>NC_137543.1:17968673-18568673 GCF_963082525.1 Nesoenas mayeri
ATTCTACAGAAATGTCCTGCCTCAAAAGATGCTTTAATGTTCAGTATCTCCATCTTTTCTCAGTTGTCACAGTTGTGTTAACCTAGAAGAAATCCTTTCACATATAATTTATTCCAATTTTACTTACCTCCTACAGAATACCCTCTGTCAAGTCAGAAGAAGATTTTTGCTCTTTATGTAGAAAGGACAGCAGTGCTAACATTTTTGTTTATGATTGTTCCACCATGCATCTTGCAAACTATATACAGCCTGACAATAAAAGTTTATTTTTGTGGGTTTTACAAAGAACAATTCAGTGCAATTAACACAAGCTCTTAACATTTCTATGGATGCTGCTACTGCTTGGCATTATTTTGGTTCGAGACAAAAACATCATAACAATGCTCACATAGTAACTCATGTCTGCTTGAACTACACCTAAGCTCAGTCTCATGTGTTTATAAAAGCACAATACCAAGAACCTTTTATATGCTATGTGTAAATTAGGTATTCACAGGACTGATGTATGTCTGCATTGAATGGAAGCACGATTTGTGTTTACAGACCTTCGAGAAATAATTTAAAACTGATTTAAGAAAACAGTGTTTTTACAATGTCGATGTTTTTCATGATTGTAATCTCAAAGCTTGAGGATTTCTGTATTTCTCTGATGTTACAGAAACATAGAGACTTTTGGGTCTGGTTATCATTATGACTTACTGTTGCCAAAAAATGCCTTAAATGCTATTTTGGAGTCTCCTCCATAACAAAATTTTCACTACCTTAGTTTCTTGTTTGAATACAGAATTAAAAAATATGAGTGTAATAAAACATGCACAATTCCGAAACACATAAATGCATTCTTGCAGGTAATGATGAGGAGAAAAGCAGAGCAAGTTATTTTCTCTGTTAAACAGCTTCCTCATTTGGGAGTTAGTTAAACTTCAGGTACTTTGGTTTGCAATTTACCACTAGATTGCCCCAAAAAATCAGGATATATATTGTAGTTCGAAATGCACTTTGAAGTCTTCAGTTCTTTACAGTTGTATAAAAAAATGGCATCAAGGGAATTGCTACTGTCCTTTGCTGGAAAAACAAAACAAAACCAAACCAAAAATACAGTCTTGAAAGTAATGAGTCAAATATCATCTGCTTTAATTACAACAAACAGATAGAAATAATTTATAATTATTCATAAAAACCTATTTATATGCCCCTTCTAGGGTTATTATTTCAAGATTTTTTCAGTTGCAAAACCAGCAAGTTAAAAAAAAGCAATTAATATCATCCTATTTCTGCATATTAAGAAAAAACAATGGTTTGTTTCATAACTGTTCTGACAAGTAGGTGGGTCCAAATCCAGTGCAGACAACACAGAAAATTTGAATTTTAAAATCAAACTGTGTTCAAGGATTTATTCCCAAGCTTCCAACTATTTCTTCATTTTTATCATTGTGTTTCACTAATACATGCTGTTAAGAGGGGCAAATAAGTTTCTGGGAATTAGATATTTTACTAGGAGGAAAAAAAAATAATTCCCTTCAGACAAACTCTCAGATAATGTGTGATTTCTACCAACTTCAATGAGATTTAAGCATACATCTTACTGCTTTTTCAGTAATGAGGTTCTGAACTTGTTACTGTACTGTTTGAGAATTAGAATGTCCAGTATTTTAAAAGCTGTCAGAATAAGAGTTCTTTCATACCTGGAAGGGGTACTTCTGAGAATTTTCCTACTTTCACATTTGTATTACTTTTCATTTTGCATTTATACATGAGTTACTTCTGAGTTAAAACCACAGCTGAACAACTATATCAACTTTACCTGTTAGACCTGCATCTGCTCAGTGTCTCATCTTTCTGAGCTTGCTGACCATTTGTGATAGCTTCTGAAACTTTCTTTGTGTCCATTCATGCAGCTCATGGAATACCACAATATAACCAAACTTAAAAGTGTTGAAATAATATACTTCCTACACCTCAGCTGAGACACAGCAGATTCTTGAATTGCTGTTACACAACTACAAAATAAACACATGAGCATGCGTGTTTCCTCATTTATTTACTCCCAGCTGTGAACTGAGACCTCTGTACTAGCTCTTTGTGCTTGTTGTTGTTGTTGTTGTTGTTTTGTTTTATTTTGTTTTTGTTTTGGTTTTTTGTTGTTTGTTTTGTTTTTAAATTTCTTTCTCTCAATACCTAAAAAAAGTTTCACTTTCAGAAAATGGAAGGATAAAAAGAAAGGTTACCTCTCTGCCTCTCATTCTACAAGTTTCAAAGACTCGAATACAAATTTCAGAAAATAAGTTCTATATTTGCAAAATTAATAAGAAAAAGTAATTGTAACTTGTTTCTGCATTTTGAGAAAAATGTATTGCAGGTTTCTAGTTAACTGTAACTAAATTAAGGAACTTAATTTTTTGCCTTTGAAATATTATTTCTCTTCCCCAATGCAATAAAAACACCTGGGTATAGGAACTGCTTATGCAATCTCACCAAAAAAATAAAAAAAAAAAAAAGAAAAAAAAAAAAAAGAAAGAAGTTATCATTTCCATTAGAGTTCTTTTGGTAGGTGTTTTGTCGGTTGGTTGTTTTGTTCTTCTTTGAGAAGAGATTTGAGGATAATTTTTATCTTTCACATGCCATGGATGACTTTCCCTGTTGGGAGTGAGAAAAGAGGAAAAAAGAGCCAAATGATCCTTATGTGTGTCATTAGGTCAACGTGTTCTAGACTGACTCCAGATATGCTGCTCCATATAGACAGATAAAGGACAGTCTGAATTTCAGTTCGTAATACACTTCGTGATCCCTTGGGTTAAAAGTTGCTACTTACATACAAACGTTCCTTCAAGAGCAAGCCATACAATTCTTGTAGGTATCCTCCTGTTGTTTTCTGCCCCCAGCCATGAGGTTTATCTGCTGATGAGCCAGCCTGGCCACTCACCTGCACAGAGCAAGTGGACCTATAGGGAGCACAAGATGCTTCTCTGCAGAGTAAAAGCAACCACACAGAGTGGGGCATCCTCTGTGCTAAGTAGGCCATTTCCCATCGTATTATAACAATTTCACACTACGTTATATTGTAAGCCTTAAATGATTGAATGTCCCCTTTGAACACTCAAAGGTTTCCTACTATGCTAGCTCACTATTATTGCTTTTTACATTGCCTTGTGGCAAATTACTGGAACATACTGTAAGAAAAGGAAGATCATCAGCATCTTATTTGCATACAAATATCACATTATTTTCAAATTATCCTCTTTATGCTTCTCATTTTCCTAGGATGTTTTCTGCAGCCTATATGAAGTTTGCCCATTCTATCTGTATTCTCCTAATAATTCTTTGTTGCATAACATAACAGATTTTTTTTTCTACTTTTATTCCCTAACCGAATAGAAGAGCTAAATTACAAAATGGTAAGAACATCAGCAATATTTCACTATTGAATTTTACTGATTAATACCAAGCTAGTCAGAAAAGTTAAGACAAAAATGGTCTAAATTTTCAACAAAAATGCAGCTCTTCACTTCTTTATGGCATAAAAAATGTTTCAGGATTACTTCAGTATTCCTATCATTGTCACTCAGCCTAAAATGTATAGGAAATTTCTCAGGCTTATAATGCTTTTGGTAACATCCTGTGTGCTTTCCCCTCCACTAGAGAAGAACAAGAAAATACAGTCATAATGAAGACCAGTTTCCCTAGCACCCGGCTCCCTTACTCTAGTATGTTCATGGGTCCTTTTGGCTCACGTCTGTTATTGTATTGTGCTGGTGTTGTATGAAATCATTCGTACTTTGCAAGACACGTGAATGATAAGGGAATGGGAGGTGATTTTTCTAAGTGGAACACAATGAAAGAAAGCTAAATTATGTACAGTTACAAGTGCCTTCATTATTGATGATGTCTGAACTGCAGACATACTGAGACATAATGGGGAATCGCAGCTTCAGGGTTCTCTATATCTCAATGCAAAATCATTCAACTCAGCAAAGTTAAAGCAGAAGGAGGTCTATTTTAGCATATTTTCATCTGGAAAAAAAACTTTTCAAGGAAGTTTATAACACAATAAATAGATTTCTGTTCTCTGTCAGTTCTACCTTATCTTGACCAACATTCTTTAGGCAGTGACAGCTTTTGTGCAGTATATAATATTGACATTAAACCTCTGATACAGAAAATGTATTTACTGAAGGATACTCTGGTTGCAACTTTTGAAAATAGGGAAATACGTAATTATGACATTTCTTAACTAATTTATTCTTGAATTTACTGTCTGAAAAATATCTCAGCTGCTGTTGTTAATATTTATAATGGGGAGTGTTGGAATCTTACTGCGCTAGCAGAGAGAAAAAGTTAACAAGAACTTTGAAGCAAAGTCTTCTGTCCTTTGCTTCATGCCTATACCTGTCATATTAGCAAGGATGCAAAACATGCACAGAAGCAAAATGAAATAGCTTTTAATGAAACTGTTAATTGTTTCACATATTCTACATGAGGTGAGTACTCTAAATGAGTCATCAAAGCTATATACTGATCAGCTTTAGTTACCATTTGCTCAGCCATTTCATTAGGGAGGAAACAGAACAAAATAGTTACTTAAATAAAAGATCCAATTGCAAGTCTTCAAAACACAATATCTCATAAAGATTACCATGAATACTACACTGTTTCTGGATTACATGCAGTTTCTTGCACTGCCAATACTGAAATAAAAAACAACCTCCTTCAGCA
The DNA here is from genome assembly GCF_963082525.1 of Nesoenas mayeri. Taxonomy (NCBI): domain Eukaryota; kingdom Metazoa; phylum Chordata; class Aves; order Columbiformes; family Columbidae; genus Nesoenas; species Nesoenas mayeri. Next base: position 17,973,387 of record NC_137543.1, read on the forward strand.
TTATGAATCCAAAGTTCGTTTGGCCCATTGTAGAATTCACAGGGTTTCAGGTCCACAGCAGAAGCTCAAAATAAGAAAAAACACACTTCACAGATATGAGTAGCAAAACACAGGTAAATCCAGCACTAATTGTTTAGAACTATAACACAAATAAATATTTATTTTTTTATTGCTAAAAAGAAATTACAATGTTTGGTCATATAATCATGACTTGACATTCAAAATAAGCCACAAATGTCCTATGTTTGAACTAGTGGAAAGGGAAATAGGTGTGCAGGGCAGAAGGTGACACCCAGGCAGGTGGTCTGTCCAGTCATTTGGTTTGTTTTTATTCTAGAAAAAAAAATCTTAGTTTTCTCTATCACTGATCAGGAGCAGCAAGTTTAAAATCTGCACTTAATGCAGTGTCAGTTAGTAAATCTTGGCACTGCTTTGATGCATTAGTAGAGAAAAAACATCTTTCACAGAATACTAGTTTTCTAATAATCTCTGACACAGCTAACTTATTCTTACAGCTTTTCATAATGCTGCTTAGACATAAAAAATGTGATAGCCCTTTCTAGTTTGTGGATGTTGAAATACGTTTAAAAAGCTTTCATACTGACTATGAGGTTTTAAATTGCTCTTGTCTTTTCAGTCTGTCAGGATCTTAGTTCTGACATGCTTTTATATTATTATAGGGTTCTAAAATGCTTTGTTGTAATTAAGACTCAGGCCAGGTTTTCTTAGTGGTTTCTTCATGTTCTCTGTTTCAAAGTGATTTATTAGAAAATGGGATTATTCATAAGATTCATGCTTTTTCCTAATAACAGCTGTCTTATCTTACGCATTTCTAATTGAATTGTTTTGTTCACAATGCCAAATATGGTTTTCTCCATTTTGGGATAACAACCTTACTTTCAAACACAGACAATGTAAAGACACAAAGATGCTGGTATAGGAACTCATTGTCCAGAAGTCCACCAAGACAATAGGAAGTGGTAGTCGAATACAAATGTAGTATATGTAAGGTAGAACTGGTAGAAAGAAAAAAAGAAGAAAAATGTTCCTAGAACAAATTCTAGAGACAGTTGATTCAGAACATGTTGACTAGACATAGTCTGTGATACTGCGATCCTGTGTGTTTATTATTTTTTTAACTCTATCACATGTTTCACTTTGGATTAGATTCTATCACGTAATTTATTAACAGTTGTTATTTCATCAATATATTAAGTCCATATAAAATCTTCAGTCATTAGCACTACCACACATTACATTCACACGTCTTTTAACGCCACTTGCAGACACCTTTCAGTCTTCCAGTTCTAGGTGTTTTGGGTAGACTTGGCTCATTTTGGGGTACATGATGGACATTCTCCTCATCAAGGTGTAACCTATTGTTTATCAATATCATGCTTAAGATACTTTCTACTTCTGTGAACAGATATAATAAAGTCTTTGTTATTTTTCAGGCACTCAAATAATTGCTTTGATCAGTTGCTAGAGAGAAAAGAGAACAGCTAATTCAGGACAAAATAACAAAAGACAGAGTCAAAGCTACACCTTTAAATTAAACACATACAGATACTGACTTTTTAATGTAAAATAACTTTGCTACTTACAAAATATCTGACAGATTAGCAGTGCATCAGAAAGAAAGGAGAAAAGGAAGATGTCTAGAGCTAAAATGTTAATCCAACGGGCGAATGCATGTAAACTGATAAAAAGTGTAGAATATCTAGAAGAGTGAAGAGACTGGCTCATTTAATCTAAGGTCTTGCTGACAAATTAGTGTTATGTGGGTTTTTTTAATTTTTGTTTTGCTTTGAAGTCTTTTGGATTCTTTCAACTCTTTTCAGCCTCTGTTCAAAACTTTTTTTCAATGTACTCAGTCATTTCAGTGGCAGTCTTTAAACCACCTTTAATTCTGCAGTGTCATCTCTGGTACAGGCTGAGTACTACTGTATGCAGTTTTCTACATATGACTGCACTGTTAATATTATGTAATGGCATTTCTCAATGATCTGTCTTACATATTGATATACCACCCCATGCTCTAGTATCTAGCAGGGCTATAATTTTTAATGCATGTTTCCTTATACCAGTATCATGAGGGAATCCTGTTGCCTGATACCTTACCTGTAGACAGGTCTTTCTGCAAGTCAGTTATGGGCCAGATTTTTTAAGGGTACTTAAGTACCTAATGATGCAGACAAGTTCCTAGTGGAACTGACAAAAGCCTAAATGTCTAAGTCACATTATTTCAATAGATATTAGACACTACATTTTTCAAAATCATGTTGTGACCTATCTGAATTTCCAGATCCTAAATACCTTTTAAATATCCTAAAGAATTTTTAAAATTCCTAAGTGACTTTCCAAAGTTATAGAAGTCTTTGGTCAAGCAGAAAGCTGAAGCCATGCCTCCTGATTCCAGGAGTCTTCTGTTAACATTAGATCTATGATAAGTCCCCTGTTATATGAGCAAATGTAGAACACTAACCACATTATCTTCCATATCTTACTGTGTATAAGGGAAAAATCTCCAGGAGTTGTTTGTTTGTGTTTTTTAATATTATTATAAATTGCTATTTTTTTTTCTAATAAGACATCAGGTTGCATACCACTTTTCAGTACTGAGCTGCCATCTGTGTCAAATAATAAGACTACAATAATTCATAAAATAGAACTGACACAGATCTCTAATTTTTTTGGTGTTACTTTTTCTGACAAACTTTAAATCTATCCCCTTTATTATGTTAAAACATTAAATGAAGGTAGTTACCAGTGACATACATGTACAAACAGTCAAAACCTTTGGCAAAAGATACATATACAATGAATGCATATAAGCACCATTAGTATTGATCAAAATATGCAAAAAACTGTACTTGCATAACTTAAGTGCAAGATCTGGTAAATTAGTCTGGTAAAAAAGGAATTTGTATTGTTTTCTTTAACATGCTCTATGAATGATCCTTTTTAGATGCTGCTTTGCTACAATTTGTCCAAACCTGGTACCTGTCAGGCAGCAGGTGAGACCACCTCACTTTCTGGTGATCAGCACCATCTCATGATTTCCTTGTGCTCCCTAGTCTGCACGTCCTTGTGCTATCTAGTCTGCACACAGTTGTGCTATCCTGTTTTTTTGTTTAGACTGAAGTATTTTAAAATCAAAATCTGTGTCTTTCCTTTTTCTATGCAGCCTGTAGCACAACATACACCTTGTATATGTGACTATTTCAGGAGTATTGTCACATAGTAATGGTGGAAGCTATGCACATATTTAAATCAATGGGTCTAATTATCTACTGCCTGGTGCTTTTGAAAAGCACAGTTGTTATAAAAGATACCAACTCATAATTTTGCATTTTGAATGACAAGAGCAATTTATGTCCATTTTTCAAAGAGGTTCATGAGAAAAAGAGATTCACAGAGATGAAGAATCAAACCTCGTCTCTGTGGCATTCTTGGGACAGAAATAAACTGGACTTCAAAAGTTTTTAATCTCTTAAGCATGTTTCAATAGACTGGCTAATGATTAATCAAAATACATGCAACAATACCCTACCTAATTAACTTCAAAACTGGTTGGGTTTTTGTTGGAATTTTTTATATTCAAGTTCAAAAAAGAAAATATTTCTCTTGAATGTCACAAACAACTTCAGACTTTAACTGGAATTCCATCATATTTTGATTAATTACAAATCTGTAACAAAGAAAAAAATTGTGGTTGTTTTTTTTGTTGTTGTTGTTTGTTTTTTTTTTCCCCAGAAAAAATACAATTAGCTACACAATACAGAGAAATTTGGAGCAAACAAATGTTAAGCTTTGTAGGAATACCTTGCTCCCTTTTGGCAGAAGAAAGTGTCTTCAATAGTTTTATGCTTAAAGCTGAAGTAACATTACAATAAATGCTAGCTCAGTACATACTCAAAATTAGGGAATTGAATATAAGTACTTCCTTGAATTATAGGGATTTTTTTCTTGTTTTTTTTTTTCCAGAAGTTTCTGCTAGGCTAAGTTTCTCCTTTTTCTATTCTTGTGGTGGAAAAAAAGGCAAAGAAATTGAAGAATTTGACTATAGTTGGGATTTGGATGATAGCTGATGTGAAATGAATCTTTACAGTAGATGTTTACTTTCTGATTGAACTACTAGGCAAAAGGTCTTTCCCATTTTAGATATTTTAATCTGAAGAAAAGAAACCCCTTTTGAATGGTTTTAAATTAAGGTGTATGGGTTTATTTGTCATGTTTTCTAAACTGCTGGAAAATTAGTGTGCTTTTGCGAGCCTCCTTTGAGTGATTTGGAATCTGTCAATGGTAAGGTTTATCCATCTCAGTTTCGTTGCAGTCCTTCTAAATACCCAGCCCACTGTTTCTTCTTGGTAAGTTTGCCATGAATGCATCAGGATTCCCAGTCTTTTCTCTAACCTCTCAGAGGTCCATTTATTTCCCAGAAGGTCCATTACTTTTTGGTTGTAAACTGTGATTCTGTAGGCAATAATACATTTATTAATTCTCCAACACTGTTTATTGCTACTCAGAATTGACCCTTCCAAATTATTTTGAAACCCAGAGTGTATTTTCCAGCACAGTGTATTGGATTTTTTCTCTCTTTCACTCATGACCTGCTTCTGTGTGACTCATGCTTTATTTAAATATGCCTTTGGCTTTCAGAGCATCTCAGTGTCTTCCATTGTTGGAAATCAAACTGAGTAATTAGAGCAAAACGTAACCATTCATTTAACTGAAAACTGAGCCAAAAAGGGTGCCTGCAAAATGCAGGCTACTTGCTTCTGGGAACAAGCTAGTTTATAGAATAAGACGCTGGGTTCTTTTATTTAAAAAAAAAAAAAAAAGAAAAAAAGAAGTTTTTAGTTGCTTAATAATGGGTACAAAATTAATATGTAGATAGTGTTCTGCCTTTCTAAGCTGTATACATTTTAACTTGGCAATATATGGGGATGAGATTTTGAAAGCTTTTAGTATTGACCTAATCTTGTTATCATTTCAGACACTTCTAGTGGCTGGAAAATAAGGCATTTCTGTCAGGGCTAAGTGCTGTTGAAAATCTTAACCATCCCCTGTTTGGTCCTACTTACCACTTTGTAATATTTTATTAATACAAAGCCTCATATAAACAACTTAACAGAAAGAGCCATGATTTTGGAGTAACAATATTAAACATTTCTTTAGTTCCAACACTGAGTGATATGTGATACTGCAGTTTCAGACAAACACTTATAGTCCTGCAAGCTCTGCATATCCATTTAAGTTAAAATTATGTATACTGAATGTGGATGAATAAGTTAACATGGCTTTGAGAGGGACAAACAGAAAATAAGTTTGATTGTCACAAATACAGGTTTATTCTGATAATCATTTCTATAATCAGTAACTTTGTGATGTTCAATGAAATAAGTAAAAGGTCTAAAACTTTTAAATAATTTAATCAGACCCAGGCCACCACTCTTCCCTCATGTATTCTTGCATTGTGCCCTAAAATGTGCACTTTGAATAAGTTCATATAAAAAGTATGTTACGCAATTTGAATTTGACAACCCTTTATCTGGGTAAAAATAAAACTACTGTGCTAATCAGAGATTGTCTGATTTTTTCTCTCTTACTGAAATTCCGTACCACTTTCAACTGGCCTGTCAGTCTCTGCCTCTTCTAAATGAAAGTACTTGAACAACATGAATGACAGGTAACAGACTTTCATAAAGAGATCACTGGGATTATTAGAGAAATTTGGTCAGTGGGGCATCTAGATTAATTTTGTGTATTTTTTTCAACATTTTGAAACATTTTAAAATCATGAACTCCAGAGAGCCTGAAAGTAAGTCTTGGGAGTTCAAGTGTTCAGGGAATACTGAGCACAGCAGCAAGCACAGGGAGCTAGTAAGGGTGGTGAACTGTCTGTGTGTGCTTCTGCCACATTTTCACTGTTCCTAAAAATTGTAAGCAGGATTCTTTATGGAAAAGGTGCTTTTGAAATTAAGTCCATCTGATCTCTTTTTCTTATGCTTCTTGGTAGTAAATGCTTGTGTTGTTCAAGCTTCTTTTTTTTTTTTTTTTTTTTTTTTTTTTTCCAATTTGTGTCATATTTTGGATACTCTAGTCAAACGCCGAGAGTATCCATGATGCTAGATGCATTAACACAGGTAACATGGCTACTGCTGACAGGTTCAGCATAAGGAAGGCTTGGAAATAGGATGCTTCAGGTCACACTAATGTGAATAGGATGGAGACGTCTGAATTGCTGATTTTGTGAAGAAAAACAGAAGCATGTAGCTTCCAGGAAAAAAAAAAAAAAATAAAAAAATCTCTTTAAAGCTGTGGCATTCACTTTTAAAATGTTCCTGCTTGTCTTTAATCCCTTTTTTCTGTGCTGCTTTCTCTTTGTACTTCTCCTTATTCTCTTTTCCCAAAAGGTAACAAGTGTTTTTCTCACCTTTCTTAGACAACTTCAATCCACAGTAGGCTGATTTATATTAGAGTGTTTATACAGTTTTTCAAAGGTGAATAAACTTAGCTTTGGCTTAAATCTGTGTTGTAAAAGTGACCCTGGCAAAGACTGCTGTAGAGCAACTGCAAGCAGAGTTGCTTGTGTGTGTGCCAGGGCAAACTGTCAAGGGGAGAAAGGGAAAGCTGCAGAAAATGAGGAGAAAAGTCTTGGCGTTGCCTAAAATGGAGTTTTCAGATTTGCTCTATGTGACAAATCCTCTTCTAATTTAACTCTGTTATGTATTTATTTATTTATTTATTTATTTATGGAAATTGAATATACTAGAAGAGAATAAACTAATAAATATCATCTGGGTAGAAACAATATATATATATACATATTCTGGTTATCAGTATCAAGTTGGAAGTCTAGGTAATAAGAATGAAAAGCTAGGATAATTTTATTATCTTATTTTTCTGACTCTTTCAAAAGAATTTGTAAAATTTTCATTAGACAGAAATCAAAACCAAAATTCAGGCCAGTTATGGTGTGAGAATAAGGAAAGAAAAAGTAAGAAGAAGGAGATCAAATATAGTGGGCCCTTCATTAAATTTATAGTTTCCCCTGATGTAACTGGTTGTTAATCTTTCTGTCTTGAAAATAAAAAGGTTCTTCACATTCCACTAATTCCCCAGCTCTGCTTTATGAGCCAGATATTTGTCCTACTAGTTTGTCATGTACGCTATGGTGCTGCAAGCAGCACACAAATTACTTGCTAAGGTCAATGACATTGCTAATTTCCTCTTATTTAGGAAACCCATTGGTGACCAGCTTAATTAAGTGCAAGCTGGATTCTACTCCTATGTAAACACTGCTTGTAGATTATAGAAGTATAGCAAGAGAAAGAAGACAAATAATGAACTAAAATCTGTATGTGCCATTTTACTCTTTGCCTCTGGTAAGAAAGTTCGGTGACACATTTTAGTAAGTACAGATAGAAATATTCAATAGTCATGAAGCACTACTTCAGTGGCCTATTTTTTTTTTTTTTAATATACATTTAATTTTTTGTTTGCTTGATTAGTATTTTTTTTTTTTTTCAGACAAGTGTGGCTAATACTGAAGTTTAAACCAAAGAGATTACCCCTGAACTAAATTGTTGCACTTGGGATGACACTCAATTCATTTGCCTTGATCTAAGCCTTCAGGATGTATTCAAGTATGTTATAGGAAGATGAAAGCCATCTGCTAGGCTAAGTTTCATTATTCAAGCCTATATATTAGGACTTCTCCATAGCTGAGTGCCTTCTGTACCAGCTTTTTCTAGATACCTACTCATAAGTACAGTTTCAATTCATATTTATTCTTAATAAACAGGATCTGACAAAGAACTGTGAAGGAGGGTACTCTATTATGTCTACAGTAGTGGTCACATTCCTTAGTAAGAGTTGAGATGAAAGATAGTCTATGCCTCCATTTGCTTGAGAGCCGTACAAAAGCACTAGTAGGGAGGTGTGTCAGGTTCCCTGCACTCTCTTGTTCAATCAGCAGGTGATCACATTTGAAGTCACTTTTCTATTAAAACAAGCTCTGAACAGTTTAATTGCTTTCCTCTGTCCCACTCTAATCAGTTTTGCACTTCTTGTATCATTTTAATGAACTGCAACTTATGGCTGGAGGTTGCAGAGATTTCCATTTCTATGGGCTTTGTGAAAATAAGTAAGGAGAAGTAAACCTTAATAGTGTTTTTCCATCCTACGCCGGAGAAGGTTTCAAGAAGAAGTAGTTAGACTACCAGGCAACAGAAAACTCACCCAGATGAGTGAATAAATTGGTTTTGAAGAAAAAATAATTGCAATCAGGCCCTAGAATTTGCCAAATAATGTAACTATAAAGTAGTCTTCACAGATGAGACTTCACAAATCTGCTACTTGTGAAATTGTTAGACCTTATTTCAATCTTCATTCATAGTATTTTTCTGGGTTTGAAATATTCTTGTTTGTGTATACAATTGTATAATTGGTTCCAGCACCCATCTCATCTACTTGTGAAAATCAGTAATAATCTTAGTATTTGTGAAAATTAGGCATCAATTTAAGCACTTTTTTTTAGCTGTCCCATTTGAAAATATTGTCCACGTATCTACTTTTAAGAGAAAAGTTTCAATAGTTGGACTGAATAATACACTAAAACACTAAACTGCAATTTGTAAAATGGATAGTAAATCATTAAATCTATAAAATTTTTTTGCACTTATGATAATTTCAAGTCTAATTTACTTGACAATAAGGTTTTAGATGCAAACTAAAAATAACCAAATGTGTCTAATCTTTGCAGCCTTTACAGTTACTGATTCATTATGATTTATTTCTCTGAAACTTTCTAATATTTTCAAGTCAAAAAAGGAAACAAGGGTTCCTTTGAATGTTGAAACGGCTTTGTATTCATGCCAGTAGCATTTCTGTTTCTGGTTGCCAGCGTATACTGTATCAGTATTAAAGTGATCAGGATATATATTTTGGAAGATTGCTACTGTTGCTTCAAATTATTTCTCCTCCATTAATGTAAGCTTATTAATATAATTAAGAGCACTTTGTTCTGGAATCAGTTAATTCTCAGTCTGGTTAAAGTGTTGCAGCTTTACACATAGCAGCATCCTCGTCATAGCTGCAGAGCTATTATAAGTTAATGTAATTGTTTGTTTGCAAGATCCTTGGTATTGACCCCAGAGACATCAAATTCTAGCCTTAGTAACACTTGTACAAATCAGGAATAGGTCCATTGATTTCAATTACTCAGTATTTATGGTGAGATGAAATTGATAATGTAATTTGCCCTATACATCTTACTTTAACCCTGACACGAACATGCACAGTCCCTATTTACTCAGATGAAGAAGTTAGGGAATTCAAAGGTCATATTGGTAAGTGGAGAACAGTGGCATTCTGAAAGGGAAAAGTTAGAAAAATAAGCTAGATGGTCAGTGTAAATTAGAGAAATCACAATTTCATCTTCCCTCCCACCCCTAAAAATCTTCTGCTTTTAACTTTCCTCATCTCTTACCAGAAAGAGCTGTATTTAGAGTCACTCTTTTGTGTGACTGTGTTGCACTACAGTATACTCATAATTTTGTCTCAGTGAAAAACTATACCAAGTGATGTATCTATGAGTCCAGTTTCTGCTACCTGACATCATGAAAACAGAAAAGTTGTTAGACCTCTAGTCTCTTAGGAGAGACTGAAAGCTCATCTAAGACAGAAAGAGTTTATTTTTAAGATATGAAGATTTGGTTGAAATGCTTCTTCAGGGATATATGCGATGTACAGTGCCTCCAAAGCATTATGTAGTTGCTATTGCTCTATCAATAATGTTATTGGGTGTTCCTTCAGACTGAACCTTGAGTGTTCTATCTGTCTAAAACTGAAAGTTTATTTTAAAGTCTACAGTGTTCTCCACAGAAGTGATTTTTGTGCCTCTTGCCTTCAAAATACATTTTATTTTCTGTTCCATAAAGAACAATTCCTTGTGATATAGCTATAACGATGTTTGCTAAAATTTCCTATGGGTGGTAAATATTTTTCCATTTTCTGTGGCTGTCATTAAACTGTATTCTCCGTCCAGAAAATAACACAAGATGATAACATGAAGTACCTATCTGGGTCATCACAATTAAATTGTATAGTAATAGATAAAACAAAACTTAAAAGAAAATTGTTTCCTTTCCTCTGCAGAGACTTGTTCCTCCAGGTTTTCATAAGGATGGGCATCTTTAATCTCTAAAACCAGACACCATGCTGAAACTATATCCCAGAATAAAAATACTTTTGCACAGTAAATACCTTTTGCAAAACTGAGTATTGCAATTGCCATATTCATCATGAAAACCTCAGAACGGAAAGTTATTTCCTTCTCTGACACTGAGACCACACTTGCATGCACACACATCCTTCTGATAGGGAGATATTAACTTGTTGAAAGCCTATTACTGACTGATTATTTAATAACCACTAATGCATTTAGCTTTGTAATAATTCTCCTTAAAGTAAAAACAGCATAAGATTTTAAGGATAGAAAGGTGTCAAAAGATACAGGTGTGTATCCAGTAATAATTTCGGTGGTGTATCAACTGCTCAGTTACAGCTTCATCTGCATCAGCAGAAGCCTAGCCTTCAGTTCCAAGTTCTCTAAATTTTATGTAGAACATAAGAAACAAGTAGTAAAACCTACATTTAATTCTATTCTTAGTTTCAGGCTGAATTACCTGTTTTTATTCAGGTATCATGATATTGAAATAATTCAACTCTTTCTCTGATTTTCATGTGGTCCCGATAAACATTTTTGCTGATATTCATGTTGCAGTTGCTGTTATATGGATGAAGAAGTGCTTCCAGTTTTAGAGCCAGGTATTTAATCTTGAAGAAATACATACTGTATATCCTGATCTTGTGAATTTTGACCTTATAAAAGCATATTAAACCAATATTAATTAAATATCCACTTTTATATTTGCCCAGTCCCTTAGAACTTTCTGCCTGTCTCAGATTTTACCATCTCTGTATGCCTGTGGTAAACAAGATACAATGAACAAAATTCCTAACATTTTGCATGGCTTCTTGAATCAGGAGTAGCTGAAAACTCAAAGCAAAAAAATCGGTACAGCACATTGGAGGACATTAGATTGCTTTCTTACGTGGATAATCCTACTAGTAAGATGTTTTCAGGGCCGAAAGAAGATTTAATTACTCTTCTACTTCTAGTTTATGTGATATGTTGACAATAATTAGCACATACCATATACATATACATGTGTACTAACTTCATTATAATTTACTTTGTAAGTTGTACCAACTGAACTTTGTGATGAAATACAAGACTGTGTTATAATGCATTGATTCCATCCTCTTTGTGAGGTAACACAGTATCAGAACACTAATGTCAGTCATCACTCCCAATGCAAATCACCAAGAAAATTAATCTGGATGTACCCACTAGACCTCAAAACTAATTGAATTTTAATGGGACATGAAAATGAGCATATTAGAATAGAGTAAACTTCTGGCCCACCACTGAACTTGGGAAGTTAAAAAAGCCTGAGAGGAAACCAGAGAAATAATACTGGAGGCACGTACAGATACGGAGGAAAAGATTTCTCTTCAGAGTTGCACAGCAAGGTTATAAACTAAGCAATGTTTTCATTATTCATCCACAAGGCCAATGGTTAGAGATAAGTAGCCTTCACACTACTGCTCAATCAGCAGGTACCATTGAAAGAATTTTCCCATGAGTATCTACTAAATATATGAGGAGTATATCTATCGCACACGAAGTCTTGAAGCAATCTACAACCTAGGTGTTTTTTTTTTTTACTGGAGAGTTAAAACATGAGGATGTCAGTGGGGAAGGAATACATTGTTCAAAAAAGTTACACTGTAAGATACCTTTATTTCTCTTTCACAACCATAGAATTTGTCCATTAAGTTTTTCAGCTGCTATGGCAATTAATAGCTTAGCATGATAAGAACCCAGAACAACACTGCTAAGATATTTCCCCCATGGATTTTAATGCCCACCCTCTTCAAACACTTAGTATTAACATATGGAAGGAAGAACTGGTTCATAAACAATGGAAAATAGTGTGTCTCTAGTGTATGTAGTCAAGGGCTAGGGGATACAGATGCTCCATTGCTTACATTACAGTGTTCTGACACCATAAGTTTGGTATAGGCAAGGGAAATTAATCTTAATTAGACAAATAATTGAAAAATTTACTATATATTATTGCCACCAGATTTAACTGGAAATTATATGAGTCTTTTAAAAGCAAAGTTAGGTAAGCAGACTACAATATTATGTCATCATTTGTTAATGAAATGAAGGGAAAAAATATCTGTATAGTTCATATATTTATGAACCCTCTTGCCCTCTTGGTCTTTTAGCAGTTCTTCCTTGACCTGGACTCCTTTTTTTTTTTTTTCCTTTTTTTTTTTTTTTCCTGTTTTACTTCTTTATAGGTTTCAATAAAATAGATGTTTTCAACATAAAGTAATGTTCTCACCCAGGATAATTTGGACTATTAGAGACAGAAAATCAGAATGAAGATACCAAAGTAGAAACAAATTTGCACTTCTACATTATTTCAGTTTATCATGGTTATACTTAAAATAAATCTTATAATGTTGCTAACAACAGAAGTGTTTTTTAGGGACAGTGATTATGGTGATCCATGAAAAGAACTGAATCATTTTGTAAAATGAAAAATTTACACACACAGTGAGTTATTACTATTATACATCATGTATTTTGTTCCTATACCTTTAAGATTTTTTTATCCAAACAAACACAGGTACTTTTCTGTTAAAAGATTTTTAAAACTAGCTTTTCATAGAATTATAGAATGAGTTGGAAAGGACCCACAAGGAACCTCGAGTCCAACTCCTGTCCCTGCATAGGACAATCCCACAGTTCACACCATGTGTCTGAGGGCATTGTCCAGTCTCTTCTTGAACACTGTCAGGCTTGGGGCCATGACACCTCCCTGGTGAGCCTGTTTCAGTGCTCCACTAACCTCTGGGTGAATAACCTTTTCCTAATGTCTAGCCTAAACTTCTCCTGGGACATCTTCCTGCCATTCCCTTGGATTCTATCATTGGTGACTAAAAAGCAGAGTTTGGCGCCTACCCTTCCGCCTCCCCTTGTGAGGAAGCTGTAGAATGTGATGAGGTCTCCTTTTCTCCAAGCTGAACAAACCAAGTTACTTTAGCTGCCCCTTATACAGCTTCCTCTCCAAACCCCTCACCAACTTTGTAGCCCTCTTCTGGACACCCTTCAGTAGCTTAATATCCTGTGTTTTATCCTGTGGCACCCAGACCTGCACACAGTGCTCCAGGTGAGGCCACATCAGTGCAGAGCAGAGCAGGACAATCACCTCCCTCACCTAACTGGCAATGCTGTGCTTAATTTTTGTAATATTAAAGACAGCAAGTTCATACATGTTGCATCTTTACTGAATACGTCTTATGTTAAAGTTGAGTCTTCCCCCTGCTACAAAATAATGGGAAAAAAAATCCATTAGGAACTATTAAACATAAAAGGATACATGTTAACTTCATGAATTTCCAAGGAATTTGTCTGCAGAATATATCAAGGAAGTTTTAATACATGATTTACTTGTTTCATATTCTCCAAGAAGCTAATTTATTGTCTAACGTAGCATGCTGGAGGTAGGCCAATCTAACTTTTACTATACTTCATTACTAGGGCTGTAACAGCAATGTGAAGAAAATAACGCTTTTTAACAAATACATATAATTTCCAAACAGGAAAAAAAAGTAGATTTAATGTGATTCATGCCCCAGGATATATTTATGGTGGTAAGAAAACTGACATTATTTTCCCATGATAAAAAAAAAAAAAAAGCTTAGATGAGAACATAAATTACCACTTCCTAAGAAAATAATCACTGTAAAGACATAAATTGTTGTAGAGGAATCCATGCAAGACCCATTAATGGAATTAACTCATGTTTGTTCAATGTGCACCTGAAAGGATGAATATGTTTATGTGAACTTGTTATGCAAAATATTTGCTTTTGAGCAATGTGTCATTATTAAATCACTAGCTGCAGAGGACTCATGAATCTAGGAAGAATAGTTGGTAGCCATTTTTTCTTCTGTGTTGAAATTTGTGAAAGTTTATTACTGTTTTCAGACCTTCTTAGGTGATTTACTTCTACTCTTTTGCAAAGATTCTGATGTACAAGCATCCTGATAAAATAACGCTGTGTGTTTTCTTATGTTTCTTTGTGAGAAGAGGTGAATATATGTGAACTGATGTGCAGACACTTCTTTTGTGTTCTTTGGTACTACAACCTGACAAACCTAATGAAGACAAATAGTTTCATTCAGCAGCTCTGCATGTTTTGGGATTTTTTTAAACTCACTTGTAGCTCTTCATGGTTTTGTTTTGCATTAGGTTGTCTGTGGAAATGCTATGTGCATAGTGTTCATATTCTGCATTCTGTTAGTAAGGTTCCCATTTCTTCTTATGCTTTCCTCTTCACATTTTTGGTGGGTTATATAAGAAGTAATTTAACAATTAACACTGCTACTAGCATGAATAAAGCAAAGAAAAAAAAAAATCTTTGATATCTGCTGGGCTATACATACTGTTCTCTAATTCTTTAATATCCTATTGAATTTGGTTTGGGGTTACATAATGATAACCAGTTTTCAAAGGTTTTTTGCTTTGTTTTCTGAGATGGTGTCATAGTAGGAATCAACACATAAGTCAGAAAAATGTGGAAGTGGATTTTCTCTCTTTCAAAACATTGAGATACAATAATGATTTCAAGCAACCCTCATAAAGATACATAACTTCCTTCCTAACACCAGCTGTTAGCAACCAACTGTTTTATATAATTCTAAAAGGCTCAAGAAAATCTATAAAGTTATGTGGAAAGATTAGGTTATGTTTTACATATATTTATTCTCCCTCTCTACTCTGCCCTGGTGAGACTGCATCTGGAATACTGTGTCCAGTTCTGGGCCCCTGAATTCCAGAAGGACAGGGAACTGCTGGAGAGAGTCCAGCGAAGCGCAACAAAGATGATTAAGGGAGTGGAGCATCTCCTGCATGAGAAAAGGCTGAGGGAGCTGGGTCTCTTTAGCTTGGAGGAGACTGAGGGGTGACCTCATTAATGTTTATAAATATGTAAAGGGTGAGTGTCACGAGGATGGAGACAAGGTGTTCTCGGTGACAACCAAGGATAGGACAAGGAGCAATGGGTACAAACTGGAACACAGGAGGTTCCACTTAAATTTTAGAAGAAACTTCTTCACGGTGAGAGTTTCTTCTTCATGCAATCACACCATTATTTCAATTACATAAAACTTTGCTTTTCTAAAAAGGTTGTAATGATTAAACTGAGGATTCCTTTGATTACATGAGACTTCAATTATCTGAATGTTTTGTTTCCTTTAGGACTTCAAAATGTTGCAGTGTATTGTATCATTATATTGCAGTTGCATAAGGGAAATGATAGATGTTATCTCTGTCTCCAATGTATGACTCTCTGTAGAGGCCATCTGGTCCTTAAGATTCTGGATGTCAGTCTGATGCTAGTACATTGTGTATTTATATTTGCACATATGTCTCAGTAAAGTCAGGACGGCAGCATATTCTAAAGCCACGTGAGATAGTGTTCACATCTGACCAGTCCATAGGGCTATCATATGCTACTGATAATTCATATTTTAGAAAATTAATCCAAAAATGCAAAAGATAAGTAAAACATCTTTTGATAAGTAGCTAACGTTTTCCTCATTTTTGAGAATGGGACAAGGATACTTGTGTCACCTGGACAAATACGGACATTTTATAGTTTCTAATTGAAAGTTGCTCAGACATGCGTTACATGTATTTGAATATGTAAATCTCATCTTTTAGTTAATCCTGATATCCCATCATTACAGAAAGGATTGTCATATTAATATTTTTGTCTATTATATTCTGGAAAATAAACTGCAAATGGAAAATTGGATACATGTCTATCATGCTAAATGGAAGACAACAGTGGATTAATCTAGATCTGTATGCAAATGTAGATGGAAAAACTTCCTGAATATGTTAAAGCAGAAATTACTGCTTATTTCCATAGCTAGTTTTAAAAACAAACAAACAAACAAACACACCACAAAAAAAACCCCAAAAAACCAAAAAACAACAAACTTGTTCAATTCTTTCACAGTCTTCTTTTCTAAGATATACCATTAATACATTTCTTTGACTTGTTTTCCTTGAAATTTCTGATTTGATATTTTGCTAATTTTACAGGTAAAAATGCCTTTATGACATTCTAAAATATTTTTGAACTTTTGCTTCAGTGCTATCATTCACACTTTGTTAATACATTGTTTATGTTTGGCATGCCTTTACAAACACTGCCAATCTTAATGCTCACCAAGTCAGCCATGAAATGTAATATGTGATTACAAATCTATGATCATACAGTAGTTCATGTTACAAAAAAAGAGATCTTGAGAGATAAAGTTCTGCTTCAGTGGCCCCAATCCACACAAAATATTAGCGAAGTAGGTGACTTAGATGATGTATTCATTGGCAGAAGTGATATGGTTACATGGCGATATCTTATTTCACAGAAACACCAAATTACAGAATGGTTGATGTTGCTGGGGATCTAGAGTAGATTGTATAGGACTATGTCCAGACAGCTTTTGAATGTCTCTAAAGATGGAGACTTCACGACCTGTGCTACTGCTCAGTCACCCTTACATTAAAAAAAACATTTATTGATGTTCAGACAGAACCTCCTGCATTTCAGTTTGTGCCCATTGTCTCTTCTCTTATCACTGGACAGCACTGAAAAGTCAGGCTCCATTCTCTTTGCACCCTCAAGTATTTCACAGAATCATAGAATCATTTCACTTGGAAGACACGCTCAGGATCATCGAGTCCAACCTAACTCTAGTACTAAACCATGTCCCTAAGAACCTTGTCTAAATGCCTTTCAAACACCTCCAGGGTTGGTAACTCCACCACTTCTCTGGACAGCCTGTACTAAATGCCTGACAACCCTTTCACAGAATCACAGAATCACAGAATGTTAGGGATTGGAAGGGACCTCGAAAGGTCATCTAGTCCAATCCCCCTGCCAGAGCACGAACACCTAGATGAGGTTGCACAGGAAGGCATCCAGGCAGCTCTTGAATGCCTCCAGAGTAGTCTTCCATGAAGAATTTTTCCTAATAAGCAATATAAACCTCCCCTGGTGCAACTTGGGGCCATTTCCTCTTGTCCTATCACTTGCTACTTGGGAGAAGCGGCCAACATCCTCCATGCTACAACCTCCTTTGAGGTAGTTGTAGACAGCAATAAGGTCTCTCCTCAGCCTCTTTTTCTTCAGGCTAAACAGCTCCAGCTCCCTCAACTGGTCCTCACAAGCCTTGTGCTCCAGGCCCCTCACCAGCTTTGTTGCCCCACTCTGCACTCTCTCTACTATTTCAATGTCCTTCTTATGATGAGGGGCCCAAAACTGAACACAGTATTCAAGGTGAGGCCTCACCAGTGCCAAGTACAGTGGCATCATCACTTCTCTGGTCCTGCTGGTCACACTATTCCTGATTCAAGCCAGGATGCTGTTGGCCTTTTTGGCCACCTGGGCACACTACTGGGTCATATTCAGCTGGCTGTCAATCAACACCCCCAGATCCTCCGACAGGCAGCTTTCCAGCCACTCTTCCCCAAGCCTGTAGCATTGACAGGGGTTGTTATGACCCAAGTGCAGGACCTGGCACTTTGTTAAACCTCATACAACCGGGCTCAGCCTAACTATCCAGCCAGTACAGATCCCTCTGTATGGCCTTCCTATCCTCCATCAGATCAACACTCCCACCCAATTTGTTATGACCTGCAAATTTACTAAGGGTGCACTCAATCCCTTCATCCAGATCATTGATAGAGAGATTAAACAGAACTGACCCCAATACTGAGCCCTGGCGAACACCACTTTTGACCAGTTGCCAACTGGATTTGTTTCTGTTCACCACAACTCTTTGGGCCTGGCCATCCAGCCAGTTCTTTATCCATCACAGAGTACACTCATCCAGGCCATGAGCTTCTCCAGGAGAATGCTGTGGGATACGGCATCAAAGGTCTTACTGAAGTCTAAGTACACAACATCCACAGCCTTTCCCTTATCTGTTAGGTGGGTCACCTTGTCATAGAAGGTAATCAGGTTGGTCAAACAGTACCTGTCTTTCATAATCCCATGTTGACTGAGCATGATCCTATGGTTCTCTTGTATGTGCTATGTGATGTTACTCAAGATCATCTGTTCCACGACCTTCCCCAGCACTGAGGTCAGACTGACCGGTCTGTAGTTCCCTGGATCCTCCTTACAGCTCTTCATGCAAATAGGCATCATGTTAGTCAACTTCCAGTCAACTAGGACCTCCCCAGTTAGCCAAGATTGCTGATAGATAATGCAGAGTGGCTTAGTGATCACCTCCACCAGCTCCTTTAGAACCCTTGTGTGTATCCCATCTGGCTCCATAGACTTGTGGGTGTTCAAGTGTTATAGCAGGTCCCTAACCATTTCCCCTTGGATTATTGGGGCTTCATTCTGCTCCCCATCCTTGTCTTCTGGCTCAGGGGACTGGGTACCTGGAGCACAACTGTTTTGACTATTAAAGACTGAGGCGAAGAAGGCATTTAGTACCTCAGCCTTTCTGTCATCTTCTGTAACTATGTTTCCCTTGGTATCCATCAGGGGATGGAGATTCTCCTTAGCCCTCCTCTTCTTGCAACAGAAACATTTACAGAAACATTTATTGTCTTTCACACCAGTGGCCAGGCTCAGCTCTAGTTGGGTTTTGGCCCTTTTAATTTTCTCCCCTCATAATCTTACAGAATTCTTGTATTCCTCTTGTATTCCTCTTGAGTACCCTGCCCCTCCTTCCAAAGGTTATAAATTCTCTTTTTATTCCTAAGTTCCAGCTACAGCTGTCTATTCAGCCAGGCCTGCCTTCTTCCCCACCATCTCTCCTTCCGGCACATGGGGACGGCCTGCTCCTGCACCTCTAAGATTAACTTATTGAAGAGAGACCAGCCTTCCTGGACTCCTTTGTCCTCCAGGACTGCACCCCAAGGGAATCTGCCAACTAGCCTTCTGAACAGGTCAAAGTCTGCCCTTTGGAATTCCAAAGTAGCAATTCTGCTGACCACCCTTCTAACTTCTCCAAGGATAGTAAACTCAATCATCAACCATAAAATAGAACAAAATAATCTTCTACTGGAGGACTGCTTAAGAAATATAATGCAAACTTTCCCCATGCCATTAATTTCCAGACACAGTCTTTCTTTTACTAGTTTCTTCTTGAAAATTCTTGGTAACTGTAGTCAAAATTGGCTGATTTTCACAGTTTTCAAGTAAGCATTTAGAAAATCAAAATTTATTTTTCAATGTAGTGAAATAACAAGAATGATATTACCAAAAGCTTAAAAAAAACCCCCAACAAACAACCAGTGATATTTGTCTAAAACTAGTAACTTGTTTCTTTAAGGGAAATGTTTTCTGGATTGCTTATTCTTTCTTTGTGCATTTATATTTCCTGCTCATGTTCCAGGAAGTTGCCAGCAAATAGAAGGCTATAGATGATAAAGGAATTTTAGAATAATAGATATATAGTAAACACCCTGTAGTACATTTTAAAATCTTCAACAGACTTGTGAGTATCTTTTTTTACTCTATCACAATCCAGAAGCATGAGCATATTCCATATCTTTTGGACTCCCTCTGTTAGTTTTATACCAAGGAGCTAAACACGACAGATGTAAAACAGAGAAAATGTATCCAAGTCTGTATGAATGCAGTTAAAAATACTCAGACATCTTTAATTTATGGAATCCCAAGCAGATGGTAGAATATGTTTACTGAACTCTTGTCTTTTTTTTTCTCTGAAGAATTAGAAGCTTTAAATATCATGGCATGTTTCAGAATTTGGCAGTCAGGACGTGAGTTTTCTGTGGTTTCTTCCTATTTTTTTTAATGTCCTAATAAGATGTTCTTAAATTTGGAGCACTGTTAAGATTTGTAATAGTTACAAATATGACTCAAATTACTGATTTGAGATCTCCACGTGAAAAAAAATACTTAAAAAAAAAAATTATATAAAAGAGAAAATGTTGACTTACTATTTTCATTGTCTGTACTGCTATTTGATTTAGGAATTATAATTTAACTCTCTCAGAATTAGGCTGCTTTGAAAGCAGCCTAATTGCTTTTTTTTTCTCTTGTAATAGGATCATAATAAGATGATTTCATTATCTTTGCACATAAGGACAATGTGGTGTTTGTCTTAAATATATCTTCCAGACAGACAATCATTTCTCCTTTGCAATAGCAAAAGACTAGAACATGCCTTGCAGTCACTCATCATTTGTTTCAGTCACCTATTGAGGATCTTCTTAAAACTTTTTTCTCTCTCTCTTTTTTTTTTTTTCTTTCTTTCAAACAACATGGCTTTAATTTTCCTTCTTTTTTTTTTTTTTGTTTTGTTTTGTTATTATTTCTCTGCTTGTGTAAAGACTTGATTATAATTAAGTTTCAGAAATTAAGTTATGAAAGGAAGAGTAGTAGGAAAAAACAGAACTACTGTTACCACTTATCAGTCAGTGATATCACATATCGAATACCATGTATGAGATATAGCTTGTACATACCATGTATGAGATATAGTTTGATGTTCAGAAAGCCAAAATATTCTCTCAAGCTTCAACATAATGGAGAATGAACAGTTTGCCTTCTGCATGAGGATGTCATTTTTTTTTCAAAGTGATTAGATATAACATGTGTTAAAGTCTGTGTGTACAATCTATGTGAATCTTTCTGAAAATATCAAATTACAGTCTAGAACTTCTGAATATTTCTTTACATAAGTGCTTGGTTTCCCTTAGAAGCCCAGCTAAACAAGAGCAGGGCAGAGAACAAGCAGTGGCTGGGGCAGTGTCCAGCGAGGAAGCAGCAGGTAGTTTCTCAGGTGACCATTCTTCAGGATTATTTCTCTGAAGAATTTCTTGACACTCTGTCTTCAGATGAAAGACAGAAAATGGATTTTTGGTCACTAAATTTTTATGGGCTTTTTAATGGATTCTGAAGGAACAGGTGAACTACACATAAAACAAAAGCAGAGGGCTGCTGTCTTTATTTACATATCTAAGACTCAAAGTGAAATTCCTGTCCATTTTGCAGCTGATGTTTCAAAAATACTGTGGGTATCACAGAATTCAGATTTTTTTTCTTCCTTCTCCAAAGATAGTGTCATGAGAATGAATGATGCAAGAAAGGATTCTCATGCAAGCAATCCCGCTCTCTGTGTGTTCTGAATGATAGCTATAGTAGCAATTCAGGGATGGCTAAGCTACAAATTTTGAGTAATGAATGTATGTGTATGTGCATATGCATGTGTAGGTGTATCCCATTTTATTTTTTAAACAAGGTGGGGAACTGCATGAAAGTTTAATTTGATCTACTTAAGCCTGAAGGCTTTGCATTCAGCAAGTATAATCCTAATGAAGAGGAAGAGGAGGGTTAAGTATGCAACACTCGATAGTCCAGTTTGACAGGAAGCAGGTTACAAGAATATGTAGAAGTGCAAACCTGCACATTTAGAATGGAGAGATAATTATCATCTTAGCATATGCTTTCATATATACATTACTGTGATCTGTTTAAAGGGTTATTTTTTTCTCATACATACTTAACATTTACATTTTTTTGATTTCACAAATATTTTTATAATAATTTGTTTTATTTATTAATCATATACTATTGATTCTTTAGAAAGTTTTCAGACCTTCTAACTGCCTAAAGTAACATCAAATATGTATAAACATAAATAGTGTTATAAATAATACTTGACATTCTTGACATGTATAATTTAATTTATTCCTTTGAACAATACCCTCTCAAACACTGACATTCTAAGCTTGTGAAAGATTAGTGCTGCTCTGTGGATAGTTCTAAATAATGGTTTTGAAGAAAGAGAAAATGTGAACTATATGTATATTTAAAAGGAAATAGTGAAATTATTCTCTTGGAAAATCTGATTGTAAGTGTGGTATTAATTGTCCCCTTGAACATTCCATTAAATCTAAGGATGGGAATTCACATATTTCATTTGCAATAAGCACTTGTACTACTCTTGTGAGATTGCTAGTTATAAGTGTTTGAACTGCACACACTATTAAATCTTTATTTTTTTAAATTAACTATTCCAGAACTCCAGTCTTGATTCTCAAAAATGTCTGAACCTAAATGTCAACAATTTGACTAAAAATAAAAGCAGGGAAAAGAAAATTGTCATTGAGAAAAGTATGTTTTCATCTCAGGCCACTTGTGACAAAGACATCTGAAACCTAACTCTTCATTCTCTGTTCCTCCATTTCATCCAGTTACCAAGAGAAGTATACCTTTATATTAAGGCAGTGGTTCTACAAAGGAAAACAAATACTTTAAAGCCTAGAAGGTATCACTCACTGGGTGATTTTAAGATACAAGAATGTTTTGGTTAAACACCCTGTATGTTATTATTTCTGGAGGAATCAAAATGCTCTCCTGTGTTTATAAATTACTTCAGAGCAAGGCTCTGTTTTAACAGAATCGAAGTGGGGAAGTAAGTTGGTCAGGGGAATTTAATGCCTTGTAGCTGGCTTGCATATGCCTCACACAAGGGTTTTGACTAGTACTGCTGGTTTTCCTTTCAAATAAGCTAAAACAATAACAATTTTGTTTAAGAACAGATTACCTTTACAGTTGGATAAGTTATGGATTCTCTTATTTGCTGTTAAAGACATCAGTCTGTAATTCTGACTTATTTGTTTTAAGTACATAGCTAGTCTACCCTGTAACTGAATAAGTTGAGCATTATTATACCAGGATTTACACTATGTTAGAGAAATTGTAATTGGTTGGTTCCTATTTTTTTTTTTTTACCTTGACTTTAGCTAGGCTTGTGACACCATTACCCACAGTCAAACATTATGATCTGGTTGAGTGGAAAAACAGATGGGTGAAAATTGTTCAGATAATTGGGCTCAGAGAACAATGGTTAATGAGTTGCATTGTCTGGAGGCTGGTAACAAGTAGAGGGGCCTGAGTCTGTCTTATTTTACATCTTTATCAGTGACAGGGACAAGGATGTGCAGTGTATTCTCACCAAATTTCTAGATGACACTAATTTGGGAGGAAAATAAATGTAAAAATTAATACTCAGTAAAATCTCCTTTAAAATACTGTAACTCACCACACAAACTAAATGACTTAGGAAAGATATATGGGAAATAATATAATTAATTAACCTGAATGTCAGGTTAATTCTCTAATCTATTACGACATACAGCAAAATGATTTTTCAGAATGACACAGTATTTGCAAAAAGATTAGCACAGTACAGCTACATCTCACAGGTCATTCTTCGTTTTATTTCATTTAATGAGAATGTAGGAGAAATATCTTTCTAGAACTCAATTTCAAATGATCAAGTTTCAGAAATGTGAATAAGATCTAAATAAAACTGTCTTCCAAATGCCTAATTAACCATCTGAATATATGACTTAATTTTCTAAGTTGGGAACACTTAGAATTTTACACTGAATTTGCAGAAAAGCTTGCAGATAAGCTTGGGAATAAATATCATATGAACACAATATCTTTCATTCCAATGAGGGATGATAAATGTCTTTCCTTCAACTTCCATTTATTTTGTTACTTAACATGAAATTCATGTCTGTTTTACTCCTTTGTTAGCACAGATGTTGTTTATACAGTCCTTGTTTTAAGAAACATATGAACTTTTATGAACCAAAATCTGCTTCTGACTGGACTCAGTGCACAATTTTTCAGTGGAACATTTCAGTATAAAAACTTTTTAAATGGAGGACAAAACCAGAGCAAGGTGTGTTGATTGATATCATAAAATTAGTGATTTTACAGGCTGCTAGGTTTGAAGTTTAATCTACTATGCTGTCATAAGTAAGGCAACACAAAGTTAAATGACTTCTTTGACTGCTTTTTTTTTTTTTTTTGGTACCAAAATATTGCATCTAAAGTTCATTTTGGATATTTTTGGTAAATTTTCTGCATTTAGTCAAGACATAATAAAACCATATTTCTCCACTGTTGTCTGAGTTATGATGCCATAAAACACTCAGGTTTAACTACACATGGAGTTACTAACTTGGGTGCCAGTTCTTGATGAAACTACATGGCATCATATAATTACCTATAAAATAGTTTTGCCAAGTATGTTATGTCACACTCAAGCACTTATTTCATCATTATGGATGTCGGTGAACTGAAGGAACTTAGAAACTGCATACATTACCATATTTTTAAGGTGCTTGGAAAATTGTCTGTAAAAACACTAAAAGAAGAGTGAGTAAAGGTCAGCACTACAAATAGACTAGCCCAGGCATAATAGAAGAGAAAAAGCTTTCAGTTAATAATTCAGCATTATCTTTTTTTCTTTTTTTTTTCTTTCTTTCTTTTTTTTTTTTTTTTTAAATAGAAAAAGTATGTTTCATTTCTACTTTAATTAGGAATGTAACTGTCAATAAAAGGGAGATCATAGTGCAGGAGAGCCAAGCAAAAGTTCCTGTTCTCTTTTTCCTTGTTTTTCCTATATTGTTCTTGCTCTCATGTTCCTATTTTCAGCTCAGACTTGTTCTCTTCTGAAGGAGAATATTGTTGGAAATGCAGATTTTTACAGGATATTCAAAAAAACTATCCTTGCCGAGGTCATGCTACAAGTCAAGAAAAAAAGCATTAAGTATTTGGGAGGACTCTGAACAAAGTATTATTTAGCTATTCATATATATATATATATATATTAAATTATTTTGCTTGTTGTGAAATTTCCTTTCAGTCTTTATTTTCAGTTGTTCTAGATCTTTCTAGACAACTTCTCTTGACTAAATAGTAAGCTGAAAATACTGACAGAACCTCAGAAGATGACAGATATTCTCCCCATTTTATACATGAAGTATAGGACAGAGATATTCAAGCTTGTGGGATGCCACAGAGGTTGCATAGCAACAAATACAAGAAGCATCTCATCTCTGCTGACTGTCAGACTCCCAGGACAGCAGAGGAAGTATTTCAGGGACTGCAACTCTGGATATTTTAGAATCTTTAACCTTTTCTGTTTAAAAGAAAAAAAAAATCAAAATTAAACAGCATTGGATAAGCATACATGGCTTTTCAGGTTCCATCAAGACAAGGAGAGTTGAATAGGAACATTAGTACAACCTTTTGTTAAAAGCTTTTTCTTCTTCCTTGGACTATCAGAGCATAAAGCTAAGTATGTGAGTAAAATATTAAAGGAAAATATACAATATTGTCAATTGATATTATGACACAGTTAATTTTTGTCCATGACATGCAAACACCATTTTTCTGCATTAGCAGATTTTCAGTTGTACAGTGAGGCCAGTAAGAGATGCATGATGCATGGAAAACAAAGAAGGGGTTGGAATTCAGGAGGATTGGTAGTTAAAGATGACAATGAAAAAAGTTGTGATTGGGCTAGATAGCACTGGTCACTTATTGGGTGGCACTTCCTGTTAAGATTTCTAATATTGTCATTTCAGGATTTTCATACCTTAGAAAGTAGAAGCAGAACTTTACAGAGAATTTTCATTTGTTTACAAAGCAGGAATGTGAATCCCAATAACATTCCAGACCTATAAATGTTCCTTTGGAAGATAATAAAGCTCTTTAACAACACTAAGCAACAATGCTTCGTGACAAATTATTCCCAGATATAAACAAAAACCAAGTATGGTTCCACAGAATAGTAATTAGGACAAATTGGCACATTGTTTAGATTGGAAATCATCATAGATTAAGATTGCTTTTTTAAGCCTCTAAAGAACTTGAAGTGATAAATTAATTTGTCAATGTGATGCAGACACCTTCTGCATTAGGCTGAGCAAGGATTTTCAGGATCAGAAGTGTGGATTTAAGTGCCTAAAATCCACACACATTCTCTGTGATCCAGAGTCCTTAATGGTGCTACACAAGTGGTTTAAAAATTTTTTTAAGGTAGTCAATAGCTGTGGGTTTTTCGGTAACTGATCCAAGGTCCCAGAGACTGAATTTTCAGGAGTACTAAAACTTACTTCCAGTTCCAATGGAGGCCAGCAGTAACATGCTTTTGAACTTGTATGAATGTACAGAAGGTTACATAGTGCTAAGTAGTGTGAAAAATTAGATTACTCTAAATTCAAACATTGTAATGACTTTCAGATTTGAAGACCATGTGCTTCAGTTCCTCTTCTGTAAACTGTATTACCTAATCTAGCATGCATATCTTTTGGTGAAGTCATGTTTACATTTTTGGTAACTGGATACTTGCAGAGGAGTTAGTCCATCTGAAGCACAAGCACTTTATTTCAATAGTAAAATTGTCTCTGTGATTTCATGTGCAGGATTTGCTTTTGTTATTTTCATATTGTTTTATCACAGTATAAAATGAAACACTAATTCTGAATGTTCATGTCTCTGCTTAAAGTAACTGACATGTAATTCAGAAGGTGGTCAATTTATTATGATCCCTATAAAACAAGGGCTGACACAACCGGGAATGGTATTTCAGTCATTGAAAATGACCAGTTTTGAACTCCTGCTGAGCAGACACAATTAGGATCCTCATATCCCAAGATGCGAAAATTCATTTCCATGCCTGTAAGCAAAAATAGTGCCAAGTTCTGGAAGTACCCCAAGATGCAAAGATTTCAAGGCATGCTTATACATATAAACAAAGCCTGGTATGCATAACATTAACTGCATGAAAGTAGTCTGCTAAATAGATGGAGTTCAATACCTTAATAATGTTCATGTCCTCAAAATATTGCTACATGTATTTAAAGAACTATATTAAATATCATACAAAAAAAATAATCAGGAGAGGGGCATTCTTCCAAATACGTTAGTGTTAACATTCAGAAATTGTTTTGGAGTAAATACTATAATTTCAGAACCTGCTTCCATTTTGGAGAGGAATAAAAATTTGGAAACCCCAGTTTTCACAAAATCCATTGAACAAACTCAAATAACATTATTAAATAATTGGACTTGTTTAAAAATTTTAAAGTACAGATCATATTCACCTATGGCATTGAATATAAAACTAACTATACTATTTTAAATATAAAAATTTTTGGTAAAGTTGAACAACTGATCTTTGTTGAAACAATTTTATTGCTACCAGATTTTACCACATGACAGAAAATATAAAAGAGGAAGAAAACTCAATTTTATAGCTAGGAACTTCTCATATGTTACAATAGATTGTCCCAGAAGACCTGCTGTGTATTAGCTTTGCTAATGTCTTAAGACAGGAATCTCTTCAAACTAAAAGAAAATCTCAAAATATGTATGTAGTGGTAAATAAATTCACACCTGGGATCCCATTAAATAAAAGTTAAGACTTATTAATATTTTAGTGTCAGTCTTGAAGCCTATTGAATTTTCAATATGAAAGCTGAGTTCACAAAAAATTATCTATAAAATTTAATTTACATACTTGTTTATGGACTTGGATTTTTTAAAGGTTTCCAGTATTACCTTTCCTAATATCAGGTAATTTAGCAGCAGTGACCTTTAATATTTGACAGTGGTATCTTTTTTACAAATAGCAGCAGGAAGTGAAAAACAAGAAAAAATACATAGTCTGTGCTTTGTGGAACTAAAAGTTTAAACATGTAAGCCTGAAAGAAAAAAAAAATAATAATTATTATTCTATTGGTGTAGGTGGGACACTGAGTAACGAATAATTAATTAAGATCACAACGTTGCATAGAAAGTGATGGAATAAGAACTGAAACTAAAGCTTAAAGAACTATCTGTGATTCCTGTATTACTGAATTCTTCCATTCATAAATATTTTCTCTTTTGCCTAGTGCTCTGTGTTTCTAGTCCTTGCTTCTAGTCATAGCACTTACTTTCTTCTTAGCTTTCTTAACTTGTTTTCATCTTTTTTGTCTTTTATGTCCATTTCTGTAGTTGCTGAGAATTCTATAATTGCACACACACACATAGAGAAGTATATCTTTGGCCTGTAATAAGTATACATATAGTATGTAGTGTATGACTAACTACTCACATTTCCTAGCATTTAATGACTAGAATAATTGTGAAAATAATACAGTATTTTTGTGCCACCCATTTTAGGTAAAGAGTAATATGTACTTTTTGTTTTCCTTTTGATGTTTTGTCTTAATTTAGATCTCAAATATATGTAAAAAATGTGACTTTTTTCCCTTAAAAAGCCTTAAAATCCTTATTATCTGTTCATTTAAAGTCAAATATGCAATTATTTCAGCAGGACTATTCAATATTATTAGGATTTGAAGAATCTGAGGTCCATGCTGAAATCCCTTTTCATACAATGCTTATTATATACTCACACTTGCTGCATATAAATAAATAAGTATGACAGCTTAGTTTATATTATTTCAATATATCTAAGTTTACAAGAGAAAGAGCCTATAATATGTGGACAATTTCTAAGCATCCATATGCATTTTCAGAACAATTTTGCTTTTCAGTTTAAAAAATACACTAATAAAAATAATATGTAACATGGGATAGCTGCACTCCATTTTCATACACTGTTTTTCAATAAATATTGGAATTAAGTTCCTGATCCTTTGTCTTCAAAGGAAAATGAGAAGAAAAACACTAATTTATTTGCTGTTATGAACTACTAGAATTGAAACTCATTATAGGATTCTAGCTGAAATTACAGAGGCATCTTCCTCAGATTCTTTTTAATTAAGACAAGAGTACAGTACAGATAGATAATAATACTACTGAGTGTGCAGCAACAGCATCCTTATCTGGTACTTAACTGCTTATTTCTGAAGTGCTCTTTCCCTCTTGTCCCTTACTACATGACATGAGAGTTTGTCCTTTGCGTGCACCTAGATCTCAAAAGTAGAATCTACACATGGAAACTTATGTCTGGAGATATTTTGACCTTTGATGTTACAATGCAGATTATTGCTTGGCTGACCGATGCAACTCCTTATTGCTACCAAAATGATCTTTTTCAGAGCTGGGTGCAAGGGCCCTCAATAACATTTATTTTTCTTAGCAGATATAACAGAGAAAGAATGAGATGAGGCCCTTAATCGGCAGAAAGCTCAAAGGAAGAGACCTGTTCTTAAATATTGTGTATTACACAGTGGGGGCTGTAGTTTTAAAAGCATAAGGGCTTATTAAACACATCCTATTCAGGAAAGATACTCCAATAGGAACAGGACAGAAGGACCCTGCTAACTTTTTCACATGACTAAGATTTGTGGCATTTCCATGTTTTTGTAATGCAAAAGTCTGTAATATTTTAAGTTCTGGAACATTTCCCGATTAACCAATTATGAATGGCTAATTACAAATTATTTGGTTAGTATACAATCATGTGGATGATAGAAGCTATTGATGTCACCTCAGAGAGTGTGCCAGTGAGCTGTGAAAAATATTACTGATGCTACTGCTCAGTTTATGCTGGCTGAGCAAAATGTGAGAACACCAAGAATTGGTATGGCACTGCACTTTTGCAATGCAGCTGAACGCCAGCAGATGGAGAGTTTCAGTTATGCTGCTGAATACAGTTATTCCGAAGTCATCAGAACAGCTGATGCCTAACCCTTGCATCACAGCAGTTACACTTCACATTTTAAGCAACCAAATGTTTAAAAGCTTTGATATGCAAAGAAACTGTGATGCAAATCATGTTATATTTACAAATATTATTTCTATATTATTATTATTAACTGTGATATAGTTCTGTACTAAGTATACTTTCTACTTATTCACAAGATTCAAGCCAGTTTATGTAATCCTGATGCAAACAATCTTGTCTCTTGCAAAAATGTTTCTTTTAAATTATACCCCATCCTTTCTGGAATGGACTATCTTGTTTGTTTGTCATATGAGTTTTTTTCAATTTACATCATATTCAGTGTGCTCTATCCATAGCCTTTTTTACTCTTGATTATTTTAACATAGATCTTCTATGTGTCATCTGATAGATAAGATTTATTTAATGTATAGAGACTAAAATGTGTTTTACCTTAAACACATAGTAAAATAGAGAAATACAGTAAAAGAGTACAATAGGTGAAGTTTAATCTTTTTCTATTTGTCCTACCAACAACTTAAAAATAATTAATATATCAAAAATGAATCACACTATGAATCCCTCCAGTAACTAGTCTTAGCCACTCAGACATCTCCATCAGCTGGCCCTAGAGGCCCCAGCAGCCCTTACCCTCCCTCTGCTTCCCTAAAGAGATCTCTCAGTGCACAGGATGTGTGGAACCTCCTGGCCCTTCTGGTAGCCAACCTCCAGATCTTCTGGTCTGTCCCAGATCCAGCTCCTACCCTACTCAGCTGTTAGTCCTAGTTGATATTCACTGCCCAGCACACACTGATGTATGTTCCCACACACTACCCACGTACTCCGGTCTGTCCAGTGTGTTTCATACCATAGACAATATTCAAGAAGAGACTGGACAATGCCCTCAGACACATAGTGTGAACTGTGGGATTGTCATATGCAGGGACAGGAGTTGGACTCAATGATCCTTGTAGGTCCCTTCCAAACCAGGACATTCTATGATTCTATAATTCTATGGGCACATGGATGTCTCATCCCTGGTCCTAACCCCAGTTGCTGTACTCAGACCCCAAAGACACACATGCATGGAGTATAAAGAGCCTCTCACCCAGGAAGGAGTTAGAGATGGAGTTTAACGAGAAGACAGAGTAAACTGCACAGACCAGGCACAGGGCACAGCCAGACCAGCTTACTGACCACCAATCTGTGGACATGTTACTGGTCCTGTTTATCTTCTTATCTCTCCAGGTTTACACATTTATTACTCCCCAAACCACCTTGATTCTCCCTTTCCACACCTTTGATTCCTCTCCTAAGCATTCAATAACAAGTGTGACACAATCCCAGAATTCTTTCCTAGTGGGATGCAGGGCAGGAAGTCAAGTCACTGAGAGAGGTACTGGTGCTTCTGCTCCTTTGTGGGGAAACTAGGCAGTTATCACATAAGTTAACACTATGCTTAGAAAATCAGCTTAGAGATAAGCAAATCTGGCCACAAAACAGTTGGGTGGTTGTTCTTTTTTTGTTTTGTTTTGTTTGGGGGGGGGGGGGGGGGGGGCGGGCAGGTGTTTGTTAGTTTTTTTGGTTGGTTGGTTGTTTTTTTGGTTGGTTGGTTGTTTTTTTCCCAAGAAGATGCAAAATTTAAAAATGCCATTTTGTTCTTAGATGGAACACTGTGAACTCTTCAGAGTTTAAGGCAAGAAATTCTAGAAAGACTGATAACCAATGAGATCATGTTAGCCATAACTCAGAAATGACTTCCCTATTAGGATTGGGACACACTTTGAAGTGAAATTCAGTTGTTCCTGGAGGATGTTCAAGACAAGAACAAGTTGGATGAAAAGACAAAAAAACCCCCAAATTACAAGGCTAACATTTTAATTTTATATTTCTTCTAGATATTTCAATAACAATTATAATTACAACAAAAACCCTACATATCACATAAAGTGCTTTATAAAGTTCAGAATGGCAAAACAATAGCACAGAAGCTACATGGGAAACCAATAGAGCCATGTGAGGTAACTGTGTGTTTTCAAACCAGATATTTGATTTAATGAATTATTGTTCAAGTGGAAAGAAATATGGAATGGTATTTTTAAAGAAACATGAATGGAAATTTTCTTTACAGACGTAGTATTATAGTTAAAAAGGAGTCTTACACAGGTGGAGGTCACTGTTGTAAACTTGTGTAAATTATGTTTTTAGAACTACTGAAGAGAGAAAAATGTTCCTCAGAACTAAAAGAAATTGTTCAATACTTTTTATGCTAAAACATGCAAATTATTCTTACATTTTGAAAATGCAGGATTATTCCCATTAGCTACTTAATGTGTACTTTCCATGACCAATTAAAATGGAAATCTAGGTTATTTCCATAATTTATTTGGCTCATAATTAATGAGACACAATCATTATAAGCAAAAACAGTTTTGAGATGAGATCAATGAATTCTAAATGTTCAAAGGTGACCCTGCCAGTTTAGTTTTGTTGTTTTTTTTTTTTTTTAAGGAACATTGTCATTACTGAAATATTTTAAATAATTTGCCTGTTTAGGTTAAAAAAAAAAAAAAAAGAGTCTGTAAGCTGCTATAGTGATGTGACATCAGTTTAATATAGAGAAGAAATATAGAAGAAACATACATAAACTGGTAGTTTTTTCCATGTTTATCTCAATAATGATTAACAAGAAAAGATACAGAGATTCAGAGACTTTGATGTAGTCACAATAGGTATGTTCCATTTATTATTTGCACTGTAAAATTTCATTACTATCATGTAGTTGGGAAAGGAAAGAATAAAACATGGAAGGTTGTCCTTAGAGTATTTTGTGATGAAGCTAAATTCTGCCTGTTCAACTGCAGTAGTTCATCCAAAAGGTTTTTATAGGATTCTGTAGATTTAAGAGAGGAAGAGGTTTCTGAAGAAAGGGCTTTGGTATCCTTTTTAATCTTAAACATGAGAGAACTAGAGAAATTAAACCAAGAGAAAAGATCCAGTGGCTGTAATTTCATAATCACATAATGTGGTTATAGGTATTAGCATGCAGAATATGACTCCTTGTATGCCAATGTAATGTAAATGTGGGAATTATTTTCTTTCCATTGAAACAGCTTATCTTGTATTTTGAGTAAATTCATATGCTAAGTATTTTCTTGCATTAACAACTTCTACAGAACATACTGGTTAAATTGAATGTGCTTTTGGAACTTTACAATGTATAATTCTCTTAATACTGAAGAATGAGGCAAAAATAATAATTCCAAAGTATCTTATATGAACTGCCTGACCTATCATTTAATCACTCCATCATTTTATATATTCCATTCTTACTTATCTTTTTAAAAATTGCTTCCTTTCATTCATCCTCACATTCTCTCTGCACTTTTTTTTCTGATTGTTCCTGTATTCTTTCTATTTATGAATGCAGTTGAGCAGTTACCAGCTGTCTTAAACCACTGTAACTTTCTTGGCTTCATTGGATTTATTCCAATACATGCCAGAGGAGGATGCGGTTTAGTACTTCAGGGGAAGAACCTTCAGGTACATTGATTCAAAGTAACAGCATTACATGAACTTTTACATCAATTTTGTAGGATCACTGATTTTTTTTTTTTAATTACTTTTAGACCATTCAACATGGTTGAGATTTTATTCAGATAAACAAAAAGATGTGCAGGTTTTTGTTTGGTTGCTTTGTTTTATTTTGCTTAGTTTTCCCATTAATTTTATACCATCTATTTTTCTTTTAGAAGTGTGTTAAATCAAATTGATCTATGTTCCTTTCCACTCATTCCCATTTTCTGAAATGCTTTTTAATGATCCTTACAGACATTCTCATGGCCTTTTCTGCTGTCTCTGAATCTCTGAAATGATTTCATCACTGTAAAATTCTGATACCTCTTGATCTAACCTTAAAAAAAAAAAATAAAAAAATAAAAAATTGTAGGTAGGACTTTCCTGTCCTTTGTCTTGAAGAATTGTTATATTTTTTAATGAGGTATTTACAGATGTTTGAAGGGCAATGCACTTTACACATACGATTGGGTAGAGCTGTAATGCCTTTCCTCCTTTTTTTTTTTTTTTTCCTAAATCTAGATCTTCAGGTGACATGATTATCTTAGCTCAAAGTTGAAGTAGCTGTGTCATTCTGTAATCATTTAGGACTGATCTTCATTAATTAATTATATGAGGAATGAACTCCATTCTCTAACTTTTTATATAAATGTTTTCCCACAATGAATCAGAAGAAACATTAAGTTAGAGAAAAGTGAAGAGAAAAGTGGCCAGGAATGTAATAATTTCTGAACCCAGTAACAGCTCAGTGTAAATCTGTAAGTGTTCTTTCATCTTTCCTGAGCTCATTAGCTGTAGTAATCTCCTTGATTCTGGGTCACTCATTGAAGTCTAATACTCAGAGGGATGTGATTATATTTACCTGTTTTTAAGACTGAATATTTTTTGACATCTAGTGAGTGATGAGAGGGGTAAGAGCAGCTACTGTTTCTGCATTATTCCTTAGGCATTTTGCAAATCTTGTAACTCAGCCAGATGGAATATTCCAGCATGTTTCTCTATAATATCTCAATGTCATCTTCTCCTGTAGCCGGTAATGCAAGCCACAGAAAGGCTGATAGCTTAAGTAGGCAATAAATTCTCATTAACATGGAGTTTACAAGACAGATCAAGAGATGTTTTCTCCAATGATACGTTTTAAAATAAATTACTGTTGGCAATCAATATTTTTTTTATCTTATCCTAAAACTACTTACCTCTACTTCTTTCATTTTACACAATAATCTGAAGAAAGATTAGTGAAACAATATTTAATAAATTATAAAAAATGTGGAAAAGGAATTGAAGCGGAAAAAAGCAGTATACAATTTATTGCAATGAAAACTTGAGTAAGCAAAGAATGTATGAAGAAGCTAGAAGTAAATACTAGAAAAAAAATGAGTAACTGAATGATGTAAATATTTAATGAAACAAAATAAAGTAGCAAAAATAAAAATAAACACAATTACCAAGATGTCAAAATATGGTCCATCATACAACGATACAAATACAGTAATGTTCTCAATTTTCCCCTTAAATGGGCATTTTAGTATTTGGTGTCCTAAGTAAAATTAATTATCAAAGCTAAGAATATATAGAAGCTTACAATAAGTATTATAATGTTATTTTTCTTGTACATTAGAAAAACTCAAAGACAATATTTGTAGAGAAACACTTATGAAAGCAATGCATTGTAATGGTGGCACAAATTGGATGCTCTGCTATTTCAAAAACTGAGAGGTATTTAATTTCAAGTACAGTGCTTAACACTCAAAAGGAAATCTGTTAAGCAGGCTCGAGTTACCTGTTATTTTTCCAAAATGCAGGTTTAATAATATTGGAGCCTTCAATATTAAAAGAACATAAAATCTATATCTTATACCTTTGTGAAAAACAGATGCTTTAGTTGATTTTGAATTGCAAGAAACAAGTTGTTTTGATTTATTCCTGCTTTCAGGAAAAAAAAAAATAAATCAATTTGTAATTTCATAGAGGCATGAAAAGGTCCCTAATAGATTATTTCAATTATTCTTACTCTGCATGGGGTTGTTAACCCTACAAACTTTTAGGATTAAAGATTAACATAAGCAAAATATTAATGAAATCTACATGCAAAATAGGACAGAATGTCTCATGTTGAGAATGTGCCTCGTTGTGCTGAACAGAACCATCTAGGAAGACATTATCCACAATTAATAATTGGTCTTCATTAACAAAACATTGTAAATAAGAAAAAAAATACAGATTTTTATGAAATGTTGATAAAGTACAAAGAAAGGAAAAAAAGTTAAATCTACTTTTTTCCATTCTGAATATAATTTTGAAATATACCACAATGTTATTAAACTATACATTTTGTTAGACAGATGAGTTCAAAGTTTGGTTTTTATGGTTTTATTGTTTTATTTTGTTTTGTTTTGTCTTGTTTTGTTTTGTTTTGTTTTGTTTTTACAGTTTCTGCTGGAATATCAAGGTGTTGGGGGGTTTTGTGAGGAAATTAACATTTTTTTTTTTTATGGAATTGTTTTATGAACAGAATCCTAAAGTGAAAAAAAAGGAAATACGATCTAGAGAACATGTCCCACATTTTCAAAATGAAATCTAAAAACATATTG
The DNA here is from genome assembly GCF_963082525.1 of Nesoenas mayeri. Classification (NCBI taxonomy): domain Eukaryota; kingdom Metazoa; phylum Chordata; class Aves; order Columbiformes; family Columbidae; genus Nesoenas; species Nesoenas mayeri. The sequence continues at coordinate 18,009,188 of NC_137543.1, forward strand.
ATTATTCATGTAAATGAACAGTCTGATTCTCATTGGGAGCTGCCTTATTCTCAGCATTTCTGAATACTAGGACACATCCTTAGGTATCTAATCACCTATTTCAAAGCATAGCAAATGGATGGATTTGGTGGTGCTTAATATATTAAGTCTAGTGTCAGTTAAAAAAATATATATATAATTAAATCATGATTAAAATTAAGTTATTTCCTCTTCAAGTTCTTATAAGCCTTTTTCAGACAAGTACAAATGCAGGGTACTCTATCATGATTCTTTTCAAAGGTAAGCTCTTGGAGTGATCCCCATGATTTTTTGTTTAGTTTTGCTTTGTTTTTGAAACATTGAGAAGTCCTCTCTGAATTTTCTTATTGTATATGTGCTGAACTTTCAGAAAACTTTAATGAATTTTTAAGCTTTGAAAGCAGTCATGGAATCCAAACGTAGAGGCTTCTTTAAATGGAGATCTGGTATCTTTAAGCTTTCTGATGAGTGCCAAGAGTTACTCTATTAATCAAGCCGAATCATGACAACAATGTTTAGCCTTGATATGCCACCTAGCTTTTCTAATATTAACAATTACACTGTCTTAGTAGCACAAAATTATAGCTTAGCAATCTGATTTTTTTAATGCACTGAGCAGCAGTTATATTCCCTCTCCTCCACATCATTCATATGCAGTTTGCAGCACTAATTCAACGAAGTCAACACATCCCTTACATCCAAGAAGTACAGTGCTATTTTTAAAAAGTTGTTAGGTTCACTGTGTATTGATTTCAGGTTATTATATTGTATTAATAACTTAGTCACATCCCTCAAATTACAACAAAGTATTTAAGATAGACAAAAAAATATAATTGCTTTTTGTTTGAAAATTCTGCAATTTCTATGCAGACTGGGTAATTTTTTCCTACTGTGAGTGGATTCTATTTTCGTTTCGCTGCACTGATGGCATAATCACATATTCCTAATTATAGAGATAGTAAATAAGAGAGAAAAGAATAAACCACTCCTCACTCTTGTAGAAACTTCTATTGGCATGCTAAGCACTAATTAAAATTCATTATTGCGTCCCATTTTGTACAGATACAAAAGGTTTGTAACAAAAAGAAGAGGAGATATTTTGAGTGGGAGGGAGTAAGACAGAGAGTTACTGTTAAGATCTTTTTCAGTGAGTATTATTCTTGCACTCTGGCCCTTGTTCGAATGCTTACGGCTGTTCTCTTAAAGCTGTTGCTGTTGCTCACTGCTGTAATGTGATCTGGGGCATTCTGAAAAGAAACCCAGTGCAGAGCGTTCATTTCCGCCAACTGTGTAGCTGATACAATTTTCATCATGTTTCTCTTGAGGATCTGGTTAAGCAGTGTGGCTGTTTTTCTTCACTGCCATCCCTCCATCAACTCTACTCTGTGCACATAAAGGTTTGATTTTAGGATTTTATGTCCCGGGATTGCCTTCATTTCCCTCTCTTACAGAAGGAGAGAGCACCTGAGCAGCCTACTTAGCTTCTGCACCTCTTGAATCTGAGAGGACCTTCTTATATGGGAGGGAGATGAAAAAGACAGCTTGATGTCATTACCAAAAAAGATATGATGGCTTCACTTAGTATTGACGGAAAATGCTGACAGATTTATCCTTGCAATGCTGGCCCATCTTGCATTCCTCTGTGCATACTAAACTGATGTCAGCAATGATGGCAACTCTACGTTGTAATGTGCAAGCAGGAAATGGAGATGAGATGTCCACTGTGCACTGCTTCAGGAAAGGCAGAGGGGAAAAAAAAGCACTGTGAACCTTCCAAGTATAATTACAAACAAATACTGAGGATTCTAAGCAGTTACCCAATTTTGCCTGATTTTACTCCTGTCCTTGTCTTGCTTGGGAAAAAAACCAAAACAAAACAAAACGAGGTGCTAATCTAATCATTGGAAAGAACTAAACTGCAAATGTATTAATATCTTTGGCAGGATTCCTTCAGTTGACATTAGACACCTGTTGTGCAGGTGTCTAAGTTGATCTAGGTATTTAAATCTGTGTTATAGCCAACGGAGACCACATGAAGTCAGTTTATTTGCTGTCTCATGTACATGACTAAGCACCATTGAATCTATTGTCCAGCACTCCACTGATAATAACCAGAGCCTTGCTGTTAGGGCATTGTAAACACTCACATTTAATAAAATTCTGCTCTTTGTATCTCATTTGTAAGCAGATAAAAGAGGAATAAATGTCAGTAGTGGAACATAAGGATGACTTAAACCCCTGGACTGTGTTCAGCAGTCAGAGGATTCTGGATACACTGACAGAGAAGTCACAGGACATATAGTTAAGGGTTGAAACCAAATCTGCTCTTACAGAAACAAAGTACAGAAATATGAAAATTTGGCTTTGATCCTAAGTAGCAACTGAAATGAGATTTAAGACACCTTAGAAGCTACGAGCATAAACCTGACTTGCAAGCAACCAACCAATGTCCGGTATTCTGCAAGACACATAAACTGGGATAACACAGAGAAGAAGGACTTAAAATTGAGTTTTGTATACTCCAGTAACTACTGTGAACGTCGAGCTATTACACGCGCTGTCATTTTTAGTTAGACCAGAAGGTCATGTTGGCACTAAGAAACCTTAATAAAAATGTGTTTGGACATACATTCAGATACAATTCGATTTTAACTTTTTTTTTTTTTTCTTAATGATATGTCAAAATAAAAAATTCTAATTTATATCCAAACATTCCAATCAATTATTGTGACTGTACCAGTCATCACGGAACACAATGTTGCACAAGGTGGTTACATCTCCTCTGAGACTGTCTCTTTGATACAAAGTTGTTTTATTCTGGTGCAGCCTTCCACCACGTTCCACTGTTCTCATATTTTTTTTTTTTTTTTACCAAAACCCAATCCAAATACCATGCTCCTGCTTCAGACTGGGCACAACCACACAGTATCCGACACTTTTGTGGTATGATTCTGCTTATCAGCTGGAGGGATAAAACGATTATGTTTCTCTTGTAATCTAGAGACTAAATTTAGGTCTTAAAATATAATCTCCTGGTAGCAAACAAAGTTGCCCCGTGTGTCCTTAAGGTTTCTACTGGTATTGTGGTTGATGTGTTCAATTCACCTGGGTCTTGCTTGTAACTCCTGTGCAAATATATTCACAACTTTTGAAAGAATTATCTCTGGCTTTTTCTGGAAGGACTTGTATTGCAGTCCTGTTTTAGATTTCCCAAATCCCACTTTCTGCAAGGAGTAACTATTTTAATCTTGATACACAACAATACAATGCAACTCTCTGACTTCTAAAACTACTAGAAAAGTCTTCTTTCCTATGAACAAGAACTCCTACACTTTATGTGGGATGAAACTAAGCATTTCCATATCACAGAGATAGGTGTGGAGTATTAGAAAGAACGTTTTTGTTTCCTAGAGAAGTATAGGTATGTACTTTGCCTGCCTTAGTATCTATGTACCAGTCTGTCCTGATGGATTCACACACATGCATGTATACTGAAATAAAAAGATTTCATAATCCTTCCCATGAAAAAGGCTCTCTCTGTATTAGTCTTTGCTCTATTATAAACAGACATTTTCAATTACTCCAAAGCAGGGCCTCAGTAACCAACACACAACAACATGTCTTTGGTTTAGGCAAAAAGAGATTTAAAAATTGAGCTCCTTAACATTTATGCTAAGTGCCAAGAGGATCGAATGCTTATTTATTTAATGCTAAAATAAAAATCGAAGTACGCAGTATTTAAAGACTTACAGAAAAGGTACTTCCAACACCCCTCCCCCCCAAAAAAGAAAAAAAGTTATATAAAACACTACTATTAACATTTAACAAAGGGAATATGACTCTTCAGCCTGAGAAAGACACAAAGGTCTCTCTTATCCTTCTTCAGAAATGAATAAGCTTTAATACTCTACTGAGATTCCTTACTACTGAGAATATTTCAATGCAGTAGAATTTGTTTCAAAGTAATAGCTTTCCTGTTAGAGATAATTTGTCATGTCAGAGGGGATGATTATTCATGATAAAGCAGTGGCACTGTCGTCAGCAATTTTTTAGGAATGGGGGATAGTGATTAATTTCAGGAATACTGTCTGTTGAGAGCAGACATTAGTACTGCAGAATCGATCAGACACTTGGAGTAACAGTTGCCAAAAAGTGAAACAAGCTAAAAGCAAAGAGCACATCAAAGATATAAAGTAACAAATTTAATAAAAATTTGTGGGTTTGGTTACTTGATGAGAAGAGACACAGGTCTCTGCTGAGTATAAATGGCTGGGAGAGAGGAACTGAATGTCCAAGGCTGTGCCTTGGGCTATTATATAACAAATGGTCATTAAGTTCCAAGAAATAATTAGCTGCAAATTTTTGTGCTGATAGAAGATGAAACCAAAGATGGAAGACTCAGATCAGACATCTACATTTTTCCTATGCATTAAATGTTTGCATGGGGATAGTAACAGTGTAACAGTACGTAAGAGACATTTGTGAATCCTTAATACCTACCACATTAGCTAATCTGTACAAATTCCAGTCAGTAGATACTGAAGAAAGCAATATGTCAAATTCCTTTGTCCCATGCAAAGAAACATGAAGACACCTAGCCAACAATAAAATCTTAGTATTTAAAAGAATAATTTGTTATAACAGAATGGCATAACTGCTCTCCCAAGCAGTTTTATATACCAGGTTAAACTATGTCATCTAAGTCAGAACTGTTCACCTCATATATTTGCTTCCCATTTCTGTGACTATGCTGCTGTCTTTTTTGATTTTCTTTCTGTCTTCAAATATTTTTATGTATTTCTCTTCTACAGAAATTTTTCAGTCTGATTTTTCATATAACCTTTTTGATTACCTTTGTTCTGCACCCCAAGCTCAGGGGATCCAGCATTTTTGGTTAGAAGATGTTGCCGGAAGGAATGAGAAAAAGGGTAACTGGTCAGTTCTGGAGAACTAATTTGTTTTCCTTTGATGCTGGGACAGAGTGGTTGGATTTTGCTTGTTTCTCTGTTTGTTATCTTGAAGGGAGGAGGGAAAAGAAGACACCAGTGATATAATTAAATATTTGTTCCTCTTTCCCTTTTCTGCAAATGGTCACAGTGTAGCTCCAGGTTTTAATTAGCCAGGCAGAGAGGAAATTCAGCTTTTCTTGATCATGATTTTTATCTCACTTGCAAACTGACAAAATCAGCTGGGGGGGATGAATCAGTTAATGTGCTCTCCCTTGTTTCTCTCTGTGTAATTCACTGCTATAATAAGGACATCTGCCCAGGAAAACTGCTCATCATCTGAAGTCTGAAACCTTGTTATTCATGTAAATTCCCAACATTTTACCATAATATGCTGGATTCCTCCCTGACAGCTTGGGATATAAAATTCATCTGGATGTCTCTACAATGAAATAGGTTTTCTCTGGAAAGGACCAGAATAAATATATAAAGTAATATATCAACAGCTTCAATGGTTCTGGGACCATTTGGACCAAAATAAAATCTGAATTAGTACTTGATTATCTTACTTGGCTCTATAAGATTTTAGCATTGTTCTCTCTATTAAAATTCTAAAATATTGTGTCAGTTCAAGAAGCTATCAATGTCATGTACTCCTCCTGTTTAGAGTAGTATTATCAACAGTTTTACCACTTTTCCTAGAAAAAATTTCATGACTTTGCAGGGTTTTCCGGTGTACAGAGAAGCAAATCTTCTCTGCTTTTCTTTTTAACCAATTATTATATTTGTTAAACACTACATATTTTAGAGTAAAAACCTCATGTGGTGATGTTTGTTTTTTAAATACAAATAATTAATAGGAATTAATGCAATATAAACAATCTTGATAATATTATAGTTATTGTTTTAGTGACATCAATAAATCAGGTCTCATTACAAAATCTTATAAACTAAGATATCTCAGTGACTAACGACATTCTTCTTTTTAACCTATTTTTGATTTTTGCCTCAGTCTATACTAGCTCAGTTGACTACTGAAATTTATATTCTGGTTTATATAAAAAAATAGATTTATGACACTTAGAAAGAAATATCTGATAAAGATGTTAATACTTTCACCTACTGCAAATTCGGAAACATACTAGGGGAATTGATTCAAAATTAAAAAGTGAGCAGAACTGAAAAGATATGAAAAATTAACTTTGCATTCAGACAGATGAAAGAATTGGGATAAAAAATAGTCTCTTGATTTATAGGTGAGAAGGATTTTTTTGTATAGGAAAAGGCTGCTTCAATCAAAATTACTTTTTTAAAGAAAGATTATACTCATAAACTAAAATGGAGAGAAAATTTATTTGTATTTTTTAAAAATATCTACGTTAGTTCTTGAGGAAATCCTGTTACACCATACATGATTTTAAAAAGTTGATGTAAAACATTGTTCTTCAAAAGACTTTTATTGTCTGAACATTCTGCTTGGTCTGGTTGGTCCTTCATGTCTCAAGGTTTTGATATGTTTTATTTTAGAAAAAACCTGGACACCTCAGGGTATACCTCTTCAGTTTAACAATGCATCATTTAAATCACAAATAAATTTACCACAAACACTGTGTCAATACCTGTTAAATGTTAAAAATTAAAAAAAACCCAAAATTGATACTTTTTTTTTTTTTTAATCAGTATATTATATGAGATTCCTAACTCATAAAATTGGACTTCAAACAGAAAAATCTGTAGAAATATATTGCTTGAATATCTACCATTGACAGTCTTTAGTTGATAAAATGTTTAAATAGTTCTTTCTTCATTTTTAAGAACTGTGTCAGAAGCTGTGCCATAGATTTAAATCTGTCATGATAAGTTCTCCTGACTTTCTGCATTCATTTGACCCTTATATAGTCTATGGCTCTTTAATTTTTGAAGTGTTGGCATTTTTTTCACTATTATATGATCTAGAAAATGAAAACCAGGAAACTCACCCTGGTGTGCCATATCATCACAACTGTGTGTTTGTCTATTTATTTACTTATAAAAGGACATATTTTTCCTGTACTTTATAGTGAACTTCACTGTATTTTCTCTTTTTAACTTCATTTCCACCTGCCTATCCTCACAAAAGTTATATTTGCTTATATATTTACTGAAGAGGTTGAATCCTGCCTATTTTTTTAATTTTTTTTTTTTTTCCCTATTTAACTCAAAAAAAATTGATGCTGTTTGGAGTAGGTGAGACTATATTTGTTATTTTTTTTCCAACTGCTGCTTTCTTTAATTCTGAAGACATCTTTAATTTTCTTGCCCTTAAGCAGTTTAGGCTGTTGTGGACTGCATGGAGTGCATGTGGTACAACAGTGCAAACTCAATAGTAATGTCATCATAGGATAGCTATTGTCATCAGGTTTTTATAGATGTTTCACTGGGAACAGTAATGTTTCAGAACTGTGAAACTTTAGTTAGACCTTTGGAGTTTTTTACTTCCCAAGTTTATAGCAGATTTTCAAAGGTCTGAATTTCTGTGTGATCTAAAGGAAGAGGGGATTTGTTTTTCATTTTGCTTTATTTTGTTTTTTAAATTACATCTTTTCTGATGGTAAACTTAATGAGTGAATGAGAAGACTTTTGAGGTTGTTTACATTTGAAGCAATTTAAGCTGCCATAGAAGGTTGTCTGTTAATTTTTGAAAGAAGGAAACAGAACCTAGGAAGACCATCTGCGGTGGTGTACAATAAATACTGAGCCATTCCTGTGTTCAGTTTCTATTGGCAGAAACTTAAAACAGAGCCATAATTTTGTCCTGATTTTCCAAGCACTGAGTTTTCAAAGTATTTTCTAATCTTGTTGAAGTAACGTCAAATCAGCATCATATGTCTTTGATTATTTTATTTTATTTTTTTTTTCCCCTTATCTGAATGCTTATTGGAACTTTTTTCCTCCCTCTTGGTTTTCTTCCCCCTTTTTCCTTCCTTCACTTTTTGACTAAACCTATGAGCTCGTAGAAGAATTGTGGAAACTTTTTTCTTTCTCTGCATCTATATACTAATTTCAACAGGTTTCTTAGGTTTGCAATAATGTTTTCTGTCACTTATCTGAAACTGCTGCAAGATTTCAAACTAACAGATGTAATATACTGTAATTGTGTTTTCTTTCTTTTCTTCTTCACTAGATTAAGTCTCTGTGTAAATCTCGTTAGAGAGGTGCATATCCCAGATCCTAGATTTTAATGAATCAGATATATAATGACAGAGGTGTATTATGTATGCCACTGGCCTTCAAAGAATTCAAGTCAGCATTATATCGACTGTTCTTCTCTTACATTATGATTAACGTGAAAACTGTAATTAAGGTTTTTGGACATCAGAACTGTGTACTAGTAAAAGTGTACTAGTAAATGTTTTACCTCTTTTTTTTTTTTTTTTTTTTTTTTTTTTTTTTTTTTAAGAGAGCTTATTTGTTTATATTCCACTAGTGCCAAGTATGAAGTATCTTGAAACATCTTATTGTATGATTATTTTCCTTATTAGAGAGTTCTGATATTTACCAGTTTCACAGTATTGTTAATTAATTATTTGGCTGTAGACAACTCAGTTTACTCTTTATTTTTTTCCAAACTTGACTTTTTCAGGCCCTGTTATCTACTTGTATCCTAGAGACCCAAAGGAAAATATTTTCTCTATCAATATTTAAAATATAATAAGAAATAAATATAATTGTAATGAAGCTTTAGAAACAATATATTGCATGGATTCAACTAAATGGTAAACTACTACAGAAGTTTTAGTTTGACCTGCTGTTGCAGCAGTTGCTGTCTTTCGTACAGCTCAAATCAAAAGGGCTGACTACTTACCAGCACATTTTAATGAAAAGCAAATTTTTCTCTATACCTTAGATTATTTGAAAATCAATTAGGAAGTCTATGCAAATTTAGACTTGCTATTTCTAAAAGAAAAGAAATGCTTCAAAATTATATTGGCAGTTCATATTATTCTGGGAATGATTGTCTTTGTCACTTTGACTTAAGTGATGGTTCAAAGCTAACTTTAAAAATATCCCAGTTTAATTATGAAAATAACAGTTTATCAGACCATAAATTAAAAAAGACAACAAATGAAGCACAGTACTAAACCTTTAGACATGTGGTTAGCTTTGCAAGGGAACAGTGAAAAGGAGTTGTAAAATAAATATCATTCTTTCAACAATGGATCTCTACAGTGGAATGTTAGTTCATATCTTTTATGCAGAGTAAATTTCTCACATAATTAAACACAAAATTTGCATGAAATAATCCTCAGACATGTCTTGGCTATGGTGTTCTCATTAGCACTGCCGGGAAGATTCCTGGATCAGTTTCTGGTATGCTGGGTACTTTCCAATTTTCAAGTGGAAGAACTGCAGGAAGAGTAGGTAAAAGAAGAAAAAAGAGCTCAGGGTCAGAGTACTAATGAAAGCACTTTTCACAATTTGTTCTTCTTAAATGAAGAAGTCAAAGTTCAAAATGCTTGTTCTTAAACACAGAGAGAGAAGCAGGGTGGCCAAATGCAATTGTACCAGAAGTTCTATTACTTGAAATCCAAATGTTCTTAAAACTCCAAACACCTTTAATAGCTAACCATGATCTCCCAAACATAAGAAATCTGGTTCTCCTACAAGTTTGGCAGCACTAGTGTGTGTGAGGTATATTAAATATGGCAGGCTTTCAATCCTAGAGAGGATTTTTAATTCGTTTCCTGATGATATTCCAAATGTCCTCTCTTGTTTTTACGTCTGGTTCAATTACCTAAATGTTTGTCACATCTGAGGGATTACTCTTCTCCAGCTGTGTGAGCAAGGAGGCAGTTATTTTGAAATAGGTAGTCCCTTCTCTACAATGCATTAGAGATATTAGTTGATGAGTAGGAGAGAAGTATTGAAATATCCTTAGAAGGCAAATAAATTACATACTGGGGATAAAACCTTGAGTGTATTTCAGTTGACTGTTGAAACCAGACTTTCATCTATGGCAGTGGTAGCAATCCTTTTAAAATGGAATAAGAAGGATATTTCCTATCAAAGAATTGTGTACAAACCAAAGTAATTAAGTGCCTAAGGTAAGGGAAAAAAACTGTATTTTCCTGTGAAAGTGATGATCTTCTTCTGTTGAGTGGCTTACAGGGTCATTGATTTATGCTACATCTTTTCTGAATTTCCTCAAAGACTGGCAACACTGCTGAAGTTACAGCCTTTTTGGTTTTGGTTATCAGAAACGACTCAACAATTTTCTGTCAAAGAACAAGAAAATAAAAAAGAAAAGGGAACAAATATTTATTTCAACATATGTAACAAAAATGTTATGGATGTTTTTGTTAGATGAGATCCAATTGTTCATTTTGCTACCTTGCAATTTTAAGCCATTTGCTCTTCAGGATGGATTTCATGTGAATATGAGTAGTCCTGCTGTTTTTTAGACCTTATGTTTCTCAAAAGAAGAAACATAGAATCATAGAATGTTTTGGGTTGAAAGGGACCTTAAAGATCGTCTAGTTTCAAGACCCCTGCTGTGGACAGGGACACCTTCTACTAGGCCAGGTTACTCAAAACTCCATCCACTTCCAGGAATGGGGCATCCACAATTTCTCTGGGCAACTTGTTCCACTACCTCACAAACTTTATGGTGAAGAATTTCTTTCTTATACCTAATTTAAATCTACCCTCTTTCAGTTTAAAGCCATTACCCCTTACACTACACACCCTTGTAAAAAGTCCCTCTCCAGCTTTCTTGTAGGCCTTCTTTAAGTACTGGAAAGCTGCAATAAATTTTTCACAGAGCCTTCTCTTTTCCAGGATTAACCTCAGCCTTCTCAGCCTGTGTTCATAGGAGAGGTGGTCTGGCCATTTGATGATCTTTGAGGTCCTTCTCTGGACACACTCCAAGAGGTCCATGTCTTTCTTATGTTTGGGACTGCAGAGCCAGACACAGTACTGCACGTAGGGTATAATGAGAGCAGAGCAGAGGGGGAGAATCACCTCCCTCGACCTGCTGGACACACTTCTTTTGATGCAAGCCAGAGTATGGTTCGCTTTCTAGACCGCAAGCTCACATTGCCAGCTGATATTGAAATTCTTATCAACAGACACACCCAAGTCCTTCTCTTCAGGGCTGCTCTCAGTCCGTTTCCTGCCCAGCCTGTATTTGTTCTTGGGATTGTCCTAACCCACACGCAGGACCTGACACTGGGCTGTCTTGAACTTCATGAGGTTCACATAGGTCCACGTTTCAAACCTGTCAAGGTCCATTTGAATGGCATCCCTTTCATCCAGCATGTTGACTGCACCACACAGCTTGGTAACATCAGCAAACTTGCTGGGGTGCATCCTATCCCGCTGTCCATGTGACCAACAAAGATGTTAAATAGCACCAGTCCCAATACTGACCTCTGAAGAATACCACTCATCACTGGTCTCTACTTGAATATTGAGCTGTTGACTGCAGCTTTTTGAGTGCGATCATTCAGACAATTCCTTAGCTGTTGAGTGATTCATCCGTCAATTGGTCTGTCCTTCAAATCCATGTCTTTCCAGTTTGCAGACAGGAATGTCATGTGGGACAGTGTCAAATGCTTTGCACAAGTCCAGGTAAATGACATCAGCTGCTCTTCTCTCATCACCAATCCTGTAACCCATTGTAGAAGGGTACCAAAATTGTCAGGCATGATTTTCCCTTAGTGAAATCATGTTGGCTGTCACCAATGACCTCCTTATTTTCCATTTACACTAGTGTATTTTCCAGGAGGATCTGCTTCATGATCTTGCCAAGAAATAAGCTCGATGTTGACATGAGAGGGCAAAATCTTTTGTCCCTCTTCCCTTTTTCACAGCTGAGAGAAGTGGAAGACAATGCTAAAGTATTTCTGAACCTTTTTTTTGGAAAAGGTGGCTGAAACAGAGATAAGAAATTACTCTTTAGATGAAAAAGAGTGCTTTCATAAGGTTCGTCAAATGTAGTGATAATTACTTTACAGTGATAGCTTTTTTTTGGCTGGTATTCTGTACCACTTCCACTGAGCTTTTTATAGGGTTTCCAGCCCATGCTAACAAATTAATGGAAAAGACATTTTGGCACCTACTTATAGCTTATGCAAGAGCAAGACAATCTATCTTATCCCATTATTTGCAAAGAAGTATAACTATCTTTTCTCAAGTCTTAAAATTATACAAATCATACATGAAGAAAAAGTCTTAAAATAAGCTTCTTTTGATCCCTTTACAATGTCTACATATTGGCACAATTTTCAGTAAACTGTACAGAGAATAAGTGTTAAAATATCTTGTTTGTGAAAGCAAATGCTTTTAAGAAAAAACTGACATTAAATGGTAATTTAGTTAAGAAATCTGAAATTTATTGGAACTCATAAGAGCTGATTTTCACAGAGGTGCAACAATGGTGTTTTTACATTGTGTGCTTCACAAACACAAGGGGTTTTTTTTGTTGTTGTTGTTGTTTTTGTTACAAGGCTTTATTATACATGTCAAGGAAATAAACATTATAAATATATATAAAAAATATTATTGGCAAAAACAGAAATTGAAAAAATAAACCTATGTAGACAGACATAACCACAGCAGAAGTAGTTATTAGTACTTTAGGAACTTAAAAAAAGAAGAAAATCTCGTAATTAAATTGGGGGTTTTGTTGTTGTGGTTTGCTGGGGTTTTTTTTGGGGGGGAGGGGGCTTGTTTTTTGTTTGTGTCAGGGTTTGTTATTTTTATTTGTTTGTTTGTTTTCAAATGATCAGGTGAAATATTAAATGTAAACTCTGATCAGTTGGTAGAAAATTCATTGTAAAAGCTGTTATTTGATCTGAGATGAGATGGAAGTGAAAGGATTTTTGAAGCAGAAAGTATTGGATTAAGCAGGAACAGAGGTCTACATGAAGACAGATATTTCTGAAACAGCAGCAGCTCTAATGCCTTGTAGCTGGTGTGGATCCCTACCCCCCTGTGAAATACTACATAGATGCACCACCGTACTTCTGGTGTGCTGTGGGGCAGGGTTGCTGCTGGCATGTGCACCTTCTGTGTCTAGCACAGGCAGAAAACAAGGCTCCAAAAAAAAAAAAAAAAAAAAAAAAAGTTATAATGTTCTGGTAGGAATGGACACCCACCAGTGAGTGCCCTTACTGTAAAAGTCACCAGTCACAACTGTTAAAAGCATAATAGAGAAAGAAAGAAGCTGTTGGACATTTGAAGGAGACAGAGAAAAAGGTGGAGAGTAGCAAGGAACTAAATGCAGTACATTAAAAGAGGCAATTCTCTTGCATGTTTTATGCAGAAAAGAGGCTAATTCAGAGATGAAAAAGCGTAAATGAAAGTGAACTAAGACATGATGAGAAAAGTTAAAAAGTAAATTTCAAACATAGTCCAAAATAAAATAAAGTCATTACATCTGATGAAATGTTCCTTTTCTCTATTTTGTAAATGGGCTACAATATCTTCATGAAAAGCATGGAAGAACAACTAAAATGATGGTTTAGAAAGAAAGATTGTGCATGTGTTTTCCAAAAATGGGAAGAATTGATAGGAGGCGGAAAAAGCTTCACAAAATAGTGAAGGGTTTATGTCACTATGTGTATTACTGTGGCATTCCAACAGCTTCTTTGAAGTGCTAAGAAACACATACAAGAGTATAATATATAACTACAAAATCGAGAGGTTTCACAAACAGGACCATAGGGAAGAATAAAGAAACAACAAGGATAAACACACAGGCACCATAAACCCTAAGGTGATGATAATGCAAGTCAACAGAAAGAGAATCCAACACAACAGAAAGGAATTAGGAGAACAATGCTAGTGAAACTGAAGGAAGATGGAGTTATCAGAAAAGATAGAGAAGAAAAGAAGCAGCATATGAACAACTCATCTTCCATTTTCTCAGTTTGCTCTTAAAGCAAATAATAGCAAGTATTAAATACGTCTTTAAAACGAAATATACAAGCAACTTAGAGATGTGTGTATTAATCAATGCAGACACAGTATAATTATTTTACAGTGGTGACTGCTCCTAAAGAATAAGTTAAACAAAGGAGGTTAAACAAAAGGTGTGGAATACTTACAAGGAGTGAGGTGTAGAAATATGCTATTAATGGTATAATTGAATGGTCAGGAGGATCTAAAAAGCAAAAGACAATCTTGTAGTACATTGAGCACGCAGTGTTGTGGGACATCCAAGGGCAAGGGGTATGGCTGTGTCCTAAGTATTATAGAATCATAGAGTGTCCTGAGTTGGAAGGGACCCACAAGGATCATCGAGTTCAACTCCTGTCCCTGCATAGAACAACCGCACAGCTCACATCATGTGTCTGAGGGCATTGTCCAGTCTCTTCTCGAATACTGGCAGGCTTGGGGCCATGACTACCTCCCTGAGGAGCTTGTTCCAGTGCTCCACCACCCTCTGGGTGAAAAATCTTTTCCTAATGTCAAACCTAAACTTCCCCTGCCACATCTTCCTGCCATTCCCTCCGGTTCTGTCATTGGTCACCAAAGAGAAGAAATCGGTGCCTACCCTTCCTTCTCCTTTCGTGAGCAAGCTCTAGATCACGATGAGGTCTCCCCTCACTATCCTCCAGGGTAAACAAACCAAGTGACTTTAGCCGGCCCTCATACAGCTTCTTCTCCAAATGCTTCACCAGCTTTGTAGCCCTCTTCTGGACACTCTCCAGTAGCTTAATATCTGTTTTAACCTGTGACGTCCAGAACTGCAGACAGTGCTTCAGGTGAGGCCACACCAGTGCAGAGCAGAGCAGGACAATCACCTACCTGCCTGGCTGGCAATGCTGTGCTTGATGCACCCCAGGACACTGTTGGTCCCCTTGGCTGACAGGGCCACTATTAGCTCATTTTCAACCTGCTGTCAACCACAACTCCCAGTTCCCTTTCCACAGAGCTGTTTTTCAGCATCTCATCCCCCAGTCTGTATGTACAGCCAGGGTTGACGTCTCCCAGGTGCAAAATCAGGCATTTGCTCTCATTGAACCTCATGTGGTTGGTAATTGCCCAGTTCTCCAATTTGTCCAGATCCCTCTGCAGTACCTCTCTGCTTTTGAGAGTGTCAACAACCCCTCCCAGTTTTGTGTCATCGGCAAACTTACTTAGTAATCCCTCAAGTCCTGAGGCTAAGTCATTTATGAAGACATTGAAGAGTGCTGGCCCTAAGATGGTTCCCAGTGGAACCCCACTAGCAACAGGTTACCGGCCCAACATAACCTCATTTACTAGAACCCCTTGAGCCTGGTCCATCAGCCAATTGCTCACCCACTGCATTGTGTGTTTACCCAGCTATATGCTGGCCATCTTGTCCAGGAGGATACTGCGATAGACAGTATCAAAGGCTTCACTGAAATCCAGAAAGATCATATCAACAGGGTTTCCTTGGTTAACAAATTGGTAACCTTGTCTTAGAACAAAATTAAGTTTGTTAAGCAGGACTTTCCTCTCATGAACCTGTGCTGGCTGGGACCAATGACTATGTTGTCATTTAGATACGTTTCAATATCTCACAGAACAATCTTCTCCATGATTTTGCCAGGCACAGAAGTGGGGCTGACAGGCCTGTGTTTGTCGGGGTCATCCGTGTTGCCCTTCTTGTAGACTGGGACAATGTTTGCCACCTTTCAGTCATCTGGGACCTCTCCACATTCCCAGGAACATTGTAAAATCATGGAGAGAGGTCTTGCTATGACATCAGTCAGTTCTTTAAGCACCCTTGGATGAATCCCATCAGGTCCATCAACTTGTAGGGATGTAGCTGGAATAGCAAATCCTGTACAAGTTCCAGATTGATTGGGAGTTTATTATTCACTCAGTCATGGTTTTCTAACCCAGGGTTGTGGGGGCCACCAAATCTATCTTCGGTGTTGAAGACCAAAGCAAACATTGCTTTGTTAGAAGGCAGTTTGTGTTAGAAGGCAATGAAAGTTGAATAAATAGATTAAGTAAGAATAGATGTTACTGATACTTACTGTAATCCCACAAAAAATCAAAGGATGACTGAAATTAGGAAAAGCAGCAATGCTTTATGATTTCAAGAAATATTTATTCATGTAAAATTGATGAGAATTAAACATTTGAATTTTAGAATCTGGTAGAAAAAAATACAATGGAAACTTTGAATCATGCTAACTATTAAGAGAATATCATCAGCGCTGTTTGTTGTCACACTTACTCCAACAAGTATTTTTCTTTTCTAGTCTAACTTCAAGCTTTTCAAAGTTGTTTATCTCATACTTTGAATCAAACCACCTCTTTAATGAAAAACAGTTTGCAAGTAACTTCTGTTTTGAATGCTGGTTCTGAAATCTAGATGAAAAAGATCACCGTATATGTTACCAGTTATTTCAGCATGAATTTTGCCTTGTTAAAATAAATGTCTTGTCTTCAGCATTTGATCAGACCAGTCACCTAATGCATGTTTTCTATTTTGAATGTAACCAAGTTGGTCTGACAAGGTGAAGACCATTACAGAATTGAATAACACATGAAAGTAGAGATTAAAATGAATGTCGTATGGATTCTGTTGGTATGTTTTTTATTTTACAAACTAAAAGTGTAAACCTATCAAAATCAAACCTCATTGTTCATTTTTTACCATTCTTGGAATTAAAAATGTGTCTTCTGACACGTGCATAGCTGTGTTACATTCTGCTTGTCATTGCTGAAAAATATCCAAGTTATATCATCCTGCATCCCATGAATAATTCTCTTTTGTTACAGTTTGGATATTTAGTAAAAGGAGTAAATGGAACTTCTATATGTCATGGAAATTTATATTTCATACATATGTATGGATAGAACATTTATTGAATCCTGTATGAGGGATTACTTTCCTTAATAAGTAGTGTATCATCTCACAAGGCTCTTTCTGACTGTTTTGACTCTTTTTTTTTTTTTATATAATTTTATTTTGGTCACCTGTTATTTGAGTTTTGTTTGTTTGTTTGTCTTTACAGCTTGCATTCACTTAGCAGAATTGTACACATGTGATCAATAGCTATACTGACTTAGATACAGCAACTGTGACACAGGCTCTGAATTACGGAGCTGTATTATGACAACAAGACAAAGTTCACATTGTGCTTTCCACATCTGGTCTGGAGAGATGCATAGAAATTAACCATCTGTGTTATTTAAAGTTCAAGTCTATCTTTAAGTTTTTTTCTCTCATTCAATAGAAGTAGGCCTCAGCAAGAGACATCTAGGAAAAATTAAATTGATAAATACATACATGCTTAGCTATTTTAAAAGTTTTATTCCAGTGACTATATTTGTTGGGAAGTGGTAGATTTCTAGGATGAAGAATCTTATGATGAGTAAATAGTTTATTTTTGTAAAGTGACTTGCTCACAAACTATATTCTGAAAGATTTTTAAAGTGCTAAATAAAACAGTTGAGCTTAAATAATGAATAATAACACATAAAGGAGATTTAAAAATAGTTTGAGTATATGAGGGAGATGCAGAAAGACATAAATAAAACAGACTCCTAGCAGTGAATGTTGATAACAAATGAAAGTGCATAAGCACTTTTATGAAAATGAATTCTCTAAGCTAATTTGCAGTAGAAGGTAAAATTTGCAATACATGTCAGATGAGGCAAAGCCCTAATCACTTTCTAAGAGGATCTCCATTCCCTCTCTGTCCTATATGTCTATGATATGCTGATATTTGTAGTAAAAAAGTAATCATGTTTCATAAGAGGAATTTTTTCTCATAATTAGAGATAAATATGAAAAAGGATACGTCCTACTTCTGTTGCCCAGCAAAGTTACTTTACAATATAGCAATATAATACGTAAAATCTTAAGAGATTTCCACTTAATACTTCAGAGAAAAGGGTCTCTGTACATTCAAATGCTCAACACAAAGACAAGCTTGTGAATATGCCATAAAGAAGATGATTTAATTAACTCAAATATATACATATGTGCATAATTAAAGAGACGGTATCTGGTTTGTTTTTTATGAAATGTATAACGTTTCTCTGAAGGCACATGCTGAGCAACTGAGTGCTTTGTGCTTTCTCTCAGTTTATGAAATCCCTCTGCTAGCAGAATGGCCTTGCTCTGAGCAAGAAGCTTCAGGGGTGCAAAAGGCAAAGAAGAAAAACTGATCTAATATTTAAGGCATAAGAGAAAAGAAAGCCTGCAAAGGGGATGTAGAACAACAGTCAGACTGCGATGCTGATGGAAAGAAAAAAAAGTATTCTAAGGACCAGGAACAATCAGGAGCTGTTGTAACTGAGCATTAAAACTGAGAACAAGAGTATAGAAAAGGACCTGCCCTGCCAGGTGACAGTGACTTGGGCGAGATCTTTTTAAAGTTATCATTGTTTTCTATTTTTTCACAGAAAATGGATTTTCCATATAAAAAGAAAATTGTTTATAGTCCAAGAAAATTTGGCTTTTGAATGTAGGGACTATTTCTGACATTTGGGGATATTAATGTTAAAAAGGATCTATTGTCAGATGTATATTTCAGCTTTGATCCCCTGTACTGATCCTATGTTATTTTGTTTTGGATTGCAGAGATTCTCTGTTTCTCATGCTGACCTTCCCAGCAAATAAACCTACAAGGGGCAAGCAGCTGGGAGGTGACACAGCTGAGATAGCTGGCCCAAACTGGTTAAATGGATATTCTATACCATATGAAGACACCTTCCATGATAAAAGCTCATGGAAAAAAGGTGGAAGGACAGACATTTAGGATTTTGATGTTTGTCTTTCCATGTTACTGTTAGATGCGATGAAGACCTGCTTTGCTGGAAATAGCCACCTGCCTGTCAAAGTAGCCAATGAATTCCTTGATCTGCTTTGCTTATGTGCAAAGCTTTTGCTCTGCTTAATCTGTCTTTATCTAATCTACACATTTTCTCACTTTTAACCTTTATGATTCTCTCCTACATCCTGCTGGGGAGTGAGCTGATGACTGTGTGGAGCTTAGCTGACTACTGGCATTAAGCCACAATGCCCATTTAGAGTTAGTCAAAACACATAAGCTGTTCATCTTAATATTTTATTTAATAAAATGCAATTATCTACATGAGGTAATAAAATGACATAACACATGGCTATTTCACATTGAGTCTTTAAGTACACAACTTTCATAAACCAGAACTATTGATAGAAAAAGCTTGTTCATCATAAAGAGCCTTTCAACCTCGTCCAGTCCCAAAATCTGAGGAGGAGCAGCAGAAGGTTAATAGATCTAACCTGTATCAGACTGGCACCAAATGAAGACTAATTTACTTTGCTCTGGTTACTTCTCTTCATGTTTTCAAAAAAGGGAATTGAAGCAAATACTTTGCCTCATAGGTGACAAAATATACTCATAAGTGTTGTTTATATATATATATTTATTTGCAAAGATGCTACCATATGTCTTTACATAAACTGTATGGAAAACACATTTGTTAGGTGGGTGGGGTTGTTTTGCATTAAGTGGCCAGAATTTTTATTAAAACATGGGCTTTACCTTTCTAAATGCAGTCCTTGCAAAGAAGTATTTTGACAATTTTTTAGAAATCATAGATTTCAATTATGTATTTTATTGAAGTTTGATATAAAAATGTGTTGTTAACTTTTGTTTCCTTGGATTTTTTTTAGGATTTATTTATACCTGTGGTGGAACTCTAAAAGGACTTAACGGCACTATAGAAAGCCCTGGCTTCCCATATGGATATCCAAATGGTGCAAACTGTACGTGGGTTATAATAGCAGAAGAAAGAAACAGAATACAGATTGTCTTTCAGTCTTTTGCTCTAGAAGAAGAATATGATTATTTGTCATTGTATGATGGGCATCCTCATCCTGCAAACTTTAGGACAAGGTAAAGAATAAACATTATTAAAGCATAACTTGCTTGTATCCTAAAAATATCTGAGAAAATAATTAAAGCTAATATTTTAAAATTATAGATTCTTTCTTATATAGACTTCCAAGTACACTTTCCTTAATCATAAATGTCTTTAAATCTATATGGTGTGTTTTAATTCTAGTTAAAGTAATTGGTAAAGTTAATCTAGCCCTCATATAAAATTTATTTAAACAAAATGTAATTAATTAAGAAGCATATGAGCATGGATAAATGAATGTAAAGTGAATATGACATTGTAGAGGTCCCAGTTTGCATGATCAAGTAGTGGTGGAACTTTTGGAATGTTTGTAACAGGAGACTTTCAAGAGAGATCAGAAAAAGGTAATGTATTTATGACAGAAAATAGGTAACTTTTTGATAATTGTATATGACCATTCTTCTAACACAAAGGGATAACAAGAGTGAAAAAACTTTGGAAAATCAAGAGTATGATGGGTCACAGAAAATTTTTTATCAGTGTCTATTTCAGAGTTCTGGAAGGTTGCAGCTTGAGGGATACATAATAATTCTGCAATAGCAACAGATAGATTATCCATACATTTACTAGGAATCTTTCTAATCATCTATCCTGACTTCTGTAAGTCAAGTTATCTTCTACCTAGACTTCTGTAAGGCCTTTGATATGGTCCACACAACATCCTGGTTGCTAAATAGGATAGATATGGTTTTGATGGGTAGACTGTTCAATGGATAATAGGCTGGATGTTCACATCCAAAGAGTTGCAAATGTAGATCAGTAGCAACTGATGTCTCTCAGTGATCTGTATTGGGACCAATAGCATTCAGTATCTCTGTTAATGACGTAGGCAGTGGGATTGAGTGCACCCTCAGCAAGTTTGCACATGGTGCCAAGTTGAGTGGTGCAGTTGACACCCCTGAGGGGTGTTCAGAGGGATCTGAGTAACATACATTCTTTATACATTGCCTCTGCCACTCCTTCCTCCTCGGGGAAAATATTCCTCACACTCTTCCCCTGCTTCAGTGAGGGTTGCCTCCCACAGGAGACCGTCCTCCATGAACTTCTCCAATGTAAGTCCTTCCCATGAACTGCTTCAGTATGAGTTCCTTTCTCTGAGTGCAGTCCTTCAGGGCCAGACTGCTCAAGTGTGGGTTCCCTCCAGGGTCACAAATTCTGCCAGAAAACCTTCTCCAGCAGAATCTCCTCTTTCCGTGGATCACAGGTATCAGGAGCCTGTTTCAGAATGGGCTCTCCATGGGGACTCCTTTGTGCATCCATCTGCACCCCTGTGGAGTCCGTCATGGACTGCAGGTGGCTATCTGCTCACTGTGGACCTCCATAGGGCTGCAGCTGGACAGCCGGCCTCAACATGGTCTGCACCATGGGCTGCAGGGAAATCTCTGCCCTAGTGCCTGAAGCATCTTCTTCTGTCCTCCTTTGCTGTCTGTAGGGTTGTTTCTCTCACATATTCTCACTCACCTCTCCACTGTCATTGATGTTGCCCAGCAGATACGGAGAAACATATCTCTAATAAAATTGTTTTTCTTTGTGCTTCTGTGTTTCCCTTTATATTTCCTGTTTCAAGAGTGTTTGTGTGCTATTTTGATACCAGCTGCAGGAAACAGGGAACTCCTATCTAAAAGATTTGAAGGCTGTTTTTCAAAAGAAAATCCAAGAACATGTAGTTTTCCTCCTTTCTGCCTACTCCTCAAAAGACAAAATTTACATGGAGATTTGATCCCATGTGGGAGCCCAAAAGGTCCCTCACTGTCACTCAAGACTTCTAATTGGTGAATCCATTCTAAATTGTAATCTCAAAGAGTATGTGAACAATGTTTTGCACAAGTTCCAATAAAACCATTATTACTGCTAGAAGCTTATGGTTCTTACAGACTTATAGTTTTAATGAACATCAGAGAAAACAGGTGATGGAAGCTAGGAGGATGGAAGGAAGAGGAAAATAATACCTTGCAGAAGCAGAAATCTTTTCTTTGTGTATCTTGTTTAAGCTACCAAGAAGTTTTATATATATTTGTGTGCACAGGTATGTTCATATCTATCTGTACACATAAAGATCCATCTACATATATAGATACATGTGTGCAGGATTATTTTTATATTAAAATGTCAGTATCTTGAGAGAAAGTCAAGGAAACCTGACATGCTCAAAAGTTTCAGTATTGTAAATTTCGGATGCTACTACATTCTGGTGAGGAAAAGGATAAGGAGTTCTGTAGAAAAAAATATAAGAAGTCAGCACTTAAAAAGGAAAAGATGATTAAGCCTCCATATAGGTCTTGAAATAGACTACTTCTGTAAGACTTACAAAACCTTGCCAATGTGCAGGTGCAGTAAAAAATAGTACACATTTGTTGGAGTCAAAAATTAGGTTTTAAATAAAGAAAGTGTGAAAGTGGAATTATGCAAGCTTTACTAAATCTTTTATGGTGTTTTGTTTGTTTGTTTGTTTGTTGCTTTTTTTTTTTCCTCAGATTTCGGTAGCAAGTAGTAAGGTGGTGTTTCCTAGAATTTTCTATTTGCAAAAGGTTTTTCCTCAAACAAGTGAAGTTTTGCTGACATACAGTTGCTTGTGGAAATTTTCTTCCTAATATGATAGTGGATTTTATCATTTTTCTTAGTGACATTAATGAAAATGTAATCAGATTACACTAGTCATCCTTCTCCCAATTTTGTAACAGACAAAAATATTTTCAGGGAAGATATATAGGTGAATTTGTAAAATACATACCTGGACAGCTAAAAAAGTCTCAGATAGACAAGGCCACTCTATTTCTTTATCTACTTCAATATTTTGACTGAAAAAAGTTTCTACATTACTGAAAAATATTTTTCAGTTGGGCTATTTGTGAATCTCATGACCTTTGACTCCATCCTCATCCAGTTTTGTACTTCTTTGTTTAATTGTTCTCTTCAGAATTGAATCTTCTTGAAATTTGAAGTCATTGAGTGTCTTCAGTGAATGCCTGACAGTCTTAACTGGTTTAGATGGCACTTAAATGGCAGCTAAATAATAACAAATAGAAATGAAGCCTGTCAGATATGGCCATTACAGAAAGTGTACAGCCAATATTACTCTCTCATTGTTGTGATTGTATATGCTAAATCTTTGCCTCAAAGTATAGAGAAAACATAGAATAGTTTAAAACTGTGAACTAAATGAAAAAAAAAAAAATCTTTCTGTAGAGCGAGATAAGGACTAAGCAAAACAAGTCGATTCAATGTGAATCACGCTAAGTCATTTATTACAGAAACAAGTCTCCTTATATACGTAACTATATTCTAATCACGCGTCCACGCTCCAAGCATGGATTCGCTAAATGAGTACCGTGGGCTGTCCGTGCTCTGGAGTCTCACTGATGATACGTCCGATGATTCACGCCATGCCAGGACCCCAGTGATTGAGGAACGCCCCTCTTTCTCACAGCAGACTCTGTTCTCGAAGCGGCCTTGAAATACCTTTGAGCCTGACTAATTCAGCAACAGGTCTTAATCTATCAAAACCCGTCCACATCTTTCCATAAATCAACTACAAAAAAAAAAGTATAGATAGCATTACTTACTGAATTTGAACCAAGCTCTCAGCAAAATTTCATACTTGAGAGTCTTTCTGGGTTATGTCCCAGACACTGTCTATTTTTAGGGCTCTCTTTTTGCCCTCCCAGTGCATCTGACTTTTGTGTATGTTTTCTTTCACACTTGTACATCTAGCTTCCTCAAAAAAATGAAAAGTAATTTAAGAAAGGGTAAAAGTCAGAGTTCGATTTTATAAGATTACTTTTAAATTGCAACTTTATATACACCCCATTTTGGAAAGTAGCTAATACTTCTGACTGCTACTCTGAATCTAGGTACATTTCCAAATAAAACTTCGGTTCAATTTTTTTCAAAATTTCTGCCTTTCACATATTTTTTGGCTGTTACTAGATGAATGATTTCAGCTATGCTTTTGGAGATGCATATCAAGGACATGCTTTCAACTATCTGGGTGCCCAGCTTGAGAAATAGCAGTTTTGTTTTCACTACTGATAAGACATCTCACATTTAAATGACATTAATGGAAGGTGTGATTTTAAATGATAAAACATCAATCAACTGATTTGCAAAAGCAAATTGGAATCACCTGATAAAAGCTCTTGCATGTTATGAAAAATATTTTTTAAGTTTAACCTGGAAGGAATTCACCATAGTAGCTACTGCCATATATTAGGGAGTGGCAAGAGCAGGACTGCTCCACAAGGGACACAAACCAGGAGTCGAGGGTGACCCTGCTCAGGCTATGTTTGCATTGACAAGGCACAGTCCTGCAGGGCCTGAATATAGAGTCAGAACCAGGGACTGGTAACAGGGTCCATCGACAGCTCCCTGCATGGCAAGTGATGAACTGGGTCCAGGGCCCCTTCAGGGAGTCCAGCTGTGAGCAAAAAGAAATGGGGCCAGCTAAGGTTCCCACAGAGTAAGGCTGCAGGGCTCATACAGGAGGCAGGGAGAGGGACAGAGCTTTAGCAGAGTCTGGATGTCTCAGCGTGGGCTGAAATGGAGCCCTAGAACCCATGGGCAGCGATGGGTGGGAGACCCAGCTGAGGCTGGTCGGGACCAGGAAGGTCTGTTGGGTTCCTCAGGTATTGACACTGCATATTAAACTAAGAAAACCATTTGACACTTGCCTTTAAAGATTTAGGCATCACAGAAAACAAAATATGGGGTTAATTATACAAATTGGTTATTGGGAACTCTTCATGACACTCTTTAAATAGATTTATTAAAACCACAATTAATTTTAAACCGTGCTTAGTGGCAGTGATGTTGCCTGTGTAGGTGAATGAAAGAATGGTAACTTAAATTCTGACATTTACTTGCAAGTGTTTTACTTTGCAAGTTGGATTTTTTTTTTTTGAGAAATTTCTAAGCACAACACAAGATATATTATCAGTAAATACCAAAGAGCAGGGTTGTTGTTGTTGTTGTTGTTGTTGTTTTTTAAGGAGTAAGGTACTTAGAATTGAACACTATTTTTTAAAAGAGGTGTCATACTCAACAGTTTTCTAAAATATATGTTTTTTTCTCTAAATAGTTAAAGAGTTTGCAGTGTGATATTAGAAGTAACTGTAAATAATTGAATAATAACTTGTGATTATATACCCAAGGTCTGTTCACAGCTCCAAGGGAATGTATTTTTCAAATACAATGATCTTCAAAAACACAGATGTGGTATGGGAGTTTGGTAACCTCCACCGTTAGCAAAAAAGATATAATCATTTTGTGACAGCTATTCATTTGTTTCCATAAGTGAAAAGAAGTATGGATATGTTCATCTGAAAATCATGAGAAAAGGAGGTGTGACAAACTGGAAGTTTTGTATACTTAATAAAGATATATTTTGTTTCTGTTTGAGAGCCTGCAAGACCAGCATATATCTGCAGAGATATTTTTAAATGTTGATATGGTCACTGTGGCCAGAGACTTAA
The DNA here is from genome assembly GCF_963082525.1 of Nesoenas mayeri. NCBI lineage: Eukaryota > Metazoa > Chordata > Aves > Columbiformes > Columbidae > Nesoenas > Nesoenas mayeri. The sequence goes on from NC_137543.1 coordinate 18,034,500, forward strand.
TGGAATGGATCAAAATCTTTCTTCTACCTACTCATGGTTAATTTCATCTTAAGAAAGGAAGCTTTAGCATTCTCAGTGTTTAAAAGGCGAGCTAATACTCATCTTCTCTAATCTCATGTTTTCAAGCAAAATGAATCATCCTTTCATCTGTACTCCCAGTTGAGGCAAACAGAATCAAATGCACAGCTTACCTCATCAGTACAACTGAGTTGCATAATAAAAAATCACTGAAATTACTGGAGATATCCAGGCCCTCGGTAGGCCTACATTTTTAACATTTAGTCTCCAACTACTCGAAGAGAAAAAAAGTTTTCAGAAGATTAATAAGTAGATCTTTAAAATTTCAGGATGCTGTTAGTCTTAAATGCAATTGAGTATGCTCTCTTCACCATAACAGTTCTAAAGGTTTTAATTTGGTACTAAACAAACAGATTCATACTTTGATAATGGTTTTGAAATTACACAAAAAAAGAAAAGGTTATCACATAACAGAGGAATAAGGTCAAAACTAAACTTAAATAAAACTAAAATACTTCATTGTTTTTTAATTCCAGAGCATATGGGATAACATATATTGGTCCACTTAGAATGGGTAGTACTGACTATACAACTAAAATTAATTTATTTGATCTAACTAATTGAGCAGAAAAAATAATTGGGAGTAGAAATATGTAAAATTACAACAAATACTTAATATTAATTCATATTAAATATTGTTAGGGTTGCAAGCAGGCAAGTTGACTGTTTTCTTGACCCTGGACTGGGTTATACTAACTGAAATGATCATGGAAGACTATTGGATATGCCAGGATGAAAAGCCAAACTGGCTGCTCTGACCATGCCATAGGAGTTGGACCTGCTTCAGTGATCTGGAGAACCACAATAGGAACAGGATGAGCGCTTTCTCCAGCTCATATGGGAACACACACTTGGATGAGTTGAACACCCTGTTGTAAACCTGTCAGTGCCTGCTCCTGACCTGATAGCATTGTTGATACCTGTCTCTCCATGATAAATGTGCCAAGTATCCCTGACAACATAATCAAACATTGTAGTTTACCTCAGAACTAGTCACAAATTTAAGGTATACTTTCTCTGAATAATTTAGATCATTCATCTTTTTTTTTTTCCCTACACATAAAATCTTATTGAAAAACATTCAGGACATGAGCTAAATTAAAACAAAACAAAACAAAACAAATAAAAAAAAAGGAAAAAAACACAGTAAAATCAAGGATACTTCAGTGATTTTATATTCTTACTTAAAAAATAAGTAGCACTAAGCAAAATGCTAACTATTTCCAATTTTAAAAGGGGAAAAATGTACTATTGGAAGATTAGATTTTGCATACAAAATTTTCTATTTTTAAATTAGAAAAATTGTGATTTACATCATACATGTTCTAAATTGTCAAAATTATCTTACATAAAAGTTCTGAAAAAGGAAGGCTAGCAAAAGAATGAATGTTGGCTAGATTAAAATCTTTCAGTGCCCTTATTAAATAGCTCTGTTTGTTTTTCTATTTCTTATTCTAACTATGCCGAATATGTGTTTCTCCTTTTAAGAGGCAGAAGTCTGGCACAAACAGGCAGCAATTAGGCTATGCTGCTATCATTTGTGCAATGTCCAGCTTGCTACATGTCACCTAATGCCATTACAGTAGCTACAATAATCTTTTTCTTGTAACTCAAACTCTTTCCTTCTTCTGGTCCTTAGAATTTTAACCTGAATTTTTTGTGGAAGTTATATCTTTTTTACACCCTTTTCTATTTCCTGGCCAAGCTCATGACCATACTTTTTTTTGGGAATCTATCATCCTATTATTTATTAGCAAGTGTTCTAACCTTTCTTACACTAATTGTCATGAAAACCAGAAGATTAAAAAAATTCCTACGTTTTTTCCTCTTTTCACTGCCTTCATCCTCCATTTCTAATATGTCAGGATTTCCACTCAGAGAATTTCCTGACATAAAGGCTTGTTTTCCTATTTTTTTCCTTTCACACTTCTTTGTCTTTAGGTGGTCCACAGTACTACGAGATGTAGTACAGGGTACACAGAGCTGGTGCCAATGTCTCACCTGGGCAAAATACCACGATGTTGTGTTGATTTTCCATTCTGAATCCAAGCTTTGTTGTTTGTAGCTCCATTTTACTTCATGCACGTGTATCCTTTTGTTCTTTTAAAATTCTTCTCATATGAACAAAGCCTTGCTCACGTAAACCATATAAAGACCCTTTCTGAGTCATGCTATCATTTGACTTATATTACTGCAATTTAAAATCCTGTTAGTAGACTTACCCCCTGTTAGTTCTGCACCTTTCTTCTACTATTATAACAGTTGCTCAAGTTAGAAGACTCAGTACTAATAAAATAAAGAAAAAAATCATAGCTCTGTGAGGTTCTAGATTAAATCTCTTTGCCTATTTGGTTATTAAGGCTCTAAGATACATCAGAGTAAAATATTTTCAGTCATTTGGGTCATCATTCCCAACTAACCTTGACAACTGGAAATATACAAAGCTTTCTTTTGCACTCACCTGTTTGTCTTTTTGGTTATTGATATAGGCCAAGAGCTGTTGATAGGGAGACAGTGGATCACTTAATGAACATAAAAAGTTTTCATAATCATCAGAGACAAACTTAGCACTTTGAGTTGTTTTCTGCTCAGACTGTTTATTATGCCCTAAGTACATTTACGTTTCTTCTCTCATCAGTGTTCACTTTCTATCCAAATTGGCAACCAGAGCAGAAACTATGAGCTGATGAGAATCAAAATAAGGATTCAGCACTTCGGAAACACCTTAAAACTGCTGATCCCTGAAACATTGATTTTTCTTTCACCTAATCCACAGTTTTCTAGATTTTTCCAGTATTTGCATGCTAAGAGAAGAAAGGAAGGAATTGAATTTGAGAATTTATGGACCAGTGAACAAAACTAAATCAGATAGCACTCTCCCCCTACAAAGAAAGACAAAATAAAAAAGTATAAGTGCTAGTCAAAGACCAATGAAGACATAAGGAAGCAGAAGGAAAAAAGACCAAAGACCAATGCAGACTGAAGGAGTTAAAATTGCAATTAAAGAGAGAAAGCATGGTGAATGAGTAATTAATGTGGAAAATGATGAGACAGATAACAGAAATGAATGAATCTAAGCAAGAAAATTTTCACTGCATGAACAAAAAACAATAGCAAAGGTGTAAATAGAAGATACGGCGAATGTTGAAAATGGACTGAGTATGGGTAGAGACACACAGCAATAAATACAACAAAGCTTGTAGATTGTAGCTTGTAGAGAAAGAAAAATAACTGAAAAAAAAAAGTATGAGAGTGTAATGATAGTTATCCTGCTCTGAGAGATGGCTTCAGAGCATGCAAGTCATTTAAATGAAGATTTCTTATTTTTCAATCTGAAAAGTTTGCTTTTTGAAGAAAACACATTGAAGCAATAAAATTACTTGCATTGAGATTATAAATGCAAAGTTGAAAAAAAAGTAGCTCATATAATTGTGCAACACTCTTGGCAATATTTTCATATTATGTTAAATTTCTTGAAACACATCAAGAGTGAAAAGCAGAAAATTAAAACCGATAAAAGAAAGTGCTTGTCCAGATAAGGTGCAACTGCTCTCTTCTAATTATTGTCACATTATTGTGAAGAAACCAAGATTTTAGCATGTTAGGAAAAAAAAAAAATAAAATGTTTAGATGTTCACTTAGCTAGCAACCGAGTCCAGAGTTAAATGGTAAGGATTTAAAGCCAAAATTGAAACCAAACCAAGCCAAACCAAAACCAATTAAGCAAGCAAAAAAAGTGAACATCACTTGAAGGTGGATATAACTTTCTGCTAACTGACTTTAGGAAGAGACTTTCCCATTATCAGCCTTCCATTGGATATTTTTCTCTAAAGTAACTAGGATGTCCATTGTGGTTACTCTGAAGTAGCTGATGGATATTGGACTAGCTTGCTTATTTGACTTCTCATGCAATGCAAGAAAAAACTCTTTTACAGTCTCTGAGAATTACAATCTTCTTTGAAACCTGGTAACTAGCATTATAAAGATGAAGAGTACAAATACCAGTTTTAAAGGGAGATGAATGTAGTCATCTCTCAGAACCAGCTCTGCTAAATATTAGTTATTAATTTTTCTTTGCTTTGCTAAATTGCTTTATGGGATTTGAAACAGCCTTGGAATCAAAGTTGATTTTTGTTGTGTAGACCACTTATATACAATACACATGTATGAATACACCAGTGGACAAAGGAAGACCTATGGATATAATCTATCTGGACTTCTGTAAGACCTTTGACACAATCCCCCAGAACATCCTTCTCCCTAAATTGAAGAGATATGGATTTGATAGGTCAACTGTTTAGCAGATAAGGAATTGGTGGAATGGTTACATCCAGATGGTAGTGGTCAATTATTCAATCTCCACATGGAGACTGGTGACATGTGTTGTCCCCCAGGGGTCCGTATCAAGATCAGTACTATTCAACATTTTTGTCAGTGACACAGATGATGGGATTGAGTACACCCTCAGCAAGTTCGTATACGACACCAAGATGAGCGATGTGGTTGACATTCTGGAGGGACCGGATGCCATCCAGAGGGACTCGGACAAGCTCAAGAAGTGGGTCCATGTTAACCTCAGGACATTCAACAAGGCCAAGTGCAAGGTCCTGTGCATGGGCCAGGGCAACCCACAGTACCAATACAGGCTGGGGGATGAAGGGACTGAGAGTAGCCTTGTGGAGACGGACTTTGAGGTTACTGGTGGACAAAAAGTGGACATGAGGTAGCAATGTACACTCACAACACAGAAAGCCAACTGTACCCTGAACTGCATCAAAAGAAGGGTGGCCAGCAGGTCAAGGGAAGTGATTCTGCCCCTCTGCTCCACTCTGGTGAGGCCCCACCTGAAATACTGCATCCAGCTCTGGAGTCCTCAGTACAAGAGAGACATGAACCCACCAGAGTGTGTCCAGAGGAAGGCCATGAAAATGGTCAGAGGACTGGAACAGCTTTCCTGGTCAGACAGGCTGAGAGAGTTGGGGTTGTTCAGCTTGAAGAAGGATAAAGACCTGGGGAGCCCTTATTGCAGCCTTTCAATGCTTAAAAGAGGCTTACAAGAAAGATAGGGACAGGCTTTTTAGTAGGGCCAGTAGCATTAGGACAAGGAGTAATGGTTTTAAAGCTTCAGGGTAGATTCAGACTCATGTAGGAAAGATATAAGATACAAGAAAGAAACCTTTTACAATGAGAGTAGTGAAACACTGGAACAAGTTGCCCAGATAAACTGTAGATGCCCCATCCCTTGAAACATTCAAGATCAGGTTGGACAGGGCTCCAAGCAACGTGATCTGGTTGAAGACATCCCTGCTCATTGCATGAGGGCTAGATGACCTTTAAAGATCCCTTCTAACCCAAACTATCTATTATTATTCCACATTATACCACAGTATGCCAGCACAGACTGTATGTGGGCACTAGTTTTCCACATATGTTTCAGCTATAAAAGAAGGAAGAATAATAGTTCACAATAATAGTCTTGTCCAGGAAAATTATAGTCTATGGGAAAGACTCATTCTATTGCAGGAGTGTCTAAGGGTTAGACTTGCTTACATGGCAGAAAGGTAACTCTCAAACTGGTTGTTAAACTCACTTTGTATTGTTGCAGTTGACAGTAACAATCAACATACCTCATAAAGTTGATAATTGAATCTGAATGTGCCTAGAACAACCATATACTATTGCTAAACTAAACTCTGAATGTTTAGGTCCTACAAGAACAGATTATCTTTTTTAAAGAGAGGTGTGATCATTCTATTTCAAACTAGTATGTCTGCAGAAAGCCAGAATAAACGTGAGTCTATGTGCAAATGTGTATATGTGTGTGTATTTACATATACACTTATCAGAATGAAGGACTGTTTAGGCCTAAGTCTGGAACTGGAGAACTTTCATCTTCTCCTAATATTTGTCTTAAATTGTGAATACGATAAATTACTACTGAATAGTGCCCCCTATAGATCACATTGCATTAGACAGTTTTAAATCAGTATTTTATCATTCAAATTATTTATGTAAATATAAAATATGTTATCTTTTGTTTTACCTAAGTACAAGTTAATGCCAACAGTATACTAGAAATTCCTGAATCTTCTGAGATTCAGAAAATTATCTACAAATCTGCTGTCGGTTATCCTGTAGTCAGTGAAGGTCTTCAGGACCTAAATGTAACTGCACAGACAGTTAAGCAAAAATGTTTTTTTCATTTAGGATTTACAAATTCAGTCATGAATCTATACAAACTTCTTATATGGTCTTGATCCGTTTATATTACTCGGGTGTGTTTTGATTTTTGCATTGTAAAACACATACACTACACATTCGCTTTTGAAGAAACTTAGCTTGATAACATATATACATAGGACTGAAGTAATTTTGTTCGTTAAATATTGCTTCTTTATAACATTAAATCAATGGCGCATAGAGAGAAATATATCATTTATTCACTTTTAAACAATATTAAAAATTTTTCTAAGATAAAATAGATTTGCTTCTCATGGTCACAGCTTACAGTGACTTTCTATACATCTGCCATACTAAAACTGTATAAGTAGACAAAGTTCTAACTGATATTTGCAAGTACAGAGTCCTCATCTCCTTCAAGTCTTCTTTAGTACTATCCAAAAGGAATATTTTATTAGACAAATGTTGGTGGTTTTTATCTATGGTCTGCAAGAAACCAATAAAGACATTTATTGCTAAAGCCTGAAGATGGATCTTTCTCAAATACCCTTTTACAAGGTGATTAAAGTTATTGAGAACACCTCTCTGGAGTAACAAGCATCTATGTAAAAGTAATGGAGTTCATATTTTTGAGTGGAATGTTGAGTATTGGAAAAAGTGAAATGAACGAGGTCCAGTGTGATAGTCTAACTAATAAACAGGAAGTATAAAATATGAATGTTGTGAAGAGGTAGCAGAGAGACAAATAGACAGTATCTTCGATATATATCTTTTATTATACTTTTTTTTTTTTTTTTTAAATGAGAAACTTTAGTAAGCAACAAGTAAGATATGCCAGGAATGAGGAGAGATAGTTGCTACTAAGAGTATAGCAGACCCATGAAGACTCTCAGATACACAAAAGTGGCAAAGTCCTGAGTGAAAACAGTGGTTCTTCTAGGCTATTTTTGTACTGCAAATGTTCATGTACAGTGGTGTTTCAGTTGTTATTTAGAAAGTAGCTGCTGATAAATTGCAAAAGGATTTCTACACTTTGATGGCAACAGAAAATATTAAGGGACAAATATTGTTACCACTGGCACAAGCTTCCTCCCATGGCAAAATCTGGAATTAAATTAAAGTTTAGTGTTTTTAAAGTTTGAAACTAAGGTATTTCTTAGGTTACTGCTATTCTTTGTCTGGTCCCAGTGCCATTGTACACATATTAAAGCAGACCATGTGAAAATGAGTCATGGCTATAATAGTTCCTATAAATTATTTTTAATTCCTCTGTGATTTCAAGTGAAATTTCACTTCAAGGAAGTGAAAATTTATTTAAACATAGAATTAAACAAATATTTAAAATATAAAATAATCACAAAATATTCCATGCCATGTAAAAAAATCGAAAAATCAAGTAAACATCTTGTTTGTCCAAAATACAAAACTCAGAGGTATGAAAAGTAATATTATTCACTATGTAGAGAATTTAAAGAAAGGTTTTTTAGGTCTGTGTGTTTGGTTGGTTTTTTTTGGCTTGTTTGTTTGTGTTCCCCCATCTGCTTCCCCAATGAAATTTTTGATTCTAAAGGATTCAGTTAGGCTTTCCCATCAAAAATCAGCTCTGAATGTATTTGTACCTTCCTATTTTTACATTATTGCTTTAACTGTCAAATTATTTCTATAATTTATCACTTATTTAATTCCATTCCATTTCATGTTCCTTAATATATTTGTTTTATCTGTCTCCATCCTGCCTTTCTAAGCCCACTGTAATGAATTTTCCCCCAATAATGTTTATTTATTTATTTATTTATTTTTTAAATTTTGCCATTTCCTATTTTTAATTTCTATCTGTGAAATTACTACTTTTGAGGATCACTTTTTTTTTAAGATCTCACAGTGGCCTTAACTAAAATTACAAAAAATGCTCAACAGAAAAATCCAGACAAATTTTTATCTGCATCAGAGCATTTGCACTTGTAATAAGGTGCAAGATTCTGCTAGGCTTTCAGCTTTAGGTATATTACACCTTGGAGTTACATTTGACATGTTTGTTTATTTTTATGTGGAGGATTTAAAAAACTTCGTATTTGTCCTTGTGTTTTGGGTGAAGTAGGTTTAATCTTTCTTTTCTCAATGGTTGTCTTGGGAAATTAAATCTGTTTTTTTCTCAGAGTATTATTGGACATTGTTTTCTTGTTGTTTAGATCCACACTAGGTTATCGATCACTATACTGCAATACCAGGTTTCATTATTATGCTAATGTGATCCAGATTTATATGACAGTGGTTCTTAACACTGATTTATGTGGTGCAGCTGTAAGAAACTTTTGAACTAATATTAAGCCACGAAGATGCCATTTCAAAAATAGAGGAGTTATTGGGATTTTTGTTTGTTTGTTTTTTTTTAATAATTACTACATTCAACACACTGACAAAGTTTTCAGGTTGGTATTTAGAGATGTAGTTAGTTGACCCAGGTGCTGAATTCTAAGGTAACATTTCAAGAAAAATGCAGAGTAGGACTAACCTTTAGTGTTCTAAAAAACACTGTGTCTTGTTAAAAGTATAGAGTCTGAGAATAATTTTGTATTGATTTTTCACTTTGCACTATGTGTCCCAGTGGTTTGAAAAAGTTATTTTATAAAGCATATATCCAAGCAATGAAAGGACAACGAAAATGTTTGAAAGTTCCTGCATAGTTTTTTTCTTTGACTGTCTTTATCGGTTAGAGAAGTAAAAAATTACAACTGTTACTGCTTATGTTGGCGTGAAATGCAAGTAGCTCACTCAACATTTTTGTGAGATATCCTGTTTGCAGGAATGATTATTTCCCTTAAAATTCTTGTTTACTCCACTATCTGATTCTATTTACTATCAGTCAAAGTTACTCATATATGGATATAAGATAACACAGTGACTAACCTATTGTTTGATAATTGCAAAACAGATTAGCTAAGTGGACTTATGCTAGATGCAGACCTGGCAGACCTGTAATTATTTACAGATGTGTAATTCTAAATACAAACGCTAGCTGCATTTTAGGAAAACTAACGGAATCTTTGAAAATTTCTTTCCTGAAATGATTGTGGTACTCCAAGCATGAAAATGAATTTAACTCTTTACTAAAATAGTGGTCAAAAATAAAATCTTTATACATACTTTTCCCACTGAAATGGATTCAGGCTCTGACTTGAAGCACCACACGCTTCAGACTGCTCTGTACAAAGTTAATAATACCCTGTGTTAGAGGAGAGACACCTTCTGCTAGCATACTCTGGACTTCCCTCTCTTGATCTCTGTTGCATACTCTGCCTATATCTTCAACTCTAAAGTGAACAGGGGTCTGTGAAAAAAGTAGGTTGCTTTTGACTCTGAGTGCAAATTTGCTGGAAAAAAGGGAACAAAATGGTTTGGGTTTTTTTAACTGTTGCAGTCTGATTTCCAGCTTGTTGGAGCGATAAAGGACTTAGCAAACAATTCGATTCAATGTGAATCACGCTAAAGCCGTTACAGAAACAAGCCTCCTTATATATGCAACTATATTCTAATCACGCGTCCACGCTCCAAGCATGGATTCGCTAAATGAGTATCATGGGCTGTCCATGCACTGGAGTCTCACTGATGATACGTCCGATGATTCACGCCATGCCAGGACCCCGCTGACTGAGGAACGCCCTTCTTTCTCACAGCAGATTCTGTTCTCAGCTTCTTGAAGCGGCCTTGAGATTCCTTTGAGCCTGACTAATTCAGCAACAAATCTTTATCTATCAAGACCCCTCCACACCAGCTAATTTAGCTGATGGATTGATATGATTTGTTTGTTACTCAGCTATGATTTTATATGCTAAGACAGTGTGGCAGAATGCAAAGCCCCCTCTCTCCCCCTCCTTCCTTCAGTATGGAAGGAGTAGGCACATATCCCTCTCTCTCTGCTACTTGAGGCTGACAGCTTCTTTCATTTGGCCCCAGAGCACCCTGGCCAGGGCCATTAGGAGAAGGGAGTGCCAAGGCACCACTGAGCCGCTGGGCACCTGCGGCCAGTGTGGGGGATGTTTGGAGGCTTCAGGGGCACCCACAGCCAGTGTGGGGGTGCAGAGAATCTTCTAGAATGCCTACAGTCAGATCTGATCAGCCAATAGAAAAACGGGATTCTCGTCAAGACTCCGCCCATTGTTGCGGGTCTCTCGGAGCACGAGCAAGATGCTGCCACTGAGAGCCCCCTCCTCGGGATGGAGACTGCGCTTGCCTTGCCACCACAGGTGTGAGTAAAACTTCTCGCAGAACTGCGAGTATATTTATACTTTCCATGCACATTTGCATGCGTACTTTCCATGCTTAATACAGGCATGTGTACTTTCTGTGCACATTTGCATGCGTAACTTTCCGTGCTCAATCCGAGCACGTGTATAAATTATTTCCTCGCACAATCGCGAGTGTATTTTCCTCCCGTCCTTCCACATAAGCACGTGTAATATTCTGTGCACATTTGCACGTGTAAGTAAATTAACCCTCGCAGGATTGCGAGTGTATTATAAAATTACGCTCACACAATTGCAAGTGTACACTTTCCGTACTCACTATGAGTACGTATATCTCTTTAAAATAATCCCACACCGTGTTTAGGCAAGTGTGTACTTCTCCGGGACTCAGGGACGGCTCCAGCATTGTTTTGGGTGAAGCCATGTGCATGCACTCTGTGGACCGCCTGTTGTATTAGTTGCTGCCCCTTAATAATTTTCCTCAACTGATATCCGAACCTGTATTTAAGTCACTTTTGGAGTGCTAAAACCCTGTTTCTCACCGGTTTAATAAAAGTTGGTTTGGACTCTGTTGTCCCTTAAATTAACCTCGGGGTGCCTCCGTGACAGACAGTCAGGTTTTCATATTAAAAGCATGGATTCTTGAATATATGCAGATAGTTTTTCCTCTTTCACATGTCCTGCTACTACAACTTTATGGCTGTACCAGAACGGAGATAGCATGTGTGGTGATAACGTCACAAGCATTTTGCTTATGGATGAATTCCAAAACTCCACAGAATATTTAGTAGAAGTTGAAGCTCTTCTGGAAGTTCCTGGCACCTACAGGGGTGATAAACAAAATATGGCATCTCTCCTTTCCATATTGTGCTATTTTCACACATCAAGGCAAAGTTACAAAAGTCGAGCTCATCGAAAAGCTTGTTTTGACTTATAGAAGAAAATCTGCCTCCTGTGTTCCTCCGACTATCTGTGTGATCCTTCACTTCCATTTGCTCTCTAACTCATCAGGCATATCCCTTTGTGGATTGACTTAAGTTTATTTTTAATGGATTAATTATTTGTCTGGATTGTTAAATGAACCAATTCACAGAAGAGTGTGCAAATCTCTAGAATCAGTGTGAAGTCAGTGTCAGAAGGCTCCCCTCATTTGGTGATTAGAAAGCTAAAATGTACCTTACATCTTTACCCAGGTTTAAGAAGAAGGGCTGGAAGGAATGTCCTATGAGGAGTGGCTAAGGACTTCGGGCTTGTGTAGCTTGGAGAGAAGGAGGCTGAGGAGTGAGCTCATTGCTCTCTACAGCTTCCTGAGGAGGCAAAGTGGAGACAAAGGTGTTGATCTTCTCTCTCTGGTATCCAGTGACAGGACGTATGTGAATGGTTCAAAGCTGTTTTTACTGAGAGGGTGTTCAAACACTGGAACAGGCTTCCTAAACGGTTGATGCCCCATGCCTATCAGTGTTTAAGAGGCATTTGAACAACGCCCTTAACAACATGTTTTGATTTTTGGTCAGCCATGAATTAGTCAGGCAGATGGTCAACGTAGGTCCTTTCCAACTTGAATATTCTATTTCTATTCTATTCTATTCTATTCTATTCTATTCTATTCTATTCTATTCTATTCTAGGAGAATGTCATGATATTCTTGCTTAATCATTTTTGCATTCTTGTTACTATAAGGAACTAGGATGTTTTTGAGTGATCTAAAAGTAATTGGTGGGTTTTTTGTGTGGGTTTCTTTGTTTGTTTTTGTTTTTTTCTTTTTCCCTGATAGTTTTTCTGTCCAAGAAGCAAGATTTTTAATTACTGTTTGAAGTTCTTCTTGCTATTTTTTATGTATTAAAATAAATTGACTTTTATAGGAAAGAAAATTATTCATAAAGTCTGTTTCGTTGGACAGTGGAGCATTGATAATAAAAGTTTCACACTGATAATGGGTGGTGGCAGTTTTTAGAAACATGCTTTGTAAAGAATATAATGATTGTGCCAGAACCTGATGAGTAATTGATTGTTTAGTTTAAAGCAGCTGTTCAATTAAAAATGTTCAGCCTTGACCTATGATCATTATTTTAAAATAATAGATTGCACGAACAGTTTTGTGTTTTGACAGGGAAAAATTATCATTTGACAAAAATAAATTAGTTCATAAATCATATGTTGATTTGTTAATGAGTTGTTCAATAAAGTATAAGATAGTTTTATTAACATTTCAGTGAGAGTGAAACTTGAATCTAGTCAGCCACTTTTGCTTAATCTTGTTTGCTTTGTTTTATAGGCTATTAAGACAAATACTGTTTACCTATTTTAAACTGATTGAATAGATCTATAAAAAGCATAGGAGTTACTTCTATCCATATATGAACTAGAATTCTTTTAAAAAAGCCTTTACATTTTTCACTTTCTTCCTAATTCAATGAGTAAGTAACTGCTTCCTTGGAAGGAAAATTGGAAGACCAAACATCAGTTGAAATTCACCTGGACATTACAAATCTAACTTGCAATACTCTCAGATGCAATTCAACACCTTTAGTTACTTCTCAACATGTGCATTTGCACATGCACACCCAAAAACTTTAATTAGATTCAGAGTCTATTACTCAGTAGGAAAGTGTTTTCCCTTGCCAACAGGCTTTTGAGACTTCAAAAATGTTTGTTTCGAACTGGTATGTAAGAAAGAACATTAGAAGTTGTGGTGGGCCGACACTGGCTGGCTGACAGATGTTCACCCAGCCACTTCATCATTCCCCCTCAACTACAGGACAGCAAGAGAAAACAAGATGAAAAAAACAACCTGGGTCAAGATAAAGGTGGGGAGATCACTTACCAATTACTGTCATTGGCAAAACAGACTCAACCTGTGGAAAATTAATGTAATTAATTTCCAGTGAAAATAGAGTTGGATGGTGAGAAACAAAGACAAAAATTTAAATACCTTCCTTCATCCCCACTCTTTTATTTCCAGGCTCACCTTCATCATTACCTCCTCCACCTTTCCCCTCCTGGAACAGCACAGGGGAGATGGAGAATGCAGGCTTGTGGATGGTCCATAACAGTTCCTCTCTGCTGTTTCTTTCTCCTTACACCTTTCCCTGCTCCGGCCTGGGTCCTCCATGGGTTGTTTCAATATGAGTCCTTTCCATGAGCTGCAATTACTTCAGGGAATATCCATCTACTCTTGAGTGGGATCCTAAAGGACTACAGTGTGGATACGTGCTCTAGCATGGTCTTCCACGGGCTTCAGTGGAATCTGTTACCTTGCCTGGAGCATCTCCTCCTTCTCTGACCTTGGTGTTCACAGGTCTCTTTTTTCACTCTTGTTTACCTCACTCCTCACTGCTTGTGTAGCATTTTGCCCCTTCTTAAGTATGTTTTCACAGAGGTTTCACCAGCTTTACTTATGCACTCATCTGTGCCTTGCAGTGGGTCTGTTGTGGAGCTGGAACCAGCTGTGTCCAGCACGAGTCAGTCCCTGATCCCTATTCACAGACCTCCGCCCCCCACCCCCCTCTCCCCAAACCTCGACACATGCACCCAGTGCACACGTGAAATACACTCATGACAGAGCCTCAGTTTAACTCACTGCCTACAAATTGAATTATTTATTGAATAATGAGATTTTTGTATCTGTCCTAAAGCTCTAGCAATTCTTTCAGTGACATACTGCTAAACTCCGAGTTTACTTATTAGTTACTTGTCCAATCCCTTCTGAATACTTCTAAACTGTTGGATTAATAAAAGAACTAGTTCAACAAGGTAACTGAACTTTGTCTCATCCGTTGTAATTTGTCACTTTTAGATTTCATATAATTATTTCTATTATTATGAAAGAATTCATACCTTTTCTTTAAATTAGTTATTTTTCTAATAAAGTGTAGCAGAACACTAGCAAAAAAGCAGGATGCTTGATTATTTGAGTACTATAAGAACATGCATACTGGGTCAATGGAAAAAAAGTTTCAAGTAGGAAGGATTAAAAAAGAATCTATTACAATTGTAATTAACCTGGATTATTTTACTTTCAAATATAATGCTGAGAAAATAGAACATATCTACAAAAATGCAAAGTATAAATCATTATTTCTCCATCAATTACTAAGTTTGGGTAGTGATTTGATTGCCATCATGAGTGACTGTGTAATCCAATTCATCAGAATTCTTTTGGAGCATATATGATCCACTCTTGGATTAGTTACTATTGCTGCTTGACTTTTTAGCCTTTGACATTCTTGAAACTCACTTCCTGGACATGGTCTGTCCTGATCAAAAATCACAAAGGCATGGATGCATAGGTGGATGCATAGAATATGGCTGCCAGAAAAGGCCACAAGACTGAAGAATTAATGGGAAACTAGTTTTGCTCTGACAGTTGATAGAGAGATCAGAAATATATAATCAAAGAAATATTGCTGATGTAATCCATTAGATTAGACATAGGAGTCTCAGATATTCAGAGATTTAAATTCATATGTACAATATAAATAGTAGGTTTTTTTACTCAGGAAAGTTCTGGTGTACTCATTTTAAAATATACATATATTTTAGTGTGAAACTTCATTTTTATAATTCCTTTACCTGAAAAAGTAATAATTTAAATAACTCAGAAAAGCCACCCCAAATGTATATTGGAAACTAAGGAAAGTTGGGTATATTTGTGCAAATATAGAAATACTCTTCTAAGATCTGTACGAATATTTATAGCTGTTTTACATGAGAATCAGTTTACTTTTACTGGAGTAATGGTGAAGAATTAATTCATTTTTTTCAAGAAATTCTGAAGTGAAATTTATCTTTCAGACTCAGTTTTGTAGGCTGACATGTTAGACACTGTGTTTCTCAACTTTAGCAATCTCTACATTTCCTCAGTATCATCCTCTGAACTAGAGGCTCCGGGGAGACCTTATTGCAGCCTTTCAGTATTTAACAGGAGTTTACAAAAAGATGTTTAATTAGGTATTCAATGTCATGGATGTCATCAAAGTTCTTGAGAGTGAAATGCATACTTTAATTTTTAACAACATATTACCTTGCCCTTTTTTGCTTTTCTGTTGGCTAGCTTTTATAAATGACTGTTGCTGCTATCTACTTAGTTTTCCTTGCTTTTGGAACTTTCTACTGATAGGTGGTTAGGTTGCTCTTCAGAGATCAGAGATGCTGACATGTCTGATGAATTATTACTGAAGACACACATAAAAAAAAAACAAACAAACCCAAAAACAAACCAAAAACCCCAATAAAAACAACAACAACAGCAAAAACTCGAACAGACTGAAAAGGAAACAAATGAACAAATGCTAGATTTTTCATTTTCATGAAAGAGGGAAACAAATATGCCAATAGGGAAATATGTAATTTTAACATTGCAGTCAAAGTCAGGGAAGGCAAAATGGGACACACCGAACATTCAAAATCCATACTTTATTAAGTAATCATGTCTTCTCTTCAATATCTCGGTATTCAAAATAAGAAAATGCCATGAAGTGTAAGGGAATAGGGTCCTTAGAAACAAATATTTGATGAGTATTAGAAGACAAAATAAAACTTTTCTCAGAAAAAATACTGAAAAAGCCTTTTATTTCAGTTAACAAGATGCTGATCACAACAAAATCCGTAGAAGATTGAGTCAGAAGAGCATGCTTTTATCTCAAAAAATGCAAATATGCAATCCTTTCTGTTGAAGACTTTTTTTTTTTTTTTTTTTTTTTTTAATAATCAGAGTTAGTGTGAAAATGTTAAAGAATTTGGGAAGGCAAAAGGCCTGTTTTCACTAAATTTGAAATTGAATCAGTGTAACATCAGGCTTGTCAAATGTAAAATCAAATCATCTGCTACTTAGAAAATGAATAGAAGTGTATATGAATGCACAAAGACACAGACCTGACTACACCAGCTAATAATTAATTCATCAGTGTGTAGTCCAACAAAACCAAACCCTAGCAGTACCTCACAAAGTTTAAGTTGTATTTATTTGATAAATATTAAATACTAGTGTCTGCATAAACAATATATAGTAAGTCACTGGGCAAAGCAGCAAATAACACAATTGGTAGGAGAATTGTATTTAGCTTGACGGGAGAAACCCACTGGTTATGAAGCTTCATTTGTTTATGTACTATGTTTCATAAGAACGATATTCTCTGAAGATTATCAAATTGTGTAGGTATCATCGAGACCAAAATTTCATACTGGAAGAAAAACTTACATTAATGTTATAAAAGCTAAATCTATAATCAGAATTATTTTATCTATGCTTTTAACATATCTTATATTTCAACTTTCTGAAAACAGCTAAATGTGGAATAACATGTTTATTGTCTTCACAAAGTTTGTATAAAAAAGTTAATTTCACCTACTTTTTTTTTTTTCTAATTTGCATTTTGCTTATAATGCCTATTCTTTTTCAGAATCCACCTTCTCCATTTGACATTAAGAATAAACAGTTATTTGGAAAGAAAACGAAAAGTGCAAATGGATGGACTTGGACAGTCTTTCTAATGTTAGTCATAGAATCATGGAATAGTTTGGGTTGGAAGGGACCTTCAAAGCTCATCTAGTCCAACTCCCTGCAATGAGCAGGGACATCTTCGACTAGATCATGTTGCTCAGAGCTGCATCCAGCCTGGCCTTAAATGTTTCCAGGGATGGGGCATCTACCACCTCTCTGGGTAACTTGTTCCAGCGTTTCACCACCCTCAGCATAAAAAAGGTCTTTCTCATGTCTAGCCTGAATCTCCCCTCCTTGAATTTAAAAGCATTACACTTTGTCTTGTCACAACATGCCCTTCTAAAAAGTCTGTCCCCATCTTTCTTATGGGCTCCTTTTAAGTACTGACAGGCTACAATAAGGTCCCTCCAGAGGCTTCTCTTCTCCAGGCTGAACAACCCCAAGTCTTAGCCTGTCCTCATTTGAGCAGGATTTCATCCCTCTGATGATCTTAGTGGTCTCTTCTGGACTCCTTTCAACAGGTCCATGTCTTTCCCGTACTGAGGGCTCCAGAGATGGATGCACTACTCCGGGTGGGGTCTCACCAGAGCACATCTGGTAGAGGGGCAGAATCACTTTCCTCGACCTGCTGGCCATACTCCTTTTGATGCAACCCAAGATATGCTTGACTTTCTGGGCTGCAAGAGTACATTGCTGGCTCATGTAAAATATTTGTCCACCAGTACACCCAAGTCCTTCTCCACAGGGCTGCTCTCAATCCTTTTATCTTCCAGCCTGTATCAATACTGTTCCAGATGCAGGACCTTACACTTGGCCTTGTTGAATCTCATGAGGTTTACATGGGTCCACTTCTTGACCTTGTCCAGGTACCTCTGGATGGCACCCTGTCCCTCAGATGTGTCAACTGCATCACTCGTTTGGTGTCATTCACAAACTTGCTGAGGGTGCACTTGATCCCACTGTCTATGTCAGTGATGAAGATACTAAACAGTACTGGTCCCAGTATGGACCCTTGAGTAACATCACTTGTCACCAGTCTCCATCCAGACATTGAACCATTAACCACTACTCTCCGGGTCTGACCTGCACCCAGTTCCTCATCCACTGAACAGTCCACCCATCAAATCCAGAAGTCTCCAGTTTAGAGAATAGGATGTTTTGGGGGACCATGTCAAAGGCTTTACAGAAGTCCAGACAGATGACATCCATAGCCCTTCTCTTGTGCACTGATGTAGTTACTTCATTGTAGAAGGCCACTAGGTCAGTGAGGCAGGACTTGCCCTTAGTGAAGCCATGCTGACTGTCTCCAATCATCTCTCTGTCCTCCAAATGCCTTAGCATAGCTTATAGTGGGATCTGTTCCATGATCTTCCCAGGCAGAGGGGTGAGTCAAAGTTATAATAAATTGGCATAGTGACATGTTTTATGTTTCTGCATTTTTTTATATAAATTAGAGACAAACAGCCTAGAACTAATCCTGTTGTAAAATTTCTATGAGCTAATCAAGAGTTTATTGAGATAAAGTGAAAGACTAGTATTTATTTCAAAGATCTTTTGGTGAATTTCCTTATACATTATCCAACCAAAACTGAAATATTATAGATGAACTGTATTTCCTTTGGAAATCAGTAAAAGACTAGAAAAAACTATAACTTTATGAAGCTGGGAAAAAAAAAAAGTCTTTAAAATGCATTTTTTTTAATTACATATTTTAAAGGTAATCAATGATTTATCAAACAGCAATTATGTGAGATATACAGTCAAAGAGGAAATGCTGTCATCTTATTTATCACAGTACAATCTCAAGTAAACAATTTATCTCCGAGTACTTTTGCAGGACTAATAAGGATTGCTTTCCATAATTTAAACTTTACAGTTATGAAAAAATTGCTTTAATTTGATCCTGCTGTTGGGAGCTTGTCTTTCCTTAAGGGCTTGTGAGGTTGAAGTCCAGCATGCAGCTAAAAGTTTGCTTGACATATGATTAAAGGTTTATCCTAAGGATCACAGCAAAAGCAGAAAACAAATGATGGATAAAAATTCACAGATCTCCAGTCAGAACCCTTAAAAGCTTGGACATCATAAATCTGCGTTGATTTGTCATTTTTAAATGAGGGCATAGATGATTTTTAAAAAGAAAGTGAAAGAAACTACAAAAATATTGCCAGATTCCCATGTTATTGAAACTACTTTACAAAGCATCATAATTTTGCATGCAAATAATATCTAAATTCTAAGTACATATTATGTCTCCACATGATATATCATTTTAAATTTCACCATATTTACCACTGGAGTTTTGGAATTTTTGTAGAAAAGAAGTTTGAAATATCTCTCAACCTTTTCCTGCACTCCCAGTAGTATTTGTGTATCCACACTGCTAATCTCATTCTCACATACACAACTTCAAAGTCTACTAGGTGGACACATAATGTATAAGTTTCCTGTGGGTGTGGGTACTGACCAGCTTGCTAAGACGTCAGCAAGAACAAAGGAAACATTTCCTTTAATATGCGGTGTGTTAATTTACAAATTTGTATCACTGTTGCATGTTGGATAGCACTCTGTAGCTGAACTGCAGCATCTCAATCAAATGTTCCTACTAGAATGTTAAAATTCAAAATTTATTTTTTTTTAGAGTTGACACAGAAAGAAGTGTGTTTCCATCTCAGACTTCTGTAGACCCTGTCTCTTAGTTCCCATGTTTTGTGTTTTTTTCTTTTTTTTTTTTTTTTCTTTCCCACAGGAGCCAGAATCAGTTGCTTATGGGATGTTTTCACGTATTGCAGTGAACACTAAATGAGTCAATTTCAAAACTGAAGTGGGAAAGAGGATAAGGACTGGGTAAATAAAAATCCCACCAAAAAAAAAAAAAAAGATTAAAAAAAAAGCCCACCTGTCTTAGTATAAATTTCTCCTGTCAAAGTGTTAAACTTTGAGTCTTGTGTAGGTCCAATACCATGCTCTATGCTGAAGTCCCAAATACCTCATGGTGTCTAAAACATCTGTAGAGACACACCTGAATCACTCCATTAGGTACTTTAAATCTGAAAGAAGTTGATGCAAATGGAACAAAACATGCAAATGGAAAGTAAGAGAGAAAATTGCTGTAGATAAAAAAAAAAAAAAAAAAGGCTACTACAGGTAATTTGAATTTTAATGTGTTTAATATGCAGATGATACCAGTTTAAGGAGATGATTCCTCGTTTTGCATAAGTGTCCTACCTATAGTTTTGCTTTTACCAAGGTACTTGGTCTCTTTAATTTAACCATTTATTTGTGACTGATCTGAATAAGTGACAATGAAACCCATACACATAGATTATCTCACAGACATTTTGCTGCCTACCTGACATCTCTCTCTTGCAATTATTATGTACTTGCTATGTTTCATTTTAAATAGCAAAGAAAACTATTCTAGCTAACATTTACAACTTTTTGTAGGGTTTTACAAACAAATGAGACTTAAGTTCTGAGGTGAATGTGCTGTAGTACCTACTGAATAATACTCAGGTTACTTCAATTATCTGAACAAATAAATTATATTCCCTTTTAAAAACCTGTAGTATTTTTCCAAGTGATATTCACAGGTTGCATTTTTACTCGTTAAAAAAAAAAAAAAAAATTGCGTCCACTAAATCACAAATAAACTTCTGTGTTTTTTCATAAAAACTTAAGCGTAGCAACGAAATTAAAGAAACAAGCTGAACTTTTCTGTGCAAATGCAGCACAATGATGGTGATAAAAGACACACACCTGAAAGATAAATGGTATCAAATGGCTCTAATAATGATTTAATTTGCATGAGGATCTGTAATATTTACTACAGTAGTGACATATATGTTCATTTAAAAAAATCCTTTACCCCTAGAAGCTGTGCATATGTACCTTTCATAAAATTAAATAATTTGGGATAAATGTGTATTTTTTTTCTGGCTGGCTATGTGTTTATACCCACAATTCCCTCAAATCATTGAGTAGCTAAATACATACCAGCTAGACCTGCTGTGCAGTGCAAATTAAAGTTTTATTCAAATAATTGACTTTGTTTTATGTTAGGTCAGCTTATCTTTAAGTGGTGATACTTACTAATGTATTGATTGCTTTATGAATAAGCTAATGGAAAAGTTGTACTGATATTGACTTGTCAAAGAATTATGTATATGCCCCTTTGTGAGAGGTAAGCATTTTTTAATTTGTTTTATTGTTAGAACAAAAATATATTCTCATAATGAAATTAAAAAATGCATTTCCTAAATCCTGAATATTCTGCAAATAATTCTCCATCTTTATATATTAATATAAATTCTTTAATCTAGTCTTGTTTTGATAACACTGTTCGTGATGAGGCCAATGACAAAACAAAGAATATGTTTCTGGATACTCACACTGTTGACTTGCTGCATATGTATACATCTGTATATACAGCTCTCTAAGTGTCATTGCCACTTCTGTTCATGTTTTTCCATTTCCATTTTTCCTTATATCTAAGCTAAACCTCCCCTGGCACAATTTGAGGCCATTTCTTCTCATCCTATTACTTGTTACATGGGAAAAGATGCTGACACCCATGTTGCTGCAACCTCCTTTCAGGTAGTTGTAGAGAGTGATGTCTTCTCTCAGCCTTCTCTTCTCCAGGCTAAACAACCCCAGATCCCTCAACCATTCTTCATAAGACTGTGCTCCAGCCCTTCACCAGCTTCATTGCCCTCCTCTGAACTCAGTCCAGCACCTCAATTCACACACTCTTGTAGTGAGGCGTCCAAAAGTGAACACAGGATTTGAAGTGCAGCCTCACCAGTGCTGAGTACAGGAGGACGATCACTGCCCTAGTCCTGCTGGCCACATTATTTCAGATACAAGACATCTGTTGCAACACTCCAGTTACGTGAGTCATCCCATCGTGTTTCTTTGATGGCAACTATATCACAGTTTTCAAGTTGCACAAGAGCTACCAACTCCTCCTGTTTGTTACCCATGTTGTGTGGATTGGCATAGATGCACTTCTGTTGGGCTATTAATCCTACTGCCTTTTTCTGGGGAGAAACCCTGATTCCTACATAACTGTTTTCAGGCACTTCCATGGTTTGTAACACATCAATAACCCTTTTGTCTTTGCTGCTGCAGGGATCTCCACCCCCTGCCTTCACTGAGATAACAGGTTGAAGGACCTTGCTAGCACACCGTCCCTCAAATATTTGCATACCACTCACATGCTTATTTCTAGTAAGCCTGGTTTTATCCCTTTCCCCCTTCAGACCTAGTCTAAATTTCTTCCAATAAGTCCTGCTAACACTTGCATGAAGATCTTGTTCCTCTTTTGAGGCAGACACACCCCATCTGTTATGAACAAGCCTGGTTTTGTGTAGACCAACCCATGACATCATGTAATGGAGACTAGCAGTTAGTCATCGAGGGAAGATCGGAGCCAGCCCAATCCACAGCAGAGCCGCAGATATTGGCATACACAGGGATTATCCTGAAGCTGGGAAACATCAGGGCAGTGGAGAGACCCATCACAAGCAGGCAGGTCTGGCAGGAGATGCTGACGAGATCTGGGCATTGCCAGAGCAACTGTGACCATCCCTATGCCTATAGAAAGCCACCTGGGGAGCACTGGTGACCAAGAATGCTTCCAACAGAGCGGGCAAAGAGGGCATGATGCCTTAGCTAGGGTGTGGTGCTTCACCAGGGGTGTGGCACAGCATTTCACTGGCCTCCAGCAGGACAGGGCAAAGTTTGCAGCTCCGACTGGGGGCTTTGCACCATCTACCCCAGTGGGGGCTGATGCCTCCATGCAGACAGAGCTACTGAAGGGAGAGGCTGCAGTGCAGATCTCAGACTGCATGAAGTGCCTGGACCTTTCTTCTGGGGCAGGGACAGGCAGCAGACTGGCCTGCAAAATATGTGCCCAGGTGGAGGACAAACAGCCAAAACCCCCACTGGCACACACAGAGGTGAGAGGGGCCAGTGACGCAGAAGAATGGAAGCTTGCAATATATGATTTTGCAATGGATCTATGGTTTCACAATGATGCTCTTTGGATTTCCTATGAGTTGAAAGCAGAAATATTTTCTTCGAGGCTAAAGTACATGGTTTAAATAATCCTGAATTCCCTCATTAAAGTGAATCATAGTCCCCTTTCTTTCATCATATTGCTAAAGGAAATGCATCCCCTAAAAAATTTAACAGAAGTCTATGTAAAATATATAATGCAATAGATGTTTGAACATAACCCTAAGTAGTGTAAATTAGCTGGTGGCTGGTTTTTTATTTGTTTGTTTTTTGTTTTGTTTTGTTTGTGGTGTTTTTTTTTTTTCCATCTACTGATAATCTAGACAATTTTAAAATTCTAGTTTCTATATCTTACTATCATCTCTACTAAAGTATCTGTTTTCTCAAACCGATATACCTTAACTGGTTCAGTGTAGATGAAAGCTGATAAAATTTTGTATTGATTCCTTAACCTATTGTATAAAAATCATTTTCTCCAGTAATATAAACACTCTATATTTTTAAGTCACTTGCCCTTTCCAGGATGAAATACTTGTTTGGAAGAGCAATCTGTCACAATTTTATTTTTCAGACAATTAACCATGGGTTGTGCTTTTTTGTTTCTTAGGTTAACAGGATTTCATCTTCCTCCACCTGTGACAAGTACAAAATCTGTATTTTCACTGCGCTTGACAAGTGACTTTGCAGTTAGTGCTCATGGGTTTAAAGTTTACTATGAAGGTAAGACATCTTACAAAAGATTCTTGATTTTTTTTTCCTCTGGTCTCTATACATAATAAAACTAAATGTCCCCAAAAATGTTTACGAATACACATTTATAGTCTTGTCCAATATACAATGTTTGTTTTTTACGTAGTCATTTGAAGGCATAGACTCACACCTGAAACAAAAATACTTTAAGCTCTACCATCTACAGTCCCATTCAGTCACAAATATTTCAAGACATTTAATACAACCAAATTCTTTAAATTCTGGGAAACATGGTCATAATCTTTCTGGCCTTTCTAACACATGCTTATTCAAATTAATGTCAAGACATTACTAGTTACTCTTGAATGTCACTAAATAGTTGAATTTCTCTATGCAAGTTCTATGGACGAATTCTCTCTCACACTTTTGTATAGAAGAAACGCTGACTCAGTTCTTTAAACCAACATAAAGTTATTTCCCTGTTGCAGTTTTTATAATTGCCTTCAGTTCTCACACAGACACTGGAGTAAATGAGTTGGCACAGGTATTCCTGAGGTTCAGAATCTTATAGTACTGTATGTATGTTCCAGGAAGGATCTTGTTTCCAACCAAGCTCATTTCAGTGTCATTTGAAGAGTTGTTGAAGAATTGGAATATATCATCCATCCATCTTTTTAATCAATTTCTTAGCACTGAGATTATGAACGCTAATGTGTTTATAGGATATAAACAAAAACTTTTTTTTTTTCTTTTAAGTTGATGTAAAGACACGTGGTCTTTCTGCTACTATTAAGTGTCTCAATCAGCAAGCCAGGAGCTATAGTAAACTTCCTGGAGAAGCTCTGAGGTCATTGTCGAACCCTGCACAGTCCCATTAACAACAGAAACTAATCTCTGAGAAAGTAGCGAGCTGAAAGTAACTGGTAATGCAGTGAAGGGCTACTATATAAATAAAGCCCAAAATCACTTTGTAGTAAAATACCTTCAGCTATTAACATAGTTTACCTTCAGGTATGATGCATTAGAATACTACTTCATATATAAATTCTCTCTTATATGTACTTACGTCAAGATATGAAACAAAAAACATAAAAGAATTTTCAGGTCTTTCTTGTTCCTTGAGTTATTATACAAAATAAATGAGGCAATACACACACTCTTTATTATGGCTTGCAGACAAGCAAGAAGTAATTTACAAAACAGGAATTCAAACTAGGTGTAACTGGTTTTTCTGGATTATAGCTACTTTGTAGTCTGTTAATTCAAGCTTAGTGTAATAATTGTTTCTGGCTAGCTTATAGCAAATCTATAGACTGTTATTTTTTCAAGTGTTCCATAACTTTGTTCAGCAGCAACATTATTAAAAAAAAAAAAAAAGTTATATAGAAATGTACTATGGAATTCCCTTGGATTATTAGCTACACAAAATATAGTATATACTTATCTTATGCATATTAGGAAAGTACATAGCATTTTTTATCATTCATTTGGTGCCATAAATTGAGAAATTAAAATTCGCTATATATAGTATCAGCTGCTGTCCTTATACATTGTTTGCCAAAAGGTTTTGCACTACTAATGCTAATAGAAAGTGTACTATGCATTTCAGTTATGATAAAGAATGATCAGAACTAAAATGAAAAATCACCAATAGAATTCAGTTTGCACATATGACTGGCTCCTCAGCTAGTTCCTTTCTGGGATAAAATGACATGCTGATTAATAGAAATCAAGCTCCTAAATCACTGACAAGTGTGGGGAAATTTTACCTTCAAACATAGAAATTATGATTTTAGAAAAAAGCGTAAACTTGTTGACTTGAATTATTATTATTATTATTACTATTATTATTATTTTTTTTTTTTATTTATTTATTTATTTATTTATTTATTTATTTATTTATTTTTAATGTGAGACTTTATTTTGTGCAATCAGGAATATTGAAAGAAGCTAAGCTAGACCCCAGAGTTTTATTTAACTGGAGTCTCAATTCCAACATCCAGATCTCCTTTTTTTAAGAGCTGCAAAGAAGCAGTTTTCATTCAGTGACAGAATTTTGCTTTCAATTCCTGTTTTTTTGACTTCCTATAAAGCTACCTGTCTTTATCCCAAGCTAGCAAAGAAATGAAAATTCATTACATTACATTCATTTCATGTATCATTCCTTGGTATGAGAGAATAGATGTATTTAAATGATAATCACATCAAGTCAATCTCCATTTCTGTTCTTGTACTCTTTGTGAAAGTGCATAACCCTGCAATCAACATTTTCAGATCTGGTTCTACCTAGTATTCAATTTTCAAAAATCATGATTGCCCAGTATCTTCTTTTCAGCTTCCTGATGAAACATCTGCATACTTTGCACTGTTAAGTATCAGACCACACACTTTCATGCTTGATTATGGATTTGTAACTTGAAACCTAGGATAGAAATGATTAACAACCTATCGTTGCAATAAAGCAAAATGATAGAGATACCATGAGAGGGCAGGATGAGCAGTAGAAACATATATCTGAATGTATTAGATCCATGTGCGGTTTGAACAAGAAGGAACATACCTTTCATAATCAATGATAATTAAAATTTGTTTTGAAATGTTTGGAAATAGAGGACATAGACAGATGGCTATTTGGGATGCATTACTGTTCACTACATTTAAAAAACAAACCAAACCAAACCAGAACAAAACAACAAGCAAAGAAAATAAACAAAGTCCACCAACATCTCTTTCTCTGACCTCCCATACTGCATAACAAATTTGCACTTGGGCTGAAAGTTTACAAGAAACTACAGAGTGTCTTACAGAATCTGTGGAAACTGCGAATCTACTGTAGACATTCTTGATCATAGCATAGAGGAACATATTAATTTTCTGCTCTCCTGAGAAAAAAAAATATGTATGAAATGATGTAAAATTATATTGCGAATAAAGTGTCATGCTGGGCCACCATATGTAAACCCCTGCAACTACATCCAGTCAAACTAAGTACACAATAGACCACAGAAATATCTATTCTGGTCTCCCACCATCAATAGCATAAGCCTCAGACTGTATCCTTTGTCTCTCCATCCTTCTCTCCTTTCTCTCCTTCTTACTGTCTTTCTTTCCCCAATGTCAAGTGGCATAGTTGGGTTAGCTTTGGTACTCTTGTGCACATATTTCTTTATGTTCAGTTTCTCTGTTATTTGAGAAAGAACATATCTGAGAAATACACCTCCTTACATAGCACAGTATCCCTGGATAAAAAGGATTTCATGAGAGAAAATATAAACAGATTACTCAAAAGAAAAAGACTTCACTTACAGTGACAACAGAAAATGATGAGATGCATTGAAAATTAAAGAAGGGTTTTAAAAAAAACCCTTCAGCTACAATAATTACCAGTAGCAATTTATCATTTCATCATTGACAAGAGACACAAATTTACTGGCTGGAGTGAGAAATGGGGGAGTTACAAGGCTGCTGATTCCATGCCTGTTTGTTTGTTTGTTTGTTTGTTTTTATTTTTTTTTTCTTGAGAGGTCCCTGGCATCTTTGTTTTGATTTTCTTTTTCAGTAACTTTCAGGGTCTGTGTAACATGTATGGGTATTAATGTATGGAGCAGAAATGCTACACTTCATCCCCTACTTAGTAATTCAGGCCAAGTCACAGTGTGGCTATGTTCTTTCCATTTTATTTCTGATAAGCTTATTTTGCTTCCAGAATAGAAGAATTTGATGCACTTTTCCATTTCCTGTTGTCCTGAGATACATAAGCAGCTTTATTCATTGAGAGCACAGGAGGGGAAATACAGCTGCTGAGAAAGAAAGCAACATAGCAGCTTGGTCCATACAGCAATGAGTTTCAGTGAACCTAGTCCTGCTTTGAACAGAGATTCCTTTTGTTCTTACTGAGTTATTTTACAGCTATTAAACAGGTAGCTGACATTGTTAAAGTCATTGACTTCAGTAACAAATTTACTGCTATAATTTATGGCAATCTTTATTTAAAAGAAAAAGTATAGTCATTATTGTGTTATCCTGTTGATCATGAGGAAGACAAAAAAAAAATGAACATATTAGTTAACATTAAGATTATTCTTATAGTGAAAATTCTGATTGTCCTGCAGAGGAATCACAATTATTTATAATAGTGTTATTAAACGTTATTTAATTTGCCTTGTACAGCTACACCTGTTTTTAAAGATGAATTATAAAGCTGAATTATTAGATAGTGTATAAATAAAGAAATTATCTTCATGATTGTGCTATAATGATGCTATAGGAATTCAGCAATCCTACTGAAATGCTTTTGAGAGGGGTTGGAGAGCAATGTTAACGATTTCAAGACTGATCTAATCTTTATGGGTAATTGCAGTGGGGGGCAGGAAAGAGTGGAGTAGATGGTGTTTATTAACAGAATACGATTTCTATCTAGTGACTTCTAGGGACCTATCATGCATTTCTTTCAGTAATATTAAGAAAAATTGGTCGCTGATGTGCAAGATTATTGAAGTAGATTAGAAATACTAGTAGGACTTAAATGTGCCAGAATGTAGATGCTAAAAATAATTTTGGTGGTTGGTATAGAGCTAGAGAATGTGAACATATAGGATAATCTATATTTAGTTCTCCTGCCCATCAAAATTCAGATATGTGCCTATGCGTAATCTAAATACTGGATTTAGATAAGTTACATGAAGTACTAGCTATATTAAGTTATTAATATCTTCACTATTAAATTCATATAAAATTTTAAAAGAGTACTAATTAATTATTGTTTAATATTGGAGTGGTCTCTATAAAAGGTCCACTCAAGAACTGTTTGCCAGGTAGGAGTTGTAAAAGCTACAGACTTTAAGCTGTAAAGTTGTCACCAGGCTTACTACCTAACACATACTACAGGCTTTTATTTTTTTTGTTCAGATTTTGTCATAGCTGTTGTGAGTATGGCTGCTCTCTGTCATAAGACTGCTTCAGCAAGCCCTTAATAAAAATGGTATTTAATTGAGTTTGCCTAATGAGTAAAGGAAAGCTAATGCTTAAATTACCTAAAAAGGTAAACTCCTGTTTATTAAATGAAATATACTAAATGTAACAAATAAATATACTAAACATAATAAGGCAATCTAAATTCTGCAGCTTGCAGCCGGTTATGTTGGTGTCTTGTGTGTGTATGTGTTTCTCTGGGATACATGCTCAGCTGTGTGACTGATTAAACCTGCAAATGGGAAATCATCAACAAGGTCTATTGGCCTGAGTCAGACACCCCCAGGTCTCAAGGCTGGACTCCTATGGCTGAGCAAGAGAAACCTCCAGGCCCCAAAGCTGCTGGAAGCAGTGGCCACTTTTAACAGCCCTTCACATTCTGAAATGTCATTTGGGTTTATAAAGCATAATTTGCTCTTGTAAGTCTGTGCTGACTATTCCCAATTACCTTCATCCTTCAGGTGTTAGAAAATGGATTGCAAAAGCGTACTTTTCAAGCTACTTCCAGCAACTGAGGGAACAGTTACTAGTTTATAGTGCCTGGGGTGATCCCTCTTGCTTTCATAAGGACAGGTGTATCACTAGTGTGTCTAGTCAGGAGGGACTACCACTGATTGCCATAATTTTTCATGGATTACAGACAGCAGCTTTTCAGTCATGGTGGGACAGCTCTTTCAGTACCCTTGGGTGAATCTATGAATGTGACCATATTCAGCTTCTCTACATAATCCATCACTACACACCCAGAACTGACTGTTTCTCTCCTTACCAACTGTATTAGTACATGAAGATGTTTCTTTTTGTGAAGAATGATGCACAAAAGGCATTGTATTATTTGGCCTTCCCCATGTGACCCATTGTTGTGTTCTTCAGTCAGTAATATATCTGCATTTTTGCCTGTCCTTTTTGCTACTAGCACACTTGTAGAATCCCTTTTTATAAACCACAACACCCCCCTCTGGTGTTAGTATCCCTTGGATTTTGGCTTTCTTCATTTTGTCTCTAAGTACTGAAGCAATACTTTAATACTCCTATCTTGTTGTCTGTCCTTTTTCCACTTTCTTTTTGTCTGTACTTTGCATTTTAGTCAATAAGAAGCTCCCTTGTTAGGCTCGAGAGTCATTTGTCAAAGGTCACTTCCCTTTAAAATAGTTGGTTGTCTTTTAAAAACATCAACCATCTCTCTGGCTGTCCTTCCTCCTCATAATTGCTTCCCAGGAGATTCTGAATAACAATTCCCCTAATAAATCCAAATGTAATGTCTTAAAGTCTAGTGTCTCAATTTTACTGCTTACTTCTCAATCTTCCTTCTAATACTGGGCTCAATTTTCTTATCTTCTGCTTTGTAGTTTAGGTGTAGACAGGTCCCTGTCCCCTGACAAAACTATTTTTGAAGGCCTGCCTTTTGAGGTAAGAAAGTCTGCTTGTGGTTATGTTCTCCTTCACCTTGATCAGGTGGTTTCATTTCTTCCCAGCAGTTCCATTTCATCTTCAGATGAGGTACTATGATTAAGGAGGCCAGATACTTGAAGACGACTGTGCAGCTAGACATTGGTCTGCTGGATGCACTTGCTCAGAGCCAGAACTTTTCTCCTAATCAGGACTGAGGAGATACCAACACCATCTGGAATCATATTCCACTCACTCTTCCCCTCAGAATCCCATACCAGCCTCTGATCTGCTTAAAACTGCCCTTGGCCACATTATTACCACTCACATGTGTGAACAGCATGAAGTAGCAGTTGTGGAGCTGAACAAACAGCAATTGTTTTGAGAAATTATGGGTCTGGCAAGAAGCACATTGTCCATAACTATAGTTCTGGCTTCTAGGCAGGGGACTGTGCCATTGCAGGAAAGAGTACTTAATCACTAGTACCTCTCAAAGGCTCAGTAGTGGTAGCTATGTCACTTTATTAACAGTACACAAAAGTACAGTTAAAGATTGTTCCTGCTGTGAAGAATTTGCTCTCTTATTTTAGAGAGAATATGTGATAAATTCATCTAGATAGATTTCTCTTCCTTGCTCTTTCATTTCCAAAATAGCCTATCATTTGTAGGAAAAAAGCTTATGCACATGTGCTTAATTATAGATCTAGTGCTTTATTCTCGTATAACTACCAATTGAACTTCAGTTGTTGCCTGTGGAGTGCCAAATTTTCTTTAATAAATCATAATAAATAAATAAACTAATAAATAAATAAGGTGATTGATTTCAGAGCCACAGAACCACACATTGTTTTGGTCCAGGCAAAATGAATGGAAATATCATCTGCAAAAAAGACATTATTTGAAAGTTAAAAACCAATGAGTAACCTATCATTTCATCTGCCTTAAGAAATATGTAATTATTGAAAGAAAAAATACCTCTTCCTTAGTCTGCAAAAAAAATCCACTCACTATTTCAATGTTCTTTTTAATTTAATTCTTTCAGAATAATGTTGTTAAAAAAGCCATGTTTGTCAACCTATGCTACTGTAATTTATCATTTTGATACATGCCTCATATTGAAATTTAACTAAGACAGTGATTAATTTGAGATCTCAATTATATGTCAGCCTTACTTTAGCATTTTGCTTGTGTTTTCAATGTCATTTTTCATGAAAAAAAAATGTACACTGTAAGTCATGAAATAAATTTCCCAAGTGATTTTGGGGTTTTCATTGTGAACTTATATTCTTCAGCTACTGGCCTGTCATATTATTAAGATAAGTACAACATCCTGACTAAAGCAAATCTTAAGGCAATCTAATTTGTGATTCACATTTTGATCCCACGTCTAGACAAGTAGTGGTAACTGTAATCCAATATAGTTGAAACAGTATTTATTCTGTAGGAACTAATTTACTGCTCATTAAAGCATCACATTAAATGCAGCTCCATGTTTATAAGCAGTTGCTCCCTTCATGCTTTTCCTAAGTTACAGCTCAATGAAATTTTGATGCAGTAATAAACAATAGCAGACTTTGAAGTATGCTTTAAGTTCATAAAAATGAGGCTGCTAATTGGTGACGCTGGTACCTCTAGAGCTACATGGCTGAATCCTTCAACCTGCATTTAGTATTTGATAGAATTTTGGCTTTGCATTTGCCTTGATATAACTTCAGCATGCAATCTTAAAAACTCTTCAAAAGTCAATAGGAAACTCTGCAGGTGGAAAGGTTTATTAGTGATAAGAACATGCATCTCAGTAATATAGAAGTGTAACCTAAGAACAGACTCTTTTTGTCATCTTAACAGATTTTCAAAATTTGTTATTTTTTCCATATCTAAGTCTAATTTATATTTCATGTTTGGACACTTAGATCCATAATGAGATATTTATACTGTTGAGCATTTAATAGCTCCCATTAAGTCAAATACAAATTATATGACATGCAAAATGCCTGGAAATAGGTCAACTGATTTTTTTGAGGTTTGTAAATAAAGCATCCAGTTATGTCAGTCACTGACATTATCCAGAGCAATACCATTGTAACCATTTAGTCGTGATTATAATGGCAATTTTATTTTAACAGGAAGAGAGGAGTCATTGCTTACTCAGCACTGGAATTCTCTACCATTTAAAATTAAAAAAAAAAAATAAAATTGTTAGAAGTTTACTTTGGAAGACATTTTCTCTTTCAATCAAGTCTTAACACACAATTGCTCATTATCCAATGAGGTCATCTAAGCAAACCTCAGTGTAAATTTAAACAGTTTTGTGAATGGCTGATAATAATGCCATGAACTAGATGGTTAGTCAGATGCCTTACAATTTGAGGGGAAAATAAAATAAATAAATAAAATAGTTGAAAGCAATTTTATCTACAAGTAAATATTAGTTTTCTGGATGAAGGAACCATTCTCATTCGGTAATTCTGTAATTCTGTTGATGAATCCCTACCTGAACATCTTAAAGGAAAAAAAAAAAAAAAACAACAAACCCATTCCTTTGTCAGATGGTTGGCAGCAAGCCACTAAAACACCATGGAATATAAGTTGCATGTTACAACTAACAATTAATTAGCTAAACTGCTTATCTAAGATACACACTATAGATGTAACTGGAAAAGTTGTCCCAAAATATTAACACAGTCTTAAAACTTATTTTTTATATGCAGTTCTACATTAGAAATGCTTTGAAACTCCAAAGCTAACCTGTTTGTTTTAAACAAAGAGGTTTATCCTAAGGAAATATCATACTGAATTATTGAAAAAAAATGAGCTAAAATCTAGAAATTCACGTACTTTAAAAACACCAGTTCATTCTTCTTAGGACATTTATAAAAAATGTTTTTCTGAAAATAATGGCAATGGAATAATTAAAAACTGCATAACAGTATCAGCTCGTGTTTTGGTGCAGAATTCTTATACCTCCTTGCTTTTGGTTTTCATCTTACATTCTGCATCTGAAGCGAGTTTAGAGAAAGTGAACAGACCTGATTTCAGAAGACAATCCTACTGCTTCTACATAAAAAAATACAAGAGTAAGAGACTTCCTTACGTATTTATTGTATAATTAAGGAAGAAATTAAAACATTAGAATCACAAAGATTTAATGAATTTTCTTTAATTTGATTTAGCATTTATGTTGTTTTTCCCTTTCTGTTCTGTCAGTGTGTGTCTAAGGAATAAGTGTTCTTAGTTCCTTTAGTACCAGATATCATTGGCACTTGAAAACTCAACTCCCAGTCTCTCTAAAGAGATAATCAATTGTGATGCACTTAGTGACAGTTGTAGAGCTGATTTTGTGATGAATATATGCATCATCTGGAAAATTATTTGAAACCACAGGCTAAGAAAATGCTACTAAACTATGGCTTCTCAACATGAGCATTTGTGTCCAGATCTGAATTGATGATGTAGAAATGAAAGCCTGTGCTGCACGTTTACTCTTTTCAGCACCCTGTCTCTCCAGTTTACTAGTTATTAGTAAGCAGACAGATGACAAGAATAAAATGTTTATAGACAAGCAGTGTTGTAAAATAGCAACATGTTATGTCATCTTTAATTACAGTGTAGCGTTGCTCAATTCTGTACTTATCATGAGAGCTTTATTGCAAGTAATAGGAATGTGTTTTTCTGGGCATGATGCATCTTCATACGGAAAATTTTCTGCTTCCATCCACAATTCTGCTACTGCCACATTTAAAATACATTACAGATTGACATATTGTTGAAGTTTAATGAAATACAGACTCCTTATACCTCAGCCTTTTCCAAGGTTCTGCAGACACTTGAAAGGGTTTTTTTCTAAAACATTCCTTATCAATTAAATATATTTATTTATTCACTGTTCATAGAATACCTTGTAAAGTGCAGCATAAAATAATATTTAATAAACCCAGGAAACATTGCTTAAAAACAATTACTTAATTGGACGAAAGAAATGCAAAGAAGAAATTCTTGTAAGATGATAATAGAAAAGTAGGCAGAAGCTAATTATTGATAAAACAGATTAGATTACACCTGTAAAATGATACAAAGATTCTTATAGCACAAGAGTTTCTCACATTGGTCCTGGTGGGCAAAGCATTTCAGTTTTGACTAATGGACCAAGACAAATAAGCATGGTATTAGAGAAGTTTTCAGAGGGCTAACCATCGAATTGGTGAGATCAAGCCAGAACTAGGGAGCAGGCAAAGGAATTGAAAAAGTGGTGGAGGTAACATTATTTGAATTTTGGTGTTAAATGTCATTATTGTTTTTGAGGTGCTACAGACCTAGTCTGGTCCCCAGCCTCATGTTCCTTGATCTCTCCCTGTTTGTTTGCTGTAGCACCCACAAGGCTATGTCAGGAGCCAGGTCAGAGAATTAGTACAGATGAAATCATATCATTTCACTGTCTCTGTGTTATTCCTTCGTCCTTTTCTCTGGTCCAGCCTGTTGCCATGGCTCACAAATGCTAAGAGCAACCCAAGGCATGAATGAGATACACACAGCTGACAAGGAAAAAAAACATTACCCTTTTGACACAGTCCATGTACCTTAATTTAAAACATTTATCAAATTTCATCTTGATGCATCATGTATAATGCAGAATGACAGTAGGAAACTATAACACTCTTACAGTTGTAAATTGTCTCATCTCTTGTCTGTGTTTCTGTTGTGTAACATCTCCTAGCAGATTTACTAAATATAAAAAACTGACTCTTGCTGCTTAGAAGAAACCATATCACAATATATTGGATTCCCAAGATTGTTTTGGATTGTAAATGTTCCAAGTAGCACATTTGTCATGTTTGGATTTGGTTCTTCCATGAAAGTATTAC
This sequence comes from Nesoenas mayeri, assembly GCF_963082525.1. Lineage (NCBI taxonomy): Eukaryota > Metazoa > Chordata > Aves > Columbiformes > Columbidae > Nesoenas > Nesoenas mayeri. The sequence continues at coordinate 18,069,371 of NC_137543.1, forward strand.
ACAGTGTGCCTGTTATTTTTACTTGAATCCAGTTAGATCTCTACACAGACTTGAAATTATAAATTAAAAAATAAAAAAGTCCCAAAGATTAACTATGTGTTACAGATTGTAAATGGTTACACAAGGGAAACTTAATTTAAGAAGTTGCAGTCTTAATATACACATAGTACTGATTTTTTTTTCCTGGTCTGCTTCAATTTCCCCTGAGATTTAGGTCTCCTTTATCCAACCTCTCCCCCTGAACCTCTCTGCTTCTAAGATTGGCTTTCCCATATGAGATATTTCACACTATACTTTCACTGTTCCCTTCAAAGAGATGGAGATATTTTCTCTTCTTCTGTCTCTTTATTTTAGAACTCCATTCAAGTTCATTTATGTGATAGACAGCATGTCCTGAGTTTATGATGATGATGATATGCATCAGTCTTCTCCTCCAGTACTATTTGTGGCATAAATGCAAATGAAAGAGAAAGGACACTGCCCTATTTTCTGAGTCTGGCTTCTAGCTTATTCTTTTAAATCAACACTATCTTGTAGGTATATTTTCAGCTACCTACACTATCTTGTAGGTAACATTTTTAAAGTCTGCTACATTAGTTTATAAATCCTATCACATATGAGAGATTGGGTGGTTGGGATTCACCTCACAACACTTCCAATACACATTACAATGTTGATGTTGATATCTTGTATTGTCATTTCAGAATTCCTTTATAGTAGAAGGCAAAGATAAACAATTCCAGAGTGCCATCCCATTTCTTTTCCATTACTAGCTACATAGCTAAGCATAAATGACTAGTAGACATAGATGTATAAATAAGTCATACTTAGCCACAACTGTAACACACAGGTGTTTGTTTGCTTTGTTCTGTTTTGTTTTTCTCTTCTTTGACAGAATATATGACATACTACTGCAGAAATGACAATATTAACATTTTTTACCCTATCCCCCAGAAATCAGTTTAAAGGCCCCTATTGTCACATGAGTGCAGGTGACATGGTGGAAAACATAAGTGCTTGTGGCATTATTGTTGTTCCTGCCTTCAGGTAACATCTGTTGCCTTATAATCAGATGAGCATCACACTGACTTCATAGGGCACCTGCTGAAAGGCCACAGCAGCATTTCAGTTACATTCACCTTTTCCTCATCAGAGCACCAGGATGAGTCAAACAAAGACTATTGCTACTCACAACCAGTTTCTCTGACTGTTTCACGTGTTATTTGAAGGCCACTCTGCACAGGCTTTGCACTCTTCAGTGGCCTAAGCCCCACAGAGCTGAATATGGGGTGCAGAGCCAGGGGCTGGTAACAGGGTCCATTGATAACCATGGTAACATGGCCATCAATGGATCAGGGCCCAGGTGCATCTAGGGAGCAAAAAGAAAAGGGGTCAGGGCCAGACTGGATACAGGATAGCAGCACAGGGCTGAGAGCCCATGCAGGAGCTAAGCACCCTACAGCTCAGGGACAAGGGGTGCATCCGTCAGGTATTTGGAGACTGGCTGAGACCAGAACTCCTATGGTGTTGCTACAGCAGGGGACTGATGGCCCAGGCTGGGCTGAAAGGGGATTCCTTAGCCCATGGGCAGGGATGAGGGTCCTAGGTGAGGCAGTCAGGTCTGATATTGTCTATTGTTGCTCTCAGGATGTTGATATTTATTCCATCTCCGGTTATTGAAAGATATCTGTACTTTGTGTACATACGTTGAGTTCTTTTTTGAACTGTGATAGCTGCAGCAGTGTGCAGACCCTGCAGTTTCACTCGGTATCTTGTTCATGAAATCTGTAAGTAAGCAGACACGCTCTATTAATCTTTACTATGACATTAATTCTCTGTGTTTCTGAACTGATAGGTTAGAAATACCTTAATGGGAAGTACCACAGGACTGTAATTTTGACATTTGTAACCAGGTGATCTCTACCTTCAAAAAAGCATCATGAAGGAATGTTTACACCACTACATTAAGACATCTAGTTTAGCTTAGAGCATTCAATTTCGGCTCTAAATTGTCCTCTGAAAAGCAACTCATTTTTCCATTGATTTTGTGGAAAATATTGTCTCATCTTTGAGAACTGAAGTAGGAACCTGACTGTGGACACCATTATTATATTTTTGTTTCAGTAGAAAACTTGTCAAAACAGATCAGTGCATATCTTTACTGTCAGAGTGATCCTCAGAAAACCAATCAAAAAAGCACTTTGCCTTCATATGCTTAGTTCTGAGACTTAAAAGTTTGAATGACTGTTTAGTTTGCTTCTTCATTGCATGGCATAATCTTAAACATAGAAATGTCTATATGAATGCTGTATAGCATTTCAATAAATTAGAATATCATTTCCAGTTATTAGAGCATCTTTCTGAATGTGATGTAATAGATACTGATTGAAAGCAAACCTCATATTGATATTGACTTTCATTTTATTTTTAAAAATTTAATTCTACTACTTTGCCATCTGGTGAAATGAAATTAAGTGAATTATAATAATTCAGATATTTTAAAATTGTCATCAAATTACATATTATTTTGTGTAAAACACATTTTCTGCTCCTGTAAGGTTTGCAAGTTGCAAGGGCTAAGAGACTATGTTTTTACTTCAAGTTTTTAAACTCAAATTAAATGCCGAAATTACATTGCCACTACATAATACTTTTTTGAATGTTTATTCTTCCTGGAGCAGCATTAGCAATTAAATTAATTAAATGCCATTATTTAAAGCTGTGTAAACTCAATACAGAGAATTATTTGCATATTGTGTTCTAATTTTTCTGGCCAACTGCCAACTCTGGAAAACATAAATGTCGTTAAGTAGTTATTACTATCAATAAAGGACTTGTGCCTTATTCTGTTTAAACACTATTATCTTTACCCTGTGGCATGTTAGCTCCTTAAATAGGTGGCACATCCTTTTAACTTTTCTGGTAAGTATTCATCTACTTACTCCAACAAATCACTGAGAGTTTATTAGCAGAACTTATTCATCTGTGACCTGTTTGGTAAACAGAAGTGTTTTAAAAAGAAGCAAACAAAACCCAATTCTATTATATAGTATAAAGTAAACCTCAATTTAAAGTTTGGATTTTGGTTTTAATAATAACTTTTTTTTTTTTTTTTTTGAAATGGTCAACCATTCTGTGATTTACCTGGAGGCCAACTTATGTTGTCACTCAGATATTTCAACTGAGAAAGGCTCTGAAAATCACAGTATTGTCACCAGAAAAATCTACTGTAACATTAGAGAGATCTAATTTGTAAGAGCATAACTTCACAATCTGCACTATGAAAGTAAAGAGGTTGTCAAAAAGTTTGAAAGAAGACAAAAGGAAACAATATCTGGTCTTATCAAAGAGCCTCAACTAGTGAGAGAGCTGTCATTGAACTGAGACTTCATGAAAAACTGAGCAGTTCAATAAAGATAATTGGATTATTGTGCACTTGAGAGAGTGCTGAAAAAGATAATAGTAATGAAAGAAGTATACTAATTGTAGGAAAAAAAAAATTCTTCAGTTGATTTGTTTAAATTTTAAAGCAGAAAAGGCTAATTTAAATCTTAGATGAAGAACTCATTTCTGAATGAGACTCAGTCATACAGTAATGTATGGAAATTTAAAAATAATTTCTCATTGAGAAGAACCAGATGCAGCAGCTGAATAGCTTTTCAGTCTGCAAAAGATACCTGTCAGCAGTTTGGAAATTCCTTATATTGATCAGAAAACTCCTTCTTGAAGAAAAGACATATTTTAGTTGCCACCCTCCTTGCAAATTCAGCCAAATTCAAACTGGGCACTTATTCAAGGTCTAGATTATGTGAACATTGTTCTTTATTTAGATTGTTGCAGTTGTTCCACTTATATGGACAATCAGATATTAATTTCATTAGGGATTTCAATCTCTTCTGTTCCTGGTGATTATTCAAAGAAGATATAAAGTTTACTTCCTTTCTCAGAAAATTTGTATCACCCAGTTAGGTACTATTCTTAATTTCTTTATTTCCAGCTTTACTTCAAAACGCAGAAAATTATTTTCTTATTCATAAATTTGATATTAAGAATGTTACTTTTTGCAGAAATATAATTTTTGAGTTCTTCTGGTTTTTTTGAGTTTGTTGTAATGAACTCTAAGTATTTTAGAAATATGTGGTTAAAAGTCTGGGACAGAAAAAATATTAATTTATAGGATCTGAGTATCATTACAACTGAAGAATTATATCCTTTCTATATTTCAAATACTTTGCATCATCTTAGCAAGAAAACATGACATACTCTGTGTTACACGAAAAGAGTATAGACCAGTAAAAAAATGGACTACATAGTAAACAAAACTTTTTGCTCAACTTAAAATTTAATTCCTTAAAATAACCATTTTTAACAATGTGAACCTATTGAGGATCACACCAGCAAAGGAAAGCAGAAATAGTATGTACAGCATGATGAATCATAGTAAGAGAGAAATGAAGATAAAGTAATATAATTAAATATTCGTATTTATAATTTCATTCTGTTAAAGTTCTTTCCTGTATGGCTCACTCTACTGAAATACAAGTTTCATACTAGTATATATTTATGATTATGTATTTTTTCCTTCATCTGAAGGAACCAAGTACCACCTGAAATACCCTGGCTTCTCATAGCAGGAGCGACATTCATTATTTGTGTAAAGTCCCAGGCCTTTAGATCTCAGTACTACACTGGGGTTTATTTCCCATATAGCACTACTGGTATGATTTTTGAAAAGGAAGAGCTCTGGTGGTGATTTCCATTACATCTCGCTCCTGTTCTATCAAACAACAGCAGAACAGCAGGTAACCTGAAGATTGTTTTCATCCCTAGAACTCTACCAGCACCTTGCTTAGGAAGAACTCTTAGGCAATACTAACAGCTCCTGATTTTTTTTTATTTTTTCTTGAATGACCCTTTCAAATAAATAATATAATACAATTTTATTAAATAAAAGAGAAAAAGAAAAGGCACAGTCCAATTAGCCATCATTAGATGTGTTTTGCATTTTGGAAGCAATGTTAAAATAGAACAGCCTTAGTCATTGGTGTTCCCTTCCACAATCCAGTCCAGGGGTTCATAGACATGTACATTATTGGAGATTGCAGTGCAGCATTTAAATATTTTAATAAGCAGCATGATATTCTAATGAATTAATTCATATACCCATATATAGATATGTTTTATTTTCAATAAAATAATAATTTTTATCTAGAAAATTTCACTGTGGTGATAGAATTTACTCTCTTTCATGGTCTTTGTAGGTATTTATTTAAGCCTTGACAATGTTGAATTTATTTTCTTATCTGTTAATGAAAACAGACTTTAAGAAAGTATTTTTTTTTCCAAAAGAAATGTTTACTACATTAATTAAATTATCACTGAAGCCTATTAACCCTTCATATATCAAAGCAAGTCTATTTTAGTCTAATTTTTCTGTCCTGGAATTTAATGAATAAATAGGAAAAAACAAAGTGAAAAGGTAGCATATGGCTATACTGACAGATGAAAGGTTAAAAATGAGAAAAACGAAATAGTTATGCAAGTCTTCATAAGAAACTCACTATTGGTGCTAAAAAATTGGCATGATTAGAAAAAAGAACTCCATCTTTACACAAACACTCCCACCCTCATCCCAAGTCTGTATAGACCAGGTGGGAGCCAGCATTCCATTTCAGAAACAGTGATGTTTTTAAAATAGTCTCTACTGGGTCTGTGACTGCCAGCTTGGCTGCCACAGAAAATCTAGAGAATTCTAGGTCACTTCTCTGCTGTGAACTGTTGAACAGAAGCTTTGAATTAAAAATGCTTCTTGTCAGCATCTCTGCTGCCTACAACATAATAACAGCAGCAAAACTGATAAGACACTTTTTAAATTGTGAAGGAGGAAATGTGCAGGCCCTTTCAACTTTCAGGTGCCAAGAGTTCCAGGACTTTGGCTCCAGGTCAGGCTGGAACATTGTATTTTTATTTTCTATAGTCTGGTTGTGTGGATGGCAGAAGAGCTGTAATATCTGGGAGCATTTACTCAAGCTGACAAACTCCAATAGAAAGGGACTTATAAAAGAGATAGAATAGTGAGCTAGGAGTAGTCTTCAAAATCTTCCTCATCTTACTTTCCAACTTCTTTAATTACCATTTTCCTTCATGGTTTTCTCTCCGTCCTGTATTTGGACATACCTACAAAAATGAAATTATACTGATATGCAAAGTTAGAGACAACACTCACACCTCTTATCAGTTTGTTCATGAGCTTACTACCTTTGTTCATCCCTGTTTCTGTGAAAAACAGACTTTGAGCTGTTGTGCTCTTCTTATCCTTTACACTAGAAGAGTGTGGTTTAGATTGCATGGAGATCTTGGGGTAGTATCATTGAGATGCATCAAATGAAGATTTCTAACACAGTAACAAGGTAGAAATGTGAACATAGTCTGTGCAAAGCAATCTTCTCTGGATAAGTGGTTTATTTAGAATATACATGACTGGAACAGTCCTTTATAGAAGTGACTAGGGGGGAATTCTATTTAAATTAGTCAATGACAATGATGGACACTTTGATAGGACATTATTAGTTCAATGAACCTTAAGCAAACTGGATAAAGTAGAAAGAAACAGTGACAAAATTAAGATTAAATAAAATTATACTCTGCATGTATTCTGTTTCCTGTTTGCTCCATTTCTGTATTACAGGATTTTTCTTTTTTGCTATAGCTGGACACCAATCAAATTATGCTTGTAGGTCTTAGCACAGATGCCTACAAATTGCAACTGAAGGCAAGGGTAAAATCTACTCTTTAATTTGAAATGATTGACCACAGATTAGGCAAACCAAATGATACCATTTGTTTGGACAGAAAAAGTATGTCAAAATATTCAGCAGTCAGTATCATGGAAACAAAACTTGGCTTTTACACCTGAAATTATCAGTCCTTTCACAGAATATCAAAAACAAGGAAATGTCCCCAAATGCAAACTGTCACCTTCACAGTAACCCAAAGGGCCACAGGACTTCTTGCCGTTGTTTCATTTGTATAAGTCACAATTACATTAAGCAAATTGAATGGGTGAATTGAAGGCATGTTTATAGCCTAATTATCCTCGCACTTGCACTGCATTTAACTTCTGCAGCATAGAAACCACACTAACTATACAGCAAGTTAAATGTATGTTAACAATAATAATCAATAAATGTATACGTAAAGTGGAAATAATTTTTTATATGTAATTCAGATCTTTACAGGAAAGGGGACTAAAATGAGTCAGGTCTCATTTCTTGCTTTTTCCTGACTTGAGCTTCATTTTTTTTTAAAATTTTTCCATAAATATAAAGAAATAGGAGAATAATTTAATATTGTATATTGCATTTTGCACCTTTCCATGAATGTTCTCATTGTTAGTTTTATTATTAGTATTATTTCATTTTTTTATTTTTTATTTTTTCATAGTGAATGAATCATTTCCTATTTACGTATATGTTTAAAAATTCAGTGCTTGTGCACTGAAACTGAAAGTTTTACTCAAGTTTTATTAAAAAGCAATGATCCCAAGGAGCTCTATTTATTTTGGCCTCTGAAGTCCCTACTCTTTTAATGTTTCTGCATATTCCTTGCAGTGTTTATAAATATACTAGATACATTCTTACTTCTAGATGTCTAACCTTCACCACTTTGTCTAAAATTATAGTGGTCAAAACTCCTGTTGATACATGGCAAAGCAATAAAATTAACTTCTGACAGACATATCAGAAGAAGACTGAGGCCAAATATTTAATGACATAGGATATAGTACAGCCACTTTCAGTTTAATGCAGTTTAAACAGAAAATCTTATCTGCAGTATCTCTAGTAGTTATTCTCATAGATGGAATCGTTATGAGAGGAATATTTCTAATCTGTTCTGCTGTGTGTGTAGCTAGAGGAGTTTCTTTGATTTCATCTTTGAACAATTTAAAGCCTAAATTGTATGCAAAAAAAGTTAATGTGTGAATTAAAAGTTTTACTTGTGGAAACAGAAAACAGAATAATATAGGCAAGACTTCTTATATTTTAGTTTAGGTAAATTATGTTAAGGACTATTATCACAGAATTGATTATCGTTAGGGTTCATCTCCTTTAACCACAGTTGTTTACAATATTGATGTCTGAAGATGAGATAATTATTTTTCTTTTACTGTAGATGAAAGGAAATACAGCATGAGTCACCCAACATGGTTTAGACAGCCTCCTTCTAAAGTTGATGTCATTCATTAAGCTTATTAATTATTCTGTAAAGGTGGTACTTTGAACTAATTATAACTGGAAAGCAGATGAGCAGTTCATATATATCTACACTATAGATGTCTGCAGTTATTATAATAATCCGTTGTCCTGGAAAGTCTGTTTTTTGCTTCCTGGTGCTGTATTTTATTTGCTATAATATATTTTGTTTTTCAGGAAGGCAATATTTCAATGCTTGACCTAGCAAAACAATAATAAGTGATGGATATGACCTACTTCTGTGGAGTAGGAGTAGTTATTTCAGCCATTGTGCAGTGTTTGTCTGTCGAGCAGCACTATCAGCTTTATGAATCATGAGCTGGGAACTAACTTTAATTAAAAGGAACATGGCATGTTCATATTTGGCTGTGATAAAGGTTTATTTGTCAACTTTTCTAATGAGTTCTTGGGGGCTAGTAATGTTCCTCAAGTAACTTGTTTGTCATCTCTGTAACTCAGGTCATACTGGCACAGTTGAGATCAGGAAGTATAACTGAACCAAAATTTTTACAATGAAAGAAATAGAAACGGTCAGCAGAGATTTCACCTAAGAATTCCTGAACTTTTAAATTATGGAAACTCAGTTTGGGTTATTTGCAGAGTTGGTAATCATTACAAATGGTTTAAATTTCTCCAGCAAATTGTATGTACTGTTTATTAATGTCTACTACCTTGTGGTTTTTTCCAAACCTAAGGCATTCTTCAGTGCTTCTCCTCTCTCTGATACTTTGTGAAAGTTCAAAGAGTGTATAGGATGGCACATGGAACAAAAAAAAGAATTAGTAGCTTCATTAATTTTAAATTGGTTGTTGTTTGAGAAACTGGTCATGGGGAAACTTGTTAGCAGCCCTGTTAAAGCTTATTTTTATTTTTTGGTCAACAGGAAGCTGGTTCTGAAAAAATTCTCGTTACTCTCATGCCTTTACAGTTCTAAATTTATATGTGAAGGGGTATAGGGTTAAGGGAAATTTTAGTCTTGTAGTTTTGGTTGGTATGACTGCTTTTTTTGTCGTGTCTTTTTTAACTGGAAAACAGCCATATATTTTAATTTACTTTAAAAAAAAAAAGATAAATGCTAAGACAGAAAATTTTATGGTTATTTAAGCTGAGAAAGAAAATGCCCAACCTTACATTTTTCCTTTTTTAGTTGCCTCTAAAATAATGTGGACACTTAAATAGTCTGCTTAAATACTACCAAACCAGATAAATCTTTAACAGTATGTCTATACAATACATCATCTGGGACTCACATCAGCTAACTTTAGACATCTACACTGTATACATCTATGTGACCTAGACACTGTAAGCTTCCTTTTTTTAGTTGTAGGAGAAAGAGGATTGCTTTACAAAATAAATTTATCTCATCTCTGTTAGTCATTTACACTAGGAAGACAAAGTCCTACCCCAATGTCTTTCATCAACCCTTGCAGCAGTCTTGCTGCCACCCAGATTTTATATTCTACCAAAATCGTGTCAATACAAATACATGTAAGTATCTCTTCCCTCCATATGGAATGCTTCTCAAAAGGGGTTAATTCTGTGCAGTTAAGTGAATGACAGACAGTCATCTCCAGGGCCCAATTCAATTGTGAGTTTCACGAAAAGTACATGTTGGAATATTGGTTACAGTGAATGGTGACTTGGCAAATGTATAACAGAACTTATCAACGCATTAACAGCTAAAGTTCTGCTATAAGCGATGTATTGGCAACCATCAGCAGCTATAACACGAAATTTAACCAGAATCCAACAGCAAAGCTTAAAGATGGTATTATCCTTATGTGTTTAAAAGGGAAAGAGAAAAAGAGAGTGGTAGAGAGGGAAGGAAAACTAAGGTATAAGGGAGAGAGAGAGAAATATATATATATACGGAAGGAGAGACAAAGAAATGGGGGTATAGAAAAAAGGAGAGAAGGAAACAGCATAGAGAAAGGAAGAAAGAAGAGTGAGAGATCCAGTCTCTTGCAGCCACACAGTGTGGATGACAGGATTTGTACAATGATGTCTGGCCTTGGTGTTCCACCGTGGGGATGCTGGGGTTTGCAGTTCAGGAGCATAGCGTCTTCAATGTCTGGTTCAGAGTCCTGAGGGTGGATTCCCTTCGGTGAGGTCGGTAGGCTGAGGGTCCTCAGGGTACTGGCTTCCCTTGATGAGGTTGAGCTGGTATTCCCTTGGTGAGGCCGAGCTGGTATTCCCTTAGAATCATAGAATCATCATAGAATGCTAGGGATTGGAAGGGACCTCGAAAGATCATCTAGTCCAATTCCCCTGCCGGAGCAGGAACACCTAGATGAGGCTACACAGGAATGTGTCTATCTGGGTTTTGAATGTTTCCAGAGTAGGAGACTCCACAACCTCCCTGGACAGCCTGTTCCAGTGCTCTGTTACCCTCACTGAGAAGAAATTTCTTCTCAAGTTTAAGTGGAACCTCTTATGTTCCAGCTTAAACCCATTACCCCTTGTCCTACCATTGTCTGTTACCGAGAAGAGCCTGGCTCCATCCTCGTGACACTCACCCTTTGTATATTTGTAAACATTAGTAAGGTCACCCCTCAGTCTCCTCATCTCCAAACTAAAGAGACCCAGCTCCCTCAGTCTTTCCTCATAAGGGAGGTGCTCCACTCCCTTAATCATCTTGGTTGCCCTGCGCTGGACTCTCTCCAGCAGTTCCCTGTCCTTTTTGAACTGAGGAACCCAGAACTGGACACAATATTCCAGGTGTGGTCTCACCAGGGCAGAGTAGAGAGAAAGGAGAACCTCTCTCGACCTACTAACCACCCCGCTTCTAATACACCCCAGGATGCCATTGGCCCTCTTGGCCACAAGGGCACAGTGCTGGCTCATGGTCATCCTGCTGTTCACCAGGATCCCCAAGTCCCTCTCCCCTACACTGCTCTCTAATGGATCATTCCCCAACTTATACTGGAACCTGGGGTTGTTCCTGCCCATATGCAAGCTCTGTTATATTTCATTAAATTTTTCCTTGCCCAGCTCTCTAGCCTGTCCAGGTCACGCTGGATGGCAGCACAGCCTTCTGGTGTGTAAGCCACTCCTCTCAGCTTGGTGTCATCAGCAAACTTGCTGATAGTACACTCTAGTCCTTTGGTGAGGCCGAGCTGGTATTCCCTGCATGTGCTGGTTTTGATGAGCTTTTTTATAGCTCCCGAAGTAGAAGAAAGTCTAGGGGGAAAGTGGTGATTGCAAAAGATCTACAAGTCTTGAGAAGTCCCAGGCCACGTTGAGAGGTCTCAGCTTTGCCCCTTTGTTTACCAAGCTGGGCATATCAGAAGATGGGGCTATGTGCCCTCCAGCACATCCTCCACCTCCTGTATCGGTCAGCTGGCCTGATCTGTGGCTTGTTAGCTCATCGTTGATATGTAGATCCCAGTTCCCCCTGCTCTGAATGTGTCATCTCCTGGCTGAACTAGTCTCGCCACAATGTTTTCAGCCATGGTTCTCATCAACACACAACACAGATGAAAAGGTATTTATTCGTCACTGACTGAATCACTTCAGTTCTGTGTATACCAGTAAAACGAATATGTCCGTAGAATGGGTGCAAACACTCAGAGAGGATCATTTCTGCCATTTAGTTGTCAGAATATGTATTCCCTGACATGTTTTGTACTTGTATAAATCATTGCCTTGATACAATTCCTAGGCACGATGTGGGCGATTCCATGTATGGATAAGGCCAGCGTGGTTTGGGAAAGATATTAGGACATAAGATTTTTAGTAATTCCTTGCCACTGACTGTCAGGGCTTGCAGACCTATGTCTTTACTAGCATATTGTATAGGGAGCCTCAGCCTCTCAGGTGACATATGTATAAAGGGTACACCTTGTGCATAGTTTTACCAGCTATCTATTTCTGTATGTTCCTGTGCTCAGCATCCATATCTATGAGCTATCTTTCTTTGTCACTTAGCTTTTCCACTGTATAATATATGGAACTAAGACACACAATGTGTATGTTTAGATTTTTACCTTGGAAGATGGGTGTTGAAAATTTAGATGAGGCAACACAGGATTTGGCAGTTTTTCAGCTCCTAGTTCATCATTTGACTTATCCTCAAAGCCATTTTGAAGACAGTTAACAATTGCAAAAAGATGGCATAAAAAAGGAAAATGCTTTTAGGGTGGTTTGGTAGCATTGGAAAAAAATGTTTTTTCAAGGCACACAGTCTTTGATACGAGATAAAGTATCATTTATCTTAAGACACAGGGCTTTTAAGAATGAATTTCATGATCCAAGAACAGTCCTTAAGCAGTTAGGAAAGGTGAATATTTATCCTGGAAAAACAGAGCAGGTACATGTCCAGCTGCAAAAAAGAGCCCTTTAAAAAAAAAAAGCATATAGTAGTACAGTATATTTGAAAGCACTTTCTGATTAATATTTTAAATTAATTAATACATTTCTAGATTATTAGAAAGCTTTGCTTTGTCTGTTAAGTTTCACATTAAATCCATTACACATAAAAGAACAAATAATTGCTGGTGTAATGTCACAAATCAGTTGAATGATGTTTAACAATCTTCACTTCATGCAAGTCACCACTACTAGTCAATGAATAATGCTTTTAGAAAACCGTAATTGTTTAATGAGTAATCCATTTAACTTCATAATTTGAATTGTTATGTATAAAACTACCAGATGGTGTCTTAAAATATATCTAACTGTGTTGATCTGAGGTTTAAAAACCCAAGTTTTAGGATTTTTGTGACATGACACTTCTAACCTTAGACTTGGATTTCTCAACTTATTCAAGTGATGTCTGTTCTGGCAGACATATAAAAAGAAGCAAAGTAAAAGCAGAAAGAAGTAAATTAATGGGATGATGTTGATATTAATTTAACTGACACCCAGGAGCAATTGCCCCAATTTGAAATAATTAGATCTACAGTATATTAAATTTACTGCAGCATTGATGAGATCTTCACTTTATTGTTTAACATTATGAATAATATGAGTATTATGCAGCATATTGCAATCAGCGTCTTGATATATATAAAGATCTGCACAATCACTAATATTGGAAGTTTTTGGAATTGCAGAAAATGAAGGAAAAAACTAAAGTTCTTGTTTGAGGAACTTTCTGCTTAGTAGAAATAACCGCCAATTAAAAACAAGGACTATAATTAACATGAAATAAAAAGATAGAAAGACAGACAGACTATAATAATATCCTGAAGAGATTAAGTTGCACTGCTCCTGTAACCAGCTCCCCTTCTGCTGTGATCCCATTTTACGTCCTATTAAACACACTTAGAACATGGAACTATTTGCATATTATAGTTGAAATAGCCTGACATTAAAAATACACTGTGACTTCACAATCTCTTCCTATTGCCTGTAGACACCTTCATGTTTGAGGTAGGAGGATGGACAGCAAGTTGCAGTGAGTAAAGTGGCCTGATGACAGGGAAAGAGCTAACATCAAGCCTTTGTACGTCTCGATTTATATGCAAAATCTCTATAGTCTCCCAGCTTGCTGCTGAAAAATTTGCTTGGCATAATTCTCCTCAGTAGTAATTTTTCCTTAGAGATAGGACTGAATTATGGCACTGCTAAATTATTGTTATAATCTAGCAATGACAAGTTTTCATAAGAAAAAGAGAAATAGAAAACAGATTCCAAAGAAACCTTTAAAGATTTCCAAATACATTCATGCCAATACCAATATAAAATCCAATATCCTGGCCAGTTACAGTACGAGTGATTCCTTCTGCTGACCTATTTTGAAATAAAATATATTAATTTTCTAATGTAAGATACAGTGCCCTGATCATGTACTTCATTTTAAATACAGTGTTTTATCAGTGATTTCAGGACATTACCCTGAGTTAAAACATTTTCGAAACAGACAAGTCTGGAAAAAATGGTATATATCAGCTTCGTGAAAAATAATTTAATTAATTACTTAATTCAAAACACTATATAAGTACTGCACCATGCAATATAAAGTGTTTTCAAAGGAACAATTATATGTTATTTCCAGAAAGACAAGAGATTTTGACCGAAAATACATGTTTTGAAAGCAATGTTATTGAAAGTCAAAGGCAGGCTGAGGCTAAACCCCAAGTAAACTCTCAATTGAGTAAAAACTAAATCAGAACTCCAGGAATATGTAATTATCAACACAAATATAGAAGGACATTTATCAAAATAAAACTAATTAATTTTACCAGGTAAAATTTCTTTAAATGAAAATCAACTTGACATAGTTTGATTTTAATCAAAATAATAAGATCTTTAAGGAATGGGAAAAGTAATAAATAAGAAATACTTTATGTAATGAAAAAAAAATTGAGATAATCTTAGTGCATGAAGCATATATTGATAAAGTTAATAAAATATATAGACTCTTATCTGAATACATTTCATGCACGTGATATATTGAATTAATAAATTGAATTTACTTGCCATGGTGTGCCATGATTGCATCATGCCTTTTCACTTCATGGAATGCTTCTTCAGAATTATCTCTGCAGGTGACTAAAAAAAAAATTGTTCAGGTTTTTTTGTAGCATTTGTATTTAATAGTTAACTTGAGGAATAGCTTTTCTTCAAAGTATTGCACAGTAGATTACCTATAATTATTTAGACATATTTTAAAAGGTGCCTGACACTGTCCACCGTTCATAATGTTAAACTTTAAGTTTAAAAATAATTTTTTTCCAGTTTCCAGGGTTTTAAAAATTTTTTTATAAGGAAGTTTTACTTCCTGTCTGAAAGCTTTGAAGCATTTTAAACACTTTATACACTTTCAGAGGTAGTCTTGAAAATTTGACAAGGTAGTGTTTCTGCCTTTTGTTACCTTGTCTTTACTATGACTGTCATACTAAAACGCTGTAAATAGATCAGGCTTAGTGATAATGTGTAGGAAGTAGGGAAATGCTTTAACCTTTCAGAGACTCTGATGATGAAAAGGCCCAGGTTACCTCCAGATTTCCTACTGTTACCAGACAAGGACTGTACCTTTTCAAACTATTGGAATGAAACCTCTATGCTTTTATGATATAGGCTTCTTATAGCTTCCCCAAGGTAAGTTAGACCAGATCTGGAACCGAGATGAGGGGACCTGTATCTCCTCTGGTCCCAGGGATTCTGCTGCTGACACCAAGTGAAGGACACATTTTTCCAGAGTAGCCATGACAGAGTCCAAGGACTATACCTATTGAATGTGAGGTACTACTTCTGGAGTATAGGAAGATGCAGTTGCAGAAACTCATTCTTGTTTCTTACAGAAGCTGGAAGATTACTGGTAAAATGAGGAATGGAATAAGCTTATTTTGTTTTTTGTTTGTTGGTTTGTTCTTTGAGAATTATGGTTTTTTTTTCCCTGTCAAACACAACTTCTTTGTGCTTCATGAAACTTAAAAATAATTTATCCTTTCATAATTCTATTTTTTCTTTTCTTAACGTTTATGAAATTCATTGTGTAAAGTTTGTAACTTCAAGAAAAGTGTACTTTTTCTTCAGTAGATTTAGTTATCACATATAAAATTATTAGATATGAAAATATCTGTGTCATTGTTTCAAAGACAAGTGGGTAATGCTTGTCACCTACTTGTACAATTAGCAATACAGATCATAACCAGCTATTAAATAAGCAGAATCCTCCTTGAGAAATTAAGATATCAAAGGTCTTTTAGAAAAAAATCCACTGTGTGCGCACTCTAGACATGCTGGTAATTGTGTCACTATGCTCTACTCTATATCTTGGAAACTGTTGACTCAGATAATTTAAAACAATCTAAAATTACCTGATACTAGAGTGTGTGGTTTTCACAGCATAAAATAATCAAAAAGAACAATATGAGAAAGTGATGATAGTAACATACAGATGTATGGATTTGTTTCATAAAACAGATATTTTTAATTGTCATTTTTACAGATGATATGTTGGAAAAACCTTCTAGCTGGTTAATGTTCAAAAGGAAAGTTTGTGTTGTGAAGCATGTTTGTCACATACTCCACACACCATGTATGCATATTCCAGTTGTTAAGGGCAGGGAGACGTTTAAATGTTAATAATAATGTTGAACATTATTTCTTTAACTGGAAGCAATCAGGATTCAATGAATTAAAGAATTTTAGGTTGCAGAAATATGAAAAAGGTAATAATTACCTTGTCAAGTGAAGACTATGTAATTATCAACAGTTCTTTCAAATGTATCCAGTATTAGCCAGGACTAAAATTTATAGAATGGATCTGTTATCAATCAGGAATGAGTAGCATTTAGGAAAAGATTTTACTAGGAATTGAAGTGATGTAGTTTGCTTTCTTGATATGTGGATTGCCTTGACATCCATTTCTAACCCCTTGTTAAAAACTTGCCTTTTAGTCCAATTCTGAGCTGAAAAAGACCTCTTCAGTGTCTTTTGGTATTCTGACATGTACAAATTGAAAATGGTTGTACTTTTAAAAAATAACTGGCATTTTTGGACACTGCTGATACTTGGAATTCAAGTTCCGGCTATGAGTCAAATGACTGTAATGCTGAAAATAGCACTTATGTTTGAAGAGTAAGAAGAGTTTCACACAGTGGATTAGACAGTCAAATTGTTGAAGGGTTCTGTGGATTCTTTTCCATTTTTACCCCCATCACCACAGTGATCTCAGTAAAGACTGAAGTAGAAAGCAGATAAACGAATACTTTTCAAAGACAAATTATTATACTAAAATTTGGCTTTATATAACCAAAACTATATCTCACTTGTCTGTTCCAAGAAAACTAACTGTGTCTGAGACATTTTCTCTTATCTTAAAGTTTTAAATTAATATCTAAATATAATCTCTGTAAATTAATATAGAACAATATAGGAAACAATAATAAACTGTATCATATCTGTAGACTTTATATTTAAGTCCTTTTGTAAAAATAACATAGGAAAGTAGAAATACACATATTGAGTCCAGCTAAGAGATAATACATTTGTTTCTTATGTCTCAGCATATTAGCATTAGTTTGTTAATGTAAAAGAAGGCAGAACATTACAGCACTTAAATAAATGAGAGATTTAAAATGGAAGAAACTACTGCGGAGAGGCATAAGAACATATTCAAAAGTTTTAGCTCATGAAAACACAGTATAACTAAGAGTTAATAACTCAATTTTTATTTTTCTTAACATTAAATAATATGTAGAGGAAAGAAAATATGTCATAATGAAGACTTGCTTGATTTTCCTTGAAACAAGGTAGGCTCTAGAGAAATCACATCAACACTGTAGTCCTGTCTACATAGTGTCATATGTCTGTTAGCAAATATTTGATTAGATATAATTTAATAAACAAGACAAGTTTTTCAGGATTTCCAAATGCTCATATACTAATATGCTATAGTTAGTGGAACAATCATTTCCATCTAGAAAGTTCACTGACAAAATTATCACACCTGAATTCAGCATGCTGAGACCCAAAATTAGAAGTCTGAACATTCATAAATTTTCTTGCCTCACACTCCATATTTTTTTTTCCTTACAGCGTTTTATTTATATTTAGCCCAAATATTAAGCATTAAACATCTTATAACCAAGTCAACATTAATTGCAAATGTGCTCCAATTGTAACAAACATGTCTGATGAACACAGACTTTTTCCCTGAATGAAAACACGTTTCTAAACTTGTTCAAAAACAAAGTAACAAATTGTTCTTTCCCCCCATTTTTCTTGTTCACCTGTATTTTCCAATGGAAAATATAGGGTAAATCAAACTGAAATGTTCAACAGTTCATTAGTGCCCTTCCACCAAAAATAGAAAACTAATGCTGAAAATACTTTTTATCCATAATTTGATATTTTTTTTTCTCCTTATATTTTAAAGTAGGATTCTGTATCACGTGATTGAACATGTCAGATACAGACCTGAGGATACATTTCTGCATATTCCTTGCCGTTTCCCACTGTGCTAACAGCCTACTTGTATAACATATATTTCTTTGACACTGTTTAGCTCGTCTAATATTTAAATCTGTCACTCTTTAAAGAAGTTTTTCAAAGATCTCTATAAGATATATGATCTTTCAGAGAGATAGACTATGATGAACCCTTCATAAGCTCTGTCAAACAGTGATTTGTGCAGGATTTCAGCAGGTTGTTAAACTTATCTTTTCCTGGAATATTTTTCTTTTTCTCAATAAAAGCAGAGAATATTGAAAGTATTTAAAGGCAGAAACAAGAGGGGTGATGTTCAAGTAGTTTCTTAACACAGAAATACCAGTAAGTATGCCAGAGATGTCATCAGAATGGCTGTTTCAGTATTAGCCCGTCATGAAGAGATTGCAAAAAAACAGCAGCCTACACAGATGTTTTCTAAGAAATTAATATAAATCTTGAGTTATTTAATTACAAACTTTTATCTCCCCTCAAATTATGACCATTTCTACTCATTAACAGGTCAATCAAGAGAGGAATACAGCAGATATTCTGAATACAGCAGGTATTCTGAAGGGATGGGGATAGAAGCATCTCTTATCCCAACTGCTGACATGATTCGGCGGAAAGCTGACTATATGAGTTCAAGATTATAGTGGTTAAAAAAAGAGACTTTGAAGGAAGAAAGTTAATATGTGTGTGTCACATGAATTATTTTGCAGATGATCTCCATCACTGTATCTAAAAAATAAGATTAAATGTCTTTTACTGCTTATGTCTCAAATGCAGTATTTTGATGTAGGATTAACAACATTTTGATCTCTGCTTCTGCAGGACTTAGACTAGAAACTACAAATATTTCTTTCTGATAATAAAACCTGTTGGGGAAAAAAAAAGAAAGATACCTGTAATAGCCCATAACCCAGAGGCAAGTGTACTGAATCAGGTACTTGTCTATATTGTTAAATATTTCACTATTAGAAAGAAAAAAAAAATATAATTAAGCACTTTTCACCAAGCACCAAAAAATATAGCTTATATGAAGAAATTCACCCTATGCAGAGTTATAACTCTCCTATAGAACAATTTTGGTACATACTCAGGTTGAAAGCTCTTTCTTTTTTTAGATATTTTAAATATTTCCTGCAAAAGGAAATCATATGTTTCATCGGAAAATACACTACTTTCATTTTCCATGCTTGAGAATTCTGAAAATGTTTTCCTAAATCTGCCAGGAACTTGCCTCCAGCAGAAGGGAAAGCATACAAATTTTGAGGCTTGAGAATTTCTCTAAGAAATGCACAAGCCCATGCAATGAAAGTGATAACAGAATGCTGAATACAAACTCTTGCAAAAGGAAAATGATAGTATAATGCTGAAATAAAATAACATTTAAAGATAACTGATTCCAAAGTGAAGGACATCTGGGAATTCTTTTTTAAAGTGAAAAGGAAAGGTGGAGTAGATAGGAAAAGCAAACAATGCTTTTCTGTTTGGAGTAGAATGTGCTTCTCCTTCCCTCCCCGTGGAAAGCTGACAGTTTTAAAAGGTACAATATAGAATCATAGAATAGTTTGGCTTGGAAGGGACCTTCAAAGGTCATCTAGTCCAATGTCCCTGCAATGAGCAGGGACATCTTCAACAATCAGGTTGATCAGAGCCTCGCCCAGCCTGGCCTTGAATGTTTCCAGGCATGGGACATCTACCACCTCTCTGGGCAACCTGTTCCAGTGTTTCATCACCCTCACTGTAAACAGTTTCTTCCTCATGTTTAGCCTGAATCTCCCTTCCTTTAGTTTAAAACCATTACCCCCTGTCCTATAGTAACAGACACTGCTAAAAAGTCTGTCCCCATCTTTCTTATTGGCCCCTTTTATGCACTGAAATGCTGCAACAAGGTCTCTCTGGAGCCTTCTCTTCTCCAGGCTGAACAAGCTTTTCCTCATTGGAGAAGTGCTCCAGCCCACTGATCATTTTGGTGGCCCTCCTCTGGATCATCTCCAACAGGTCCATGGTTTTCCTGTACTGAGGGCTCCAAGGCTCAATGCAGTACTCCAGGGGGGGTCTCACCAGAGCAGAGGGGCAGAATCACCTCCCTTGACCTGCTGGCCATGTGCCTTTTGATGCAGCCCAAGATACAATTGGCCATCTGGACTGCAAGCACACATTGCTGGCTCAATGTCCAATCTTTCATCCACCAGTACACCCAAGTCCTTCTCCACAGGGCAGCTCTCATTCCCTTCATTCCCACACTGTATCGATACGGGGGATTGCCCCAACCCAGGTGCACAACCTTGCACTTCTTAAGCTTATCCAGGTCCCTCAGGGTGCACTCAATCCTGATGTTTAGTTCATTGATGAAGATATTAAACAGTAGTGGTGCCAGCACAGACCCCTGAGAGAAACCACTTGTCACCATTGTTCATCCAGACATTGTCCCATTGGACTGCTACTCTCTGGTTGCAACCATCCAGCCAGTTCCTCATCCACTGAACAGTTCACCCATCAAATCCATATCTCTCCAATTTAGAGAGAAGGATGTTGTGGGGGACCATGTCAAAGGCTTTTTGTCAAATATTGTGGGTACAAAGCTCAGCACTAAGTTAAAACCCAAAGTTTCATGCAATATAAGTTATTAAAAAGTTTTGTGCTTGCTCTTGGTGAATGGCCAGTTGTAGATGTTTATTCATATTATTATCCACTAATTTGATCACAATGTCTTTCCTCATTAATGAATCATGTCAATAATGTATTATTTCGCCTTATGCAGTAGAGGCCATAATGCAATTCAGCACTGTGAAATTATCAGGTTAAGTACCATTAAAAGCGGAATCATGCATATATACTTGACCTAGTACTTTTAAATGTTCTCATGTCTGGACATTTTTAATGAAAAACTCAGATTATACGCAAGATGAACATTAACCAAAGAGACCTTTTCCAATAAAAAGGACTTTATTAGGTAGCCATCTGCTTCAGACCTTAAAAATACATTTTGGTTAAAAAAGTATTCTGAGAATAGTGCTTTATTATGCAAGACCTGAATTTTTATGGGTTTCTGAATCATATCATAAACACTAAGAAAAATGAACAACCTAAACCACTTTTAGTAGGATTAGTTGCACACTTTTAATTACAAACTTTCTCTTGCTTAACATATCAGCAGTGTTTTCAGTTGTATTCTGAATGCAGAATCCTTGAGTACAGTTTGATGTAAAGAGAAGTGTCGAGGGTTAAGATTGCGGGGTGACAATAAAACCCTGGTAGATGTATTGTTAACCCTCTCTTCCCCCCTCACTTCCCCCTTTTTTCCACTAAGGAGAGGCGATTGGGAGGAAAAGAAGGACAGAGAGAAGAGAGTTGGAAAAAAATTAAAAATATTTTACTAATGCTACTAATAAGAATAGAGAAAATAATACAAAAGATACAAAACCAATCTTGAAAGTCTCAGCAACTGCAGAGCCGGCACCCAAAGTCCTGGATTAGACTCTGCAGCCAACTGGAGCTGGATTCAGTCTCTCTCTAGGCCTCAGTTCGCAGGGACGACTAGCAAGATCCTCTCCTAATGTCGGCCATAGGGAAAAGGAAAAGGGACGAGATCCTCGTGATCTCCCACTTTTATATGAAGTATTCACGTGAATGGAATGTTATACACGGTCAGTTTCTTGGTCACTTGTTTCTTGTCGCCCCTCTCGTGAGATGTCCATCCATGCTTATCAATAAGTTTGCATTCCATTGCTAGGTTTACCAAAACATGTGTCTGATTCTCCAGGAAAATGCAGCTAATATGAAGGCTTTAGCTGATAGGCAAAATTCACTGAAAGAGAAATTTGTTTTTAACAAAACCAGGACAAGAAGGGATCACCATTCCATCCTGATATGGAGTGGAGATTTTATTTCAGTACTTTAATAAAAATATTTTTATTCACAATAAGACTTGTATTTCAGAATATAATATCTTTATTTTACACTTATTTATACATTACCTCAAATTTACAGTCTTGACAGCATGAATACATACTAATGACAGCTATACAATATAATAAAACATGGTTAACTGAATGAGCTGTATCATATCCATACACAGTTTGAAAGACGGGTTAGTGCCTCATGAAACATTCATGCAAATACTTTAAAACAAAAGTTGGAATAGAGATTTTAAATTTCACCTGATGTGCTAAGACCTTGAGACACATAAAAGGATAGTTTATTTTGTTTTGTTTTGTTTTGTTTTGTTTTGTTTTCCTAAGGAAGATATTCTGTTGAAAGGATATTATAAGAACATTCAAAAAAGTAATACAGCAATTTAGCCTTGACTAAACAAAGGCACTGCCTAACCACTACATATCCTACCTATTGAAAAGCAGTGTCAGTCTGCCAGTTGAGATTTATTATGGAATATAAAAAAGAAAACACTTCTGAAGAGTTTGGTAATGTCCTCATGACATCCAACATCAGAACGCTGATTATGACCGTCTGCCATCAAATACAGTAAGGATATTTATTCTATCAGCAAATAGTGGTGTCAGAAAAAACAGCTGTGATAAAGATTTTGGGGAGATTCAGTCTTCTAAATGAAAATTCTAAGCCATAAGACTTTCTAAATGAAATCTAAATTAGAGAATTTAGGCCCACATTTCTTTTGTAAAAATGGATAAAACCAGAAACATTTAGCAAGTCAGTATAGGGAAACAGCTCTAACTTCAGAAAGATGATTTCTGTAAACAATGTTGTTACGGAATCCTTCACACCAGCAATAATGGTGGAAACCAGATGAAATTTTGCTGTAAGAGACATTAGACATTTGGAAAAAGAAGATGGCAGTCAATGAAGTGATTCAATTGCATCAAAAAATTGTACTTCTAACAAGGTACTACAGTGTCTCCTAGTAGCAGTTCTCTATATAAACATACATACCCCAACACATACATATACAAACCACATGTAATAGATACATATTAAAAAAAAAAATGGAATTTTATGTTACCACTGATATGTACAGAAGGAAAATTTTGTTACTCTGACAGGTCATACAACAGCTCTGAATGTTTCAGGTGCCACCTAGTGCCCAGTTCTCATGTGTCAGTCCTTTCCATGAGGTGAAAATTGATTTTCTTTGTGCCCTTTTATGCTACTATCTAATTACATGTTCATGATGCATCCCATAAATTCCAGCTTTAAACCCTGAGTGATCCACTATAGTAGAGATAATTTTTCTCTCTTTTTTTTTTTTTTTTTTTTTAAACAAGTTGAATAGTTCAGCATACCAGAAGGACTCTACCTTCAAGGTTTAGACACAATTTCTGAAGAAGGCCTTGGCTAATAAGTTAGACATAAGGCATGGCGGATTAACCAGGAACATGTGTCTGTATCTTTAGACTATATACTGGTCAGTTCAGGTGACCTTTGCCAACAGGAAGCTGGAAGAGATGTTGCATATTTTCTTCTTAAAACTAGCCAGTCTGTAGTTTATAATAATTTAAGCCACAAATCTTTCAGATTAGCTCTTATAAAACTTTAAGAACCAATTCACTAATTATCAACACCTGTGAATGCTCAAGTGTCAATTTTTACATTTCTTCTTAAGTCTCTTTAAGAAGTCTCAATATTTTTCTGCAAACTGTGGTTTATTTCATTCTATTCTCTGCTTTCAGTATTCCTCTAATCTTGAATATAAAAACTGTACATCTTCCTAATATTTGTGTTACACAGGAATTTAAATATGACAGTATATAAAAATATATAAAATTAATTACATTTATTTGACAGATGCATCTATTATTGTCTGTGAAATTTGTGTGGACACACTGTCTATATGTTATCATACAACTTATTTGTGCTATGACATCCTCCTTCGGTGGGTAAACTTCCTTTTCATAAGTTCAGTTAGCTTTTAATATCTTTTGTTTCTGCAGACTCTCCAGGTAGGGAAAGCCAGTGAAGAACAATGAAACATTAATAAAGTACCTAGCATAAGACAAAATAAAGTTAGACATTGAGACAACCGTAGAATGAAAATAAACAATACTATGAGATATTTCTTACCATAACAATTCAGAAATTGAAGTTGAAATTCTTTTGTATAACTCTAAAAGGCATAGTAAGAAATAGATATTGCAGAAGGAATAGCAATACGGTTGTAGGATTCTCTTTTATTTTAAATTGTCTTGGGCTCTGAAATAATCTTTGACCTTTAATTATAACAGCCTCTTCTCAGCTGCCTACAGAATACAGCTGTGCCAAAAATCCCGACAAAAAATGCTCAGAATCACTACAGTCTAAATGAAACTATCCTGTTATGACTCATATAGACATACCTACACAGACCTAGCTCAGCAAGCAGGGTGCTTCTGTCTGGATTTCATCCACCTGGGAAGCTGAACAGCTACCACATGTGGCAGATACAGTGCTCAGGCTTTGGTCTAGGGGTTGAATACATTCAGAAGAGTGTGGATGGAGTAATCTCTGTGATACTGGCAACTCTACACCCAGTCCAAAACTTCAAGTAGTCTCCAATGGTCTTTCTCAGTCCATGCACTATGTGAAGTTACCTTTCAGGCATTTTTGGGGTTTATCTGGTACCCTCAGCAGCTGTACAGGAATTCACTGCAGATAAAGCTTTAATTGAAGTCAACTGGGATTTGATAAAGGCAGAAAAGTGTGGCTGGTGCTGTTAACCATACAGCTCTCCTAACTAACGGTTTGGTCTTTACCTCTTTGTCATTCCCTTTAGGTAACACTTTAGAAGAATGTCTGATGTGAAATGTCAGATTTAACTATATCTACTGAAACTTATAGTCACCTTCCTATTGCTTTCACTTGATGCAGAATTATGCTGTCATATGGTAAAATTAGTGACTGCCATTATCTTTCTGCATGAATTTTCAGCTCTCTAGTGTTGTTCTATGTCTTTGTCTAATTTAAATAAATGTTCCAAGTGTTGTATTGCATGTGAAGGAAATGTATTACAAATCCTAGACCTTTTCTTGTGTTACATTTGTCAAGCTCAGTGTATCAGTTACTATAGTACTACAATTATCACT
This sequence comes from Nesoenas mayeri, assembly GCF_963082525.1. Classification (NCBI taxonomy): domain Eukaryota; kingdom Metazoa; phylum Chordata; class Aves; order Columbiformes; family Columbidae; genus Nesoenas; species Nesoenas mayeri. Next base: position 18,094,545 of record NC_137543.1, read on the forward strand.
TGTTTCCTTCATATGTCTTGAAGGGTTTTTTTGCTGTACTTCTTGTTGCTATTGTTCTCTTGCTTGTAGAAGAATTATATTAATGCATTTCTAATGCACTTAATGCTGGAATGGATTTGTTCCTATAAAAATAACATATGACTTTAATGTTATAGATAGAAGCATCCTTGTGTTACTTGCAAAGAAGAAGATGTGGTGATTGTTTCAATGTACTTAGAACCAAAATCAAACTTGGTATATAGATCTACATTTAAAGTTCCCTCAGGCCATTTTTTAAAGACTCCCTTATACTAATCAGTGGCTGTACTTCAGATAATCAAGTTCCTATGCCAATTTTTGGCATGAAAATAATTTCAAAGGAAGAGAAAGGCAAAATTTTGTCATTCAATAAAACTAGGTAAGAAACCATGCAATGTAATTAGCTGTATTATCTTTAGTGGACAGTAGAGACCCTCAGTGAGGTTACTATTGCAAAGACATTTGTCTGTAAAGGAAGAGCAATTAAGAATAGGAGAAGAAAATATATATTTTATCTTGTTTTCCTTTAGGGAAAAAAAAAAAAAAAATCTTTCTCACATTTCCTCTTACCTATATATTTATAGATAGATAAATACCAGAATATGACAGTCTCTTTTGATTGGCCTATATAAAATACAGAAAGGAAAAGAAAAACTGCAGAGAAGCTTTAATTGTTAGACAAACTATTATTTCTATTGCTGCTATAAAAAAAAAATGGGAATTTCAGAATGGTAACTCTTCATTTTGCACTTGTATCTTGAGGTGAAATATCTGGTGGAATCAAGGATTAACCATTTCTGTTGTTGAATTACAACAAAGGAGAGACCTGGATTTTGGAGGAGAATATTTTTTTTGTTTAATCTCTGTTTTAATAAAACTGTATTTCTTACAGTAGATATTTCAAACCATTCATTTATAGTGTCTTTTTCTTTGCTCTCTGAACCATACATATTTGTGCAGTTAAATTGCCACTTAGACACTAAATTTTTCATTTTTTTCCTTCACTGCATTGATATTGCCTACTCTAAATTTTTCTTGTGGTTTTCCTCACTCTTTAAACTCAAGTGGGACAAGTATGCATACGATTTTTTAAACATACATGTAGGAAAATGATGGTATTTCTAGTTTATTATTTTAGTCCCTTTTAGATCTAAATCTAGACCATGCTCACTCATATATTCAGAGCAACGTGAATGGATACAGAAAAGAAAAATAAGTTAAATACACATTTTGAGAAAAAAAAAACAAAGTAACATGAGGTAGAGACTATGCATATAAGTTACTTTTTTAGTTTACAATACCTTTAAAAAACTATATGCAACTAAAATAAACCATTACAAGATTTGATATAGTGAAATTTTGGACAACTGAATTTCAGCCTATTTCATACTGTTACAAATGAGTCATCTTGCCTAATATTTGGGACCCTCAGAATATATAGCACTCATCATATCCACACACATACTACTAGGACCCCTTCTGATATTGGTCTTGAAACTCCAATATCAAAGCATTCTTACTTGTCAATGTGACAAACTATATATGCATTGCTTTTGAAAGGGATATCTGTGTACAGCTGTGTTCTAGTATTTCCAGTTTCACCAAGCTTTGTGCCAAAAGACAACTGGAGTGACCCCTTGAATGGTGTATTCCCTGGACCATACTCAGCTTTGTCTGGCAGAGGAATTACTTCTTGGAATAGCAGACATGAATGAACAAGAAGTTTATAACCAGTTCTGTGCAGTAATACAGGGAGGTATCCAAACTAGCCATGTAAGGATACCAGAAGTATTAAATTTAAAAAGTAATAGATGAAACACGTTAGCCTCTCTTGGGATATTTAATAGGTTTTTAACTGTGTGAGTACTCACGAAGATACGCATTTGATATTGACAGTGTTTCTCATCTCAGGCTGGGAAAAATGGGATTACAATAACTTGTAATAGCTATGAGCAAAAACTGTGATAAAGATCTGGATCAACCTTCTGAAAAAAAAGCCAAAATTATTTATGTTCCTAAATTTCCAATATCAGATTTGGTGTGTGAAGAACATTAATCTTCAGCAGAGAAAATACAAATAGTTTCCACTGAGCTGAATGCAATGCAATTATATGGAAAATGCATTTTTTTACTGGAATATTTTCAAATAATTGTTCTGGCTATTTGGATATAAAAATATAAATGTCATGCTTAAACAGTTTAGAGAGGAGAGATGATACTCTTGGTTTTATAGAGAACATAAAAGAAAAAAATCCTGATTTAAAATCTGAATAAAAAGAAAGTAAATTGGAAATTTCTGAATCTGGTTATGAGCTGTTTCTACTTGAGTGAATGCTGAGAGTCTCTGCTAGTCTTGTTTTTGAAAATATTGTCACAAAGAAGTTATATTAAATATGATTTAATTGAATAGCTTATTAATTAGTATTTTTAAGTGGCTGAATTTCTGCTAATTAAACTCTTTAAAGTAGTATGTCCATTCCTGTTAAGCAGAACTCTACGAGGCATGTTTTACCTGCAGTCTTTAAGCAGAATTTCTATTAAGGAAATAGAAACTTATTGAAAAGCATTGAAGGGCATTTTGATGTTGGTGTTTTATCACCATGTTAAAAAAAAAAAAAAAAAGCACAAATAAGTTTATATGTACCATGCTTACAGGTAGAATATTGATTTAAAAACACATTTTGGTTTTGCACTAGTGAACAATGCATATAATTTCAGAGATAACTGACAGTTAAATCTAGGACAAAGAAAATTCTTATTTGGAGACAGATTGGAGCAATTGTGACAGCTTGCTCTAAAAAGGAGATGAGCAACACTACACAATAAAAATGTAAAAATAAGAATGGTATAAAAATCATTTATGTATATTTTCAGAGTATATGAACAAGGAGAAGTTCAACCAAATTATAATGTGGCAAATTTTAGAGGAAATACTTTTCCATGCTCCGTATCATTACTGAATATCAGAATGTTACTGAAGTCAAGAATCTGTGCAGATCTGAACAAAAATGACAATCTAGTCTGGCAATTCCCATGTTTCCTGGCAGATGACAATCTCAAGGTAACAATCCACAGCTTTAAATGGCAGAGAACTGATAGCACAGTTTTAAAAAAGATACTACCTATCAAAGAGGACTCATGCAGTTACTTGGTGAATTACACCCTTCCCCCACATAATACACTTGTATATATTGAAAATGAAAGTACTTACAGAAGAAACTAATATCTTTTAAATTGTATTATTTATTTTCTAATTCATTATCTAGAATCAGGAACAAAATGAGTTGAAGGGTTAGAGGTAGTAACACAATCACTAGCCACTGTCATGATATTAAAAAGTTAATGCAAAATGCCAAGTATCCTTTTTAAATAAGTAATTTAACATTGCAACGGGAAAACGAGTTTGGTTTTTTTTTCTCAGAGGGTGGGTAATTTTTAATTAGTGCTTTAAAATACAACATAGTTTCATAAGAATATGTTTCCTTCTGTAGGTAGTTCTTGATGAGACAGTAGTAAGAGTAAAGCAAGCAATTTTAGGCAGTGACTATTAAAGGCATTGTTAATCACTATATTCTTCTTTTTATAGGACAGGGAATCTTTTCATGACCTTTTACAAAGCTCTAAGAAATACTGGCCTCTGAAAGATTTCATCTTCTTGGAGAAGACAAAAATAACACCACTGTGAACAGACAGTTTTCAAGTTAATATAATATGATTCATAAGATAACCAGAAACCACAGGATGATATTCTTACCTCTATTTTGACATGCTATAATGATACATAATAACTAGAGTGGCCTTGAACCCTTTTAAAGCATTTTACAAGAAATCCCTTTGAACAAATATGCAGGAGTCAACTGTAGCATTGCCTTCTTTCTAAGCCTTGCAAGCAGATTTAAGGACAGAGAGGTTTTGTTGGAGGACAGAAGACTTTGCTCTATAAAGCAGTAGTAGGAATATCAACCATATAGGTGAGCTTTGACGTGATTAAGAGGAGGCAGGCTATCTTCTTCTGTGTTATGTCCTTCTGCAAGGCAATGAAAGTCAAAGACAGTTCCACATTTTTTATTATTATTTTTTTTTTTTAATGTAAAGGAAAGAAAGGAAGCAATAGCAGCAATGACATTGGCAAATAATCTGCAAATTAAACTTTCATATCAAAACATGATTGGTACAGAAATTCTTGTTTGTGAGCACACTGTTAGCATATATTTTATATATAGCCTCTATATGTATAGACATCTACAACATATATAACTGACTACACAGGATTCTTCCCTTCAATAATTGTTACATAGTTTTGTTTCACAGCTAGTATCAGAAATCTAATAACAAATCCTTGATAGTTTTTGGCATAGAAATTTCACCGTGTAATGTACCTTGAACAATACTGCTTTTTTGATAACCATTTATACCTTTTTCTTTAATTGAAACATTGTAACAGTTCAAATCGTTTTTTCTATACTATATTTAGATATCCTAATAGCTATATATATGAGTGTGCCTGTGTGCACACACTCATGAACACATCGGGGATACAGAAGAATAAGTTAATTGCATGGAACTCAGGAAAAGAAATGAAAGCAATACATATATACGTTTCTGTTCTTTCATCTTGTTTCTTTACTTTGTAGATTAGGGAAATTTGCTATGAGTACCAGTACAGGTTTGCCTCTTTCCTGTTAGCATTAGACTGGTGAGTATACTTGGTATGAGCTTTGAAGAGCTCCAGATGATATTATGAAACCTCTTTTGCTTACATTGTACAAAATCTATCTTTTTATGTCCATTAACTAAAAGACTTCAGTAGTAAATGATGGGAAATTTTGTAATCAAGCTGTTTACGATCAGTCAAAAGGGTACACAATCGGAGTGTGAGTACTGCCTAGTAAAACTGAGCTTTACGTAATGTCCTCATGAATCAAACAGCTGAGCTGCAACTTCCTTTGGATTTTCAATGGTTTGAAGCTCTGTATTAGAGTAGAAGTAACACAGATCTATGATATTTCGTATGTTTAAATTAACCAGTCCTTTGCTCAGAACTCAGTTACCCACAGTGTCTCATAACTTTTTCCCCATTATCTAAAATCTATTAAATCATTCAACTTATTCCTGATCAGGCTCAGACATATGTTTGTTAAAAACTTCTCCTGGTGTTCTGTCTTGAGTATTTTATTTGTTCTTCCAATTTTTTGTTGTTTTGAATCTGATGTTCTTTTATGTCTGTGTTACAGTTTTATTTATTGTTTTGCATTTTTATAAATGTAAAGCCAGAAATATATCAAGTTCCTTTGTTTCCTCTTCCTATGCAATGAGTTCTTTGCTGTCAATTAAAAAAAAAAATAAAAATCTATATCTATAGCTATATATCTATGTAACTATAGCTGGAGTTTAAGGAAAAACTTGTGCTCATGTAAGTAGATACTTAATAGATTAAGTTAGTAATGGCTTTTCAGTGTTGGGTGTTGTATAATAGCCATGGCAACACACTATCTGCCCAAAGTTGCTATAAATTTGCTGTTCTATATTCTTCATCAAACTACAATATTATTTATAAAAACATTGTAAGTAATAGAAATATGTCTTCTCCAGAATTACAGAGTAGTTCCTGTGGCAATCCAGGAGTTCCACCAAAGGGTATCTTGTATGGTACAAGATTTGATGTTGGTGACAAAATCCGATACAGCTGTGTAACTGGATATATTTTGGATGGCCACCCTCAGCTTACTTGCATAGCTAACTCTGTGAATACGGCATCGTGGGATTTCCCCGTTCCTATCTGTAGAGGTAAGAGAAATGTTATAGTAATGTTCTTGAATATATATATTTATTAGTATGAAAAACTTTAAATCTCTGGTTTAATTATTATCTTTCAGACTATGATTAAAGAAAAAAAATATTTTTGAACATGTATCTCAGCATATGCACCTCCTAATTTTTAAGTCAATATCCTAATAAAGTGATATTTCTCATTTATTTTAAAATATATTTAACGAAATAAGAACTAGAAACCTAGTAATAAGTAGGGCATAAATTTCTGTATTCAAAATAATCACAGGTACGGGAATGTAGTTTTGGGATCCATTAATGCTTCCTAAGGACTGATTTTTGTCAAATATTAACTTGGATATGGAATGAAAAGAAGTTCAAAACTATCAAAACAATTGAGTTAGAGGGACTTCCACTCATTCCCAGTTAGATTTAATATCTTAAGATTTCTATATGGGATATGCCTTGTATTCTAACAAATATTGTAGGTCAAATCCCTTCCCCTTGCTCACATTAGAAATACAGCAGAGAATCCTATTTTATAGGCAAATCTTAATTTCTGAGACTATTTGAGAGAAACAATGGTTGCAAAATAATGAAAGTAATTAAGATGATGAAATTGAGAAAATATCACTACTATACACAACCAAATGCAATATAGTATTTTGATGAATCACTGTTATGTCAGGCAAGCTTGAGATCCTCTTCTAGATTCACAGCTTAACTTTACAGAATGGAACATTTATATTTGTCTAAAGAATGTTATATGTTCTTGCAGGGGCTACAAAAACATTCCAGCTGAAATTAGCATTCTGATTCAGAAAAATCAAAATTCAGTTGGGTTAAAACCTGGTTAACAAGTACCACAAAAAAGTATTTATATATGGGAAATGTGTATCATTGGAAATACCATTCTATTGTTTAGAGCTTAGAGCTTAGAGCTTAGGCTTAGAGCTATTTAATACGTTTATCCATGATCTTAAAGAAAACAAAAAGTTATTACTAATAATACTGTTTTCTAGTAAACTTACTTTTAACTCCCAAGTCTTCCCCTCCTACTTCTCAGAAAAAATGCTGGCTAATAATGAAGAAGATACACAATCAAGGCATAAATCCAAATTTTGTTTGTGGAGGTGATGATAAAAAAAGATTTCACTAGAATATGTGAACTTGCAAAAACTTACATTTGTAACAAAGTAGAAGGCTAAGGGACTTCACTGTGAATCGTTCAAATTCTTGATCTGCAAATTTTGAAATTCATTGGCACTAAAAATTGTGCTCTTAAATGAGGAAGATAAGAGACTTGAACTTGATGCTTCCACTTGCCCTTCAGTCATCACAGTCACAGTGTTACACACTTTTTCTTTTGATACAACATTTTTCAGCAGAACTTTTGAGATTTTGTTTACATTCCAAGGGGATGTGAAAATACACAGTGTTAATCTGAATTTAAATAAGTTCCCAAAGTAGTCCTGTAGTTAAACATAACTCCAGTGTGTAAGGAGAAGACTATCACATAAGAGTATGAAAAACATATTACTTTTTATTCATGATTAGAGAGGTCATTATCTGAATAGTGTTACTCTCTAGGGTGAAACAGAGTTGAAAAATTGGAAAGGATTCAGAAAAAGAGGAAACAAGTTCTGTTAGCTTTCAAAATTGTCATTTTGTCTAGAGACTTAAGGAACTCAAGCTTTTCAGTGTATGCGAAAGAGGGCAAAGAGTTGATTTGATTTACTGCAGAAACTCATGTAGAAGGAAAATATTTTTTGGAGAAGACAGTTCTCTAATTGATAGCAGTGAAGAATCAAGGGGGCAAAAGCTTGACAAATAAAAAATAATTTTTAAAAAAGATACACATTTTAATAGTGGTGGTTACTAATTACTGAAGCAACCTAGGAACATGACAGTTTCGTGACTTAACATCGAGCATAATGGCTTAAAGGCTTAACGCGCCAAGTTACTGTTAAGGTACTTTTGATCTATGTTCAATTAAAAAAAAAAAAAAAAAATTAACTAATTTTTTTTCAATAGTTCCTTCCATGACTCTATGTTTGATATCAGAAACCTGTAACTCTACATTTAATGCAGAGACCTTTGTGGTTCCATTCTAATGAATGTGTCCTAATTTTGTCTGATACAATTATCCAACACAGAATTCTGCAGGAGGTTGCTAAAGGTGATTACTCACTAATGAGCTTTTTATCTCTTTCTTTCCTTTCGCTATGGAGACTCTCTTTGATTAAACACTCATTTTTAAAGAGTTCTTCTGACAAATGTCTTATTGTTCTCTACCAATGGTCATTGCATCTAAACAGAGAATACTGAGACAAACAAGTAGTGTATAATTTTGAGAGTATATGTGCAATAATTTTTCTCAACACTGAACAAGCTGACTACTGATTTTTGGAAGATGGCCAGGTCTCTTCCAGACAAGCATATACTAGTTATCAATTTTAATGTAATTAGTTGTACTGAGGAAATACAGTGTATTTCAATGCCATCATATGGGAAATGTCACTGTTTGATTTGTTAGAAAAAAGCCTCAAGAATAGCACAAAAATAATTTTGGGGTTTTTTTGTTTGTTTCTTTGTTTTTACCTATGGGAAATAAATTGAGCAAAGCTCTGAACTTACAGCGTGCTTAGATGTCAATGGAGTTAAGCTCATAGACTTCTTTAGATCATCATTGTGTAAATGCCATTTGTTATCTGCCTCTTGTAAATTAGAAAAAAAAAAATTCAGGGAGTAGGGTTTTTTTAGATAATACCTTTCACATTGCCTTCACTTTGAATGAAGAGATCAGGAGGGGGTCATGCATGAGTTTTAGCAATGTAATTCTTACAGACTGATGTCTCAATGAGGGGAATTTCACTGGAATCAACAACGCTTTGTATTGCCACAGGGATCCATACATGAGACCTGATTATATGCTTATGGTTTAAATGTTGTACATAACACTGTTATTTGTATTTTTTTAAGTTATACATTTTTGGGCTAAATTTTGTTCATGAAGAACAGAGCTATTGCTCCAAATGACTTCGTTTTTCTTCACTGATCTCCATAGGATTGTATTGCAAAATCAGCGCACATACCTAACAATCACTTTATTTCATATCCTGTTTCTCAGTGAACATAGTTTGAATGCACAAAGCTTTTCATCTGTCATTTGTATGTTCTGATATTTATTAGCATATTGTAATTTTTATTAGATTTACTAAAAGTGCAAAATACTGTAATTAAAAGAAAACTAAATTGGATTTATTGTGTTGTGGTCAATTATACTGTGCACAACCCGTGACTAGTTTTTAAAACAAAGTCTTCTTCCATGACAAATTAATTTTGATAAGGTTATATTCAACAGTGAAACAAGACAGCAGCTTTATCATATAACCTTTTCCTGAGATAATGTTGCAGCTTGCAGTTTCTCTATAATGCAGCAAGCTAGGAATTTATTGAGACCAATAAATAAGGTTACATTTCTATATAATGTTGTTCTATAAACATTATAATAATTGGATGCTTTCATAATCAAGGAAATATTCTGACTATTGTATTTTTACAGCTTTTCCTATTCCAGGGTAAAATGGATGTTGTAAGACGCTTTATTCTTAAACTATTTTTTGTTTTTAGAATTCAGAAATTTCAAAAACAAAATATAGTTTTATTTGTATTCCTAGAAGTTCTATTAAAATATTTTCACTGTTGCCTGTACATATAGCTACAAAATGTTTGTCACTATAAAACTTCTGTTCATAGTTTTAAGAAGTGGCTTTGTTTTTCCTCTTGTTTGAATTGGCATGCATTTTGGTCAGACAAGTTCACAACCCACTGATTATGTGTACTTTTTTACATGGAAAAAAAAGCATTTCTGTTTTTTATTGTTTATGTGGGAGGATATTGAGTTATTTTCCCATATTGTACAATGACAGGTAAAAGACTAATGAAGCTGGTACTAAATTCCAAGTTTGGGAGTTCTGTAATTCCCCTGCAACATATATACACATATAAAAATATGTTTGTTTCTACCTATCTGTACAGGTGTAGGCTTAATTTTGTAGGACTGTTGTTCAAAGCCCCATCCAGCCTGGCCTTGACCTCTGCCCAGGGCTGGGGCATCCACAGCTTCTCTGGGCAAGCTGTTCCAGTACCTCACCATCCTCGCAGTAACGAGTTTATTCCTTATATCTGATGTAAACCTGCCCTCTTTCAGTTTAAAACCATTAGCCCTTGCCTTATCATTACACACTCTTCTAAAATGTCATTCTCCAGCTTTCTTGTAGGTAGCTTTTAGGTACTAGAAGGCTGCTATAAGGTCAGGTCAGAGCCTTCTCTTCTCCAGACCGAACAACCGCAACTCTCTCAGCCTTTCTTCATAGAAGTGCTCCAGCCCTCTGATCATCTTTGTGGCCCTCCTTTGGGTCCGTGTCCATCTTGTGTTGAGGGCTCCAGAGCTGAACGCGGTACTCCAGGTGGAGTCTCACAGGAGTGGAGTACAGGGGCACAATCACCATTCTTGACATGCTGGTCATGTTTCTTTTTATGCAGCACAGGATACAGTTGGCTTTCTGGGCTGCAAGTGCACATTGCTGGGTCACACTGAGTTTCTCATCAACAAACAACCAATTCCTCCTTCTTCAGTGGATTTATTCCAGATAAACCAGATCAAGAGTTTTATAAGCTCATATTCTAAAAAGTGATCTCACAGTCTCAAATTTGAACATTTAATATTCAGCTCACTACTGGAGAGGAAAATTTGTTAACTGCAAGTTACTAGTACAGTTCCATGACTATCCACATTTCAACTACATGAGGCAAGTTTTAGGTCAGGTAAAAGAGAGAGCATTCGCATATGAAATAAAAGTACACCTAAGAGTTTTGTAGACCCTCCAGTACACTTTCTTGATGGAGTATATCTGTTTATATACAGCCTGTAATAAGAGGAAATTTTGAAAAAAATGAATTAAGCTTCTCATAACTACCAAGAAGTATTAATATAAAAATGTAAGCATTTTGCAGACAGATAAATTTTGTTGCAGGTAGGTAAATGATTTTATGGCAGCATGGCAAATAAAATAGAACTCAGTAACATAAGCACTAAATAAGCTGACTCTGCCTTTGTGTCTTTATTGTGAGTAGGGCTTTATAGGCTGTGGAGAGAACAAAGCAGGAGATTATGTACAGCACTTGATGTCATGCAGTGCATTAACTAGCAGAACTGACAATATACACAGAGGAAAATAAAGTATGCTAAACTTAAAAGCAAGAATAAATTACATCTCATGAGGAATGAGCAGTTTTCTGTCTGAAGCCAGTTCTTACATACAAAGAGCTGTTAACTGCTTATTCTTGGGAGAAGCCCCAGTATAGCTGTGTGAGACTGTATTAAAGGCATGTTAGATTATTTAAAGGAAGGTAAAAAGAAAACCAACAAAAATATTTTGTAGAATTATGCATTTGTATATAAGATATGAAAATGACTTGACACTAAATAATGTGCAATTATTCAGAGATTGTTCCACAGATCCTTTTTGGGACATTATAAATCAGTGGCTTATAATGGCCAAAACTTATGGTTGGTACATTAAAACATGTAAATGGTCTACAAATGGCAATGATGCTTCCCTAAAATTAGAGAAGTTAAATAACATTGTGGGGAGGGGTGGAGGGTAGGGCAGGGAGGGAATGATAAGAAAAGTCTACTATTTTATTGAAATAGAAGCAAATATAAAAAATATGTTTTCCAGTAGAACACTGTGTGCTTTCAAGTAGGGCCCAGAAGCTCTGCAAAATAATACCTTAAACTGAATATCCCTTTGGTCAGTTGGGGTCCCAGCTGTGTCCCTTCCAAATTTTTTGTGCACCCCAGCCTCCTCGCTGGTGGGGTGGTGTGAGAAGCAGAAAAGACCTTGACTCTGTGTAAGCAGTGCTCAGCAATAATTAAAACATCCCTGTATTATCAACACTGTTTCCAGCACAAATCAAAAACATAGCCCCATATTACCTACTGTGAAGAAAATAAACTCTGACCCATCCAAAACCAGCATAGACAGCATTGTCTGTCTTGTGAGTTGAATTTCAGATCTGTAGTCTGTTTTTAAACAGATAATATTTAAAGTTGTCCATTGATGAAAGAGTGTGAAGATGGTTCAGTTGTGTTACAAAAATTAATGCCAAAGCAGTGTTTTGCCACATGTGTACAAAAAATGTCATTTTATTTAAGGTGGTCAAGAAAGGCCCAACAACACAGACTTAATCTCTTACAGAACTGACTCTAATCAACATATAGGTAAGAGATCTGCTTTTAAACTCATTTATCTTCTGTGATGGCCTTCTGAGTTTTGTGCAGCATGAAACCTTTGACAATAGATCTGTACAAATTTAGCACATAAAATATATTTCACATTTCAGTAAATCAGTAAGGCTGGCCTTATTTCACCAAAACAGAGCAGTTTATGGGCAAAGGTTCTCTTTGCTTGTCTACATCATAAATTTGATTCTGGGTTTTTCTGAGACTGTCTGGGAAGAGGTAAAAACTTTAACTGCGAGAATTTTGGATCACTAGTTGCTTCATCAGTTTGATCTTCCTAATCTCAATACTCTTAACACTGGCTGGTATTCAGAGAAAGAAACTTCTCACTGTCCAGTTATGTGTTAATTCTTTCAATCATAGAGTTCCATCTTATCTTTTATTTTAAATCTTTGATGTTATCTTCAAATATTTTATACTTTGTATTTTTTCTATACATTTTTTGCCATATTGTTGTAAGTATGAATATTTTAAATTTCTGTATATATGTCTTAGAACTTTTAAAAACTCTGTAATGCATAATGGAAAAAAAAAAAAAAAGTTTGTTTTTGAGGCCTGTTATTTTCCAGTTTTCTCATCTTGACTAAAACAGGAGAAAAAAAAAGAGCAATCTAGTTCAATATCAATACTTCATATAAAGTAATCAAGTTGAAAAGAAAACAGCTTTAAGCTAGGAGCCATGGGAAACGGACAATTTGACCCATATTAAAGTTAGGTAGAAGTGGACAGGGGTCAAAAGCAAATGGTGCCGAGTAATAGGAATATGGGAGAATTCAGAAATGATAAAACAGGGTGAAGGGACACCTGGCTATCTGTCTCAAGTCAGCCTGGGACACATGCAGGAACAGTTGCAGCTCCATGTGCAGTCACAGAACAGTGACGTTGTTGGAGTAACTGAGACATGATGGGATAGCTCACATGACTGCAGTGTGGTAAAGGATGGATACAAACTCCTCAGGAGAGACAACCAGAGAAGATGGTGTGGTGACCACTGTGTGGAGGAGCAGCTTGGATGTATCAGTCTGCCACTGGAGATGCAGAATGGCTGGTTGAGAGCTTCTAGATCAGGATCAGGGAATAATAGAACAATCAGAAATGTCACATTGGGAGTTTGTTGCACACCACTAGATAAGGGTGAGAAAACACATGAAGTGTTCTTTAAACACCTCGAGGAAGTCTCAGATTCACAGATTGTAGTTCTCACAGAACTTTATCCTTCCTGATATATGTTGAAAAGGTAGTATGGTAGGATGCAAAAAGTAAAGATTTCAGGTGATCTTAAAGAATTCATACCCATGTTTCACAGAAAGATTTATTCCCGGTAGCTATTTGTCCAGATAGTCCTTTAAAAACCTTCCCATTTTCCAAAGACTGTGGTTTCTGTTGTTTTATTTTTAACATAATTAGAAAGAATTTTCATCTTTTATTTGAAATGGATTGTTCTTGTCTAACTTTAAGCATGTTTTCTTCCTATACATAGTTTTATACCCATGTCCATAAGAAACCAATTGTTTTATTTTTCTTTGCAACTTCCTTTTTCTTGTTTAGTTTTGATCTTCAGTTCTTCAACTACAATAATCCCAATGTACTCTTACTTCACAAGTCGTACTTTTGAGACCACTAGCATTTTTTGTTAATTTCCTCTAGATTGTTTTTAGTTTATCCGTGCTGTCCTTTGAAGTGGTGGGCCCCAATTAGCAAAGAGTAGATAAGAATTTTTATGATTCAATGATCACAGCTCATAGTTACAGCACACTCTATTCTGCTCTTTGAGGTGCTGGTGTGTCCAGTTATTCACCTAGTTTGTCTACGAGGATTATCTCAATTCTTGTTCCACTTTTAAACCAATGTTCTGAGGCTTAAACAACATTTTTAAGAAACAACGTTTTTCTGATTTGTTTTGTTTTATTTTGTCAGAATAAATTAATTGTTGAATTCCAGATAAGTGGGCAAGGTTTTTGTCTTTCTGTATTGCCCATATTATCATGGATTATTATTGCCCTACAGTAAATGGTGATACCATGGAACGAAACACTTGTGGTAAGGCACAAGTAAACATTCTCCAGGAACTGTAGACAAATCTGGCCAAATTCCCAGAATGATATTTTATTTACTGCTATCTATAAATCTCCAGGCTGGTGAAAAATACAGTGCCAGATTCCAGTTCTCTTAACTATATGAAGTAAAAAGCAAGGTACATACATTAATGGGAATAATGTTATGGCTTAACTCTTCATTTACTCCTACTTCATTTAATAAAAATACTGATGAAAATATTTGGATATTCAGTCCTCCCTCATCTTTGGGCATCAGTTAAAAATGCTGGGACACTGCTTATTTCATGTAAAACTAGAAGTATAGCAAAAACTACTTTCTATATATTTGTTCATCTGAATAGGACTAGAAAAAGCAGAGATTTATGAATAACAGTAATGTTAATAATGTCATAAATGAACTATTTTGGGAATATTCCTCTCATTGGGTATGACAGTTCAAAGGGCTTCTGGTACTTATCCAAGTCATGTGGACAATATCCATACACCAAGGATTTTATAAAGTGTCCAGTTTCTACCATTACTAAATACACCAAAAACTGAGGAACTGATACTCACTGCGCTAAGGTTTGTCACTTATAAATAGTACAGCAAATGGATTAAGAGCACTGTTTCATTGAAGGGAAAAAGCAAAAGAATGAACAGCAAGATAATAACTGGCTGCTTCCAATGCTCAAGGTACAATAATCACAGTTCTCTTTTCTCATCTCCTAATGATGCAACTGCTAGGATAGTTAGAATCATTGAATGTCCTGAGTTGGAAGGGACTCAAAAGGATCATCAAGTCCCACTCCTATCCCTGCATATGACAGCCCCACAGTTCACACCATGTGTCTGAGGGCATTGTCCAGTCTCGAATACTGACAGACTTTGAGCCATGACACCTCCCTGGGGAGCCTGTTCCAGTGCTTCACAACCTGCTGGGTGAAGAATTTTTTCTTAATGTCTAGCCTAAACCTCCCTGGCACTTTGAAAATGATACTACTGTATTACAGTTAAACATTGTAGTGTGTATGTGTATGAGTTTAGGTACCTGAAAAGTACAGTTTCCTTGGACAGACTTTGATTTTAATATCTATTTTTACAGTATCAAAGAGCTAAGAAGAAACTAAGAATATAGATTTGAAATATCTTGGAGTCTAAGAACTGTATCTGGAATGTATTTTTTAATGAAACCTTTTCCACATTTTCATGCTTTTATTTTTCATTTTAAGGAAGGCGATATTAAAAACCTTGAATACGGAACACTTTTTTTTTCCTTCTTAGTTCCTAGAACTAAAAAAACCCCAATATTCGGACTCATTGGATAAGTGCTGTGTAATGTATTTGAATACTAGAAATATCGCTACGGCTTTTTTATAATATAATTTCCATATTTTTAGATCATCTCTTGAAGCATGTGACATTGTTTTTAGAGGTTTGGAGTTTTCAGCAGGAGTCAGGCTATCTGATGACTATGTTGCTTAGCAGGCTGTGGTTTACTGATTCTTACAGTATTTTGTAATTGTTAAAAGCAGTGGTACCATATGCCTAACATGGTATCTGATTTTCCCTCTGAATTGTGATTCTCCTTAGAGCATGCATATAACTACATAAGGGAATATTCATGTTTATGAACAAGCTTCCTGCTGATTTCTTTCAGTTTTGACTGTTAACACTTTTTGTATGATTGTTCATCAAACATATTTTTTAAAAATACTTAAGCTACTAGGACATTATTAAAATGTAAAAGCCTGCAGCATAGATACCAGTTAAAACCAGCTTGAAATTCCTGTATAACACAGACATATTGGGATAGGAAGGAGAGATAGATAACTCAGAAGAACTTATTTTTCTTTATCTCAGTGTATTGACAGAGTATTTGGAGCAGAGATTTACCCTTCTGATTTATCCTGCAAGAAACTTTTTCTGCTAAAACATAGGTACTGTAAAGCCTCACTGTCTGTGCCCAATTGTGACCTTGGGTTGTCCTCCAGGTAAGTCAAATTCAGCTGTAGGTACCAAATAGGTAGGTGGGAGGGAAGACAGCTTCTATTGAGCAGATGTGTTGATTTGAATTAGAATTTTTTATAGACCAAATAAAGAGCTAGGGAAGTTATATGGTGGCTTGTTTGGCATAATAATTCCTTCTGGAAAGCCGTACAGAAGCCATATTCAAGAATAAGGACAGGGAATAGAGTGATGTGGATTAAACAATTTAATAGTGCTAGATCAAAATAAAATAAATTTAAAATGTAGATAAGTGGTGGCAGTACTTCTAAAACTGTAAAGGGTACATGAAGTACAAAAGACAGGGAACCTGGATATTGAAAAAATGCTGCACTGCTAAATTAAAATTCTTCCAATGAATGTAATGGTGATAGTAACAAAAAGTAACTGGGGAAGAAAGCAAGGCTAAGGATTCTAAGGATGATACTACAACCGAGATACTATGTTATATGAGGGAAAATCTTTTATAACAGTATAAGAATTTAGGAAAGTGAAGACTTTATCTACTAAGGCCACTACCTTGTGGCCCTCTTAGTATTAATCTGAATTAATTTTATATGTTGGATCCATAGTCACTTTTTCCAACCTGCCTTTTTACAGAACTCTTAAAATGAATCTGGAAAAGCATATGTAAATTCAGGATGAAATGCCTCTGTATATAAATCTGTCTTTCAGAACTGTAGTTTTTAGGCATTTATTTTACTAAATTTTCTGCCTCTCATGACTCTGGAGGTATCCACAAGAAGTGTAAAAACATTGCTTTAAGTATCATAAGCTACTGTTGCATTACAAACAGTATTTCTTCAACAGTACAAGCTAATTCTTAGATTCCAGATGGGATTTCTGATTTCTCATTTTAGTCAATGAGTGAAATTATTTTGCATTTTTTTTCAAGCTCTGTTTATTGGTAAAACTACAGGTTAATCTGGTTTTGTAGTATCTTTTTTAGTTTGCAGTAACACATTGGTGTTTACATGGCTTGTTTCTCCATTATGAATACATTCTGTTCACCACCTAGAGTCTTAGACATATTTCTTGGCCTAAGGTTCATATGTGCATAGAAGAGCCAGACAAAAAGAGTGATGTATCCAGAAGTGCTGAACATGACACTGCATGTTAATTGTTTGTTTTGTGCTATTGCATATAGATTTATAACCATCTTAATTTCTGTTATTTTTAGGTTAAATTTGTTTATATCTCATGTCCTCCCTGCTATTTGCAAGACTACCTGCTGTTTTGAACAAGGATGCTATAATGATCTCGCTATTAGCCAAATAATTTTCCCTCAGACATAAATTCCACACTGCATAGTATCTGCCTTGTGCCAGCACTATGGAGATTGTTTACAGACGTTAGTGATTTTATAGCCCTCTAGTCCCAGAATAAATTAATGTATAATCTGCACATTGTTGGCTCAGGAGCTGGCAGACTTGATAGACTCTGCAGCACTTCAGCCACTTCCTGGCTGGGCTGGCACATAGAAAGTCCAGTTGAGATTTTCTAAATGTGCACAAATAATTATACTGAAAGCTCCTTTTCATGTCATCCTCAGTATTTCACTCTTCCAATCTTCTAAAGATCAGTCTTCCTTCTTAATCTTTGTACCAACATTTGCATAACAGTCTGAAAGATCTATGGTCCACATAAGGACGCTGCTAGTGAAGAGCTTTGCCATCAATATTTACATACATTATGAACAACAGCTTGAAACACATCAGAAATTCCTGGAACATTAACAGAATATGTTTATTTCTGGACAGTGTTCGGATATCTCTGTTAGACAAGAGCTTTAAATTAGTAAATTAATATCACACACATACATAGAAAAATATGTAAAAGATGAAGGTAGAAATAGCAGCATTAAAAATAAACAAACAAACAAACAAACAAACTTCCTTAAGTTAATGATGCCTGTCATATAACTTGTAAATAGAGGAAAGAAAATGGGATTCTGGAACAAAAATATATTTTTCTTTGGAGTGGTGCTCTCTCCCTCCCCCAGCCCATCATCTATTTATTTAGGGAACTGTGTATACAAACTGTACATGTCTGACTATAACGTTTGTCATAGCTACCTCCAAACATTTGGTGTTGTTAAACTATCATTTCAGCTTCACATGAAAACCTAAGGCAAACCAAAATAACAAATGAAAATAAATGAACTGATTGAGTTACAGGCACTTCTAACACATAGGTAGGGAGTGAACACATAATTTTCAAGGTCTTGTTACAGCTCCCCCAGAGGCTGCAAATCTTGATGTAATTTGTAACATTATAGATAAAAAATTCAGAAACAATTGACAGCATTTAATGTGAATAAATATTTGACAAGCAAATTAGAACTGTGCAAACTGAAGCCTTTTGTAGCATCTGGAAATGAGGAGCACATGGACCATTTTTCAGAGCTAGCTATTGAGGATGACTATGAAAATCCACCTAAGAATAAGACTGAAGTACAGGCTGCTCCAGAGAAAGCAAGGAACTCAAGACAGTCCTGTCTTAAGGTATAGGCTCCAGGCAACTATTTGCAAGTGCCTGAAGAGCTGGTATGTCCTGTAATTCAGGACTCAACTTCACTGACAGCAATTCTGTGTTCACTGTGTATGATGGGGTGTTTTTCATGCATTAAGTAAGTCTAACATTTTGTACATGCATATTTGTATATTTCTTATACTAAATATGCGGACAAATGCATAAAAAATAAGAGTATTCTCACTGAGTTTTTGTACAAAAATAAATACTGCATTATTTGTGTAGATTGTCTTTACATCGCATGTGAGATGGCTGCATTCAATTCAGCTTGTGTAGATTTAGGAGGATTTTTACAGGGTCATTTGGAATATTGTAGACTATGTTGCTTTTAAAAATTTAAATTGCTTTCTATTTATGTTATTTAATTTAATATTTTTTTTTAATATTTTTATCTATTTAAACTTTGTGTAACTGTAGAATTGGTGTAAGTCAACCCAAAACATTACTTTGTCCTTCTGTGAAGGGTAGTTGTATGTTGTATTGTTTTCCTTTTCTTTATGAAATGTGTCCTGTGTACTTCTCTGCCAATATAAGTGTGGCATTAAGTGAAGAGTTGTGCTTAAAAACCTAAAATGAGTTGTGGCTAGACAATTAGGAAATCTACCATTATTTGATCACCCAGTCCCTAGAGAATTATATTCAGCACAGTGACAGGGTTTCCATGGAAACAACAACCCTATTAAAACCTCCAAGAAGTCCTGACTTTCTCCAGCTTCTCTCCCATCTCGCCTCTCTTTTTTCTAGCTTGTATTGTGCATAAGTGTTTCATTTCAAATGGTGCAATAAATGGGAGAATTTCATCCCCTCATTAAATAGAATGTATTGCTTTCCATGATAAACTGAAATTCTGTGGACCAAATGTTCTGTCCTTGTGCTGTTGTCTTAATTTTAATCAGTTTTACATTAAGGATAATATGACTATTCATTTACAAGTTAGGCATATTATTTTTGAGCTTAGAAGATTTAAGCTACATGTGGGGGACACCTTCTCAAATAACGTGAACAATTAAGCCAAAATAGATTACTTAGAAAGGCTGTGGAATCCCCATTATTTGGTGGGAGGTGGGTTTTTTTGTTGAGGTTTTTTTGTTGGTTGGTTTGATGTTTTGTTTTGTTTTGTTTGTTTTTGTTTTGGTTTTGTTGTTGTTGTTGTTTGTTTGTTTGTTTGTTTGTTTCAGAAATACGTGAGATTATTGGGGATTTTTATAATTTGCAACCCCTTTGAATTTCCTAATGGAGGCATCTAGCCCTTTTTAGTACATAAGCTTACTTTTCTCAGTTAATGTTCTAAGAAATAGAGTCACTGTTACAGGAACCAAAATTCAGAATCCACTGATAATTCATTTCTCATTCTTTAAAACATAGCTATCACCTTCTTTGTTCTGGAGGGTTTGTTTGTTTATTTGTTTTTAGTAAGCCAGTGTCTTTACAAAAAGTTTGAATTCATGGTTCCTAGATAGAACTTCATTCTGAACAGATGATCTAAGTCTTTATTAAACATTTTCAGTACTGCTTCAAGTCTATTCAGTATATTTAAAACTATATTTGTAAAATCTGAGCCAAGTTAGGAATTAAGATGATAATAAGATATAAAGTTCAGACCACTTTCAAGAAAAGATTTTTTAAATTTTGCCAGTTTGTGGCAAATGTAGCAGTATGTAGATATGAAAGTAGTTATTTCAAAGTCCTCATTACCACCACGCTAACTAACCCTGGCAGATCCAGAATTTGAAATTCTTGCAAACCAAGAGCATGGAGCCAAATTTATTAAAGATGTAAAGATAAGTAAAAGGTTTATAAAGTATCAAAAATGTGCAAAAATGTAGTGCATGCATTATTTCTTAATAGCATAGTATTACTCCTATTAATGTGTTAGAATGAGTGAAAGCAGGATAGTGAAGAAGGAAACATGACCAAGACTCTTCTTTTTCTAGCAGACTTACTTTTTCTAGTAACTTCACAATAAAAAACAAAACAAAAAAACAAAAAAATAAAACAAAACAAAACAAAACAAAAAACCCGCAACAAAAAAACAAACCCTAAAACTTCACTTTCATGGCATGTGACTAAAGTCAGCTTACTAACTTCTTTACTCCATCTCTGAATTTCCATGATTCTTAAAGACTACTAACACTCAGAGTGTGGTGTTTGCTTTGTTATTTTTTTTCATGGACTGAAATGTTTTCATTCAATCATTTCTACTGAGCTCTGAACTATATGTATGCAATTGAGATGTTGGATGGCAAGTGCAGAGAAATCGTACTTGCAAAAAATATTGTTTAGCTGAGAAAACATTTTAATGAAAGATTCATTCAACAGCACAGCAGTAAATACATTGTTAAATCTGTCTTTGTAATGGAAATGAAGCTGTGTTATCTTCATAAATAGAAGCATCATATTCTGTTCTGGGATTTATGAAAAATGAAATTTTAAGGAAGACTACGTTTTTGTGGGGTTTTTTTTGCATGGCTTTTTGCATTTCTGAAATGTGTCTCTCTTCTCATGATAATTCATTTTCATATTATGTGACTAATTCATATAACCACCACTCAATATTTCTAATTCTTTTTATGATAGCTCCCAAAATGTTTAGAAGTTAGGAAGGCTGTTTAATGACAAAAGAGTTGAAAAGCTTCCTGTGAGATCAGCTTAAGCAAAGCTACAAATCAGAGTGGTGTTTAACTGTATTTGGAATAGGCAGAATGTGAGGGGTTCCTTCAACCATCTTCAGTATAAAAGCCTAAGCATTGATTAGTGTCTGGGATACATTTAAGGCCACAAGGAAGAATAAAGCATTAATGGTCTGTCTGATGTTCACTGCTAAAATAAATCATAGAATTGCTTCATCACATAGGTTGGAAGGGTCCTCTGGAGGTCTCTAGTCCAATATTTTGCCCAAAGCAAGGTCAGCTACGAGAAGTTGCTTGAGGACATGTCTAATTGAGTTTTTAATATCTCCAAGGATGGAAACTCCAGGCCATCTCTGGGTCTCTGTTCCAGTGTCTGACCTCACTCATGGAAGATTTATTTTTCTTTGTGTTGGAACAGAACTTCCCACATTCCAGCTTGTGCTGATCCTCTCTTGTCCTTTCACTGTGCATTTTTTAGAAGAAACTGGTACCATTTTCTCTATATTTTTCTGTTAGGTAGTTTAAGATAACGGTAAGACCTTCTCTAAATTTTGTCTTCTCCAACCTGAACAGACCCAGTTCCTTCAGCTTCTCCTCATGTCATGTGCTCCCAAACCCCAATCACCCAGGCAGACCCCTGCTTGACTCAGTCCAGTACATCTTTCCCATATTGGACTTTAAAATCAAACATAGTGCACTTTAAAATTCCCATTTCCTGTCAATGATTATGCACAGGGCCTAAGGTGACTAGGTCAAATATAGAAGTATACTATCTATGTGCATCAGAAGTTAGGTGAGACATCCATTTCCACATGTTAAGTGGATTCTACAATTTCAAAGAGAAAGAAACTGCTGGAAAATCTGTGTCAAAATAACAGACTATAAATATGGAGAAGCAGGAGAGAAGATAAGAGATAGTAGGCAAGAAGATTTGGAGAGATGGAACAGACAATTTTGACACTGTTATTGGAAAACAAAACAAAACAAACCCACACAACTCAAAGATGGAACAGAAGATAAAATAATATTTTAAAATATAGTGATTATAGAGTATTGATAAAAGGATTAAAATAGAAGGTCAAAGCTGAGGCACTGATGGGGGAATGGAGAAGATCTACAAAAGTATATAAATCCATACCACTGGAAGCAATTCTAGCTTTTTCCAGAGCAAAAGCTACTTATATGTTTCCTTTCATACATACGAATATGTTTGGGGGAAACAAAGACCAAAAATCAAACCAACCAAACAAAAAAAAATCCAAGCAATCAAAAAAACCTTTATAATATGAACTGTATAAGTCTACATCTTCTTTTCTCTTTTTTTCCCTGTCAAGAAACATATGGCTGCTGTTTTTCATTTGTTATAAACATTGTAGTGTGTTCTGTCAAAAATGCTACATTCCACTTTGCAGAAATTACTTAAGGACCCTCAGTGTGGCAAGAAAAAAAAAAAAAAGCCAAGTAATCTGAAAGTAATCTGATTGCATCAAAGAGACTTGTAAGGATTTGTTGATTATGGCATAATATATTCATAAAAAGAAAGTAAAAATTCAAGCAAGATAACCTTCATAAATCTGCTGCTTTTTTAATGAATAAATATTATCATAAAATCATAGAGTAGTTTGAGTTGAAAGGGACCTTCAAAGGTCATCTAGTCCAACCCCCTACAATGAGCAGGGACATCTTCAGCTATATCAGGTTGCTCAGAGCCTTGTCTAGCCTGGCCTTGAGTGTTTCCAGGAATGGGACATCTACCACATCTCTGGGCAACCTATTCCAGTGTTTCACCACCCTCATTGTAAAAATTTTGTTCCTTACATCTGGTCTTAATCTACCTTTGAGTTTAAATTCACTACCCCTTGTCCTGTCGTTACAGGCCCTGCTAAAAAGTTTGTCCCTATCTTTTCTATAAGCTCATTGCGAGTACTGAAAGCCTGGAATAAGGTTTTCTCAGAGTATTCTCCAGGATGAACAACCTCAACTCTCTCAGCTTTTTCTGATAGCATCATTTCTGTGACTTCCTCTGGCCCCTCTCCAACAGGTCCATGTCTTTCCTGTACTGAGGGCTCCAAGGCTCAATGCAGTACTCCAGGTTGGGTCTCAGCAGAGCAGAGTAGAGTGGCAGAATCAACTCCCTTGACCTGCTGGCCATGCTCTTTTTGAAGCAACCCAAGATATGATTTGCCATCTGGGCTGCAAGCACACCTTGCCAGCTCATGTCCAATCTTTCATCCACCAGTACCCCCAAGTCCTTCTCCACAGGGCTGCTCTCAGTCCCTTCATCCCCTGACTGTATCGATATTGGGAGCTGAGGACCTTGCACCTGGCCCTGTTGAACCTCATGAGATTTGCATGGGCCCACTTCTTGAACTTCTACAGGTTCCTCTGGATAGCATCCCCTCTCTCATATAAATTCTGTATTTGCTAAAAAAATCTAACAACAGTCATATACATTTTTCACCTGTGTCCTTCAAATAATATTCATAAAGATAAAACAAAAGTATGGGGTATAATATTTATATAATTACTGAAATATAGATATATATTTATAAAATACATAAATACATATTTATATACAACTATAATGGTGTTACTTTCTATATGTATCTCTGATCTTGTGATTTTGTTTGTGAGGTAATTTAGATCACTCTTATTTTTGAAGTGCTATTGCCACAGGCTGAGAACTGTACTTTTGATTTTTCCCAAGTTCTAATATTTTAGAAGCATAAATTGTTTTTCTTAATTTTAATAGTTTCTGCAGAAGTATATGAAATTCCTCAATCAGAGATTGGGTAGAAAGAAAGCAGAACATGGTTCCAAAATAGTAGTCATTCTCATTTAGCTAAGATTATTGTAGACTGAAATATAACAACTTATAGACACAACTTAGGTTTTGAGTATGAGAAAAAAAAAAGTAATTAACAGAGTTGTAAGTATCAAGGATTTTTCAACATTTAAAATAAAAACCAAGAAAATGACTTAGTTCTATTCAGCCACAACCTTATTCCTTCAAAGACAAGCAAACAAAAAAAACCAAGGTGAAAATCCATAATTTCTGTGGTCATGGTTGACTCTAGCACAAGAAAGTAACAAAAATATTGAGCAGTAGAACTCACAAATATTGGCTCTCTGCATGATTGTATTCATACTCCAGTATTTTCTGCAATGGGAGCAGTAATTTATCTCTATAGAGCAGCCTATTTTCGTAAAAGTCTTAACAATGTTGTTCAAAATGTGTCTACTGCAAAACTTAATTCAAGTGAGGCTATAGATTCAAAAGCTGCGGAAGTAGGAGGAAGCCAAGCTGAAATTACTAGTGTTTGTATAATCAATTAAGCATTGAATTTCAACAATGCAGTCCTGGTCTTCTCTTATATTTTGCTATACAAGTAACCACCTATATACTATGTACTCCTAAGTATCATGTTTAACTCATATTAAAATAATTTATGCTGTTGTTGAGTTATTGAACTTTCAGGTAGTCTGCATTGCAATGTAAGGAATGTGTTTTTCTTTGATTCTGTTACGCTGACATTATGCTGAAAACGGCATGTTATGCATTTTATTACTGTATTATTACATTGTGTGTGTTGAGAATTGTCACTTAATGCAAATATTCAGGAAGCCAATGAATTGTGTGACTTTTCTAAGCCAAGCTGATTTTCTTGTCGATTTTCTTTGCTGTTTCTGTGCTGAAGATGCCCAGACACATAACTGGAATTTGCATTGTGTTGGCATTGATACTACATCCCAATTCATTTTAGAATTAATTTTTTAAAAATTTTTTTAGATATGAAATTTATCGTGCTGATTTATTTTTTTTCCTCATGTACCTCTAAATACCTTTACTAAGTAAAAATCTTGCTTTAGTAAGTCCTGTGTAATGCCATTGGTCCAGAGGGAACTGCAAAATCTATCCATCCATACACATACTATCCCATCATCTTTATAAGCAATATGGTCTCGCAAGCAATGGATCAGAAGTGATGTAACTAAACATATGTATATGTCCACATGTATACATTAGGAAGTTGGAGTCTGTTGTCATGAAATATTTACAAAACTGAAAAATCAAAACAGTTTTAAACTTTAAAACTGAATTTTGCTAAATCCACATATTAATGGCACATTTGGAGGAACGTAAGGTCACTGTTAAGGTATGCAGGATGCAGTGAAGAAGGCTAAGCTACACTTGGAATTAAATCTGGCCATAGATGTCAAAAACAATAAGAAGGGCTTCTTCAAGTACATCAGCAGCACTTTTTCAGTGAACTTATATTGGGGTTTAAGGTGAGCTATTTCAAGCCATTGCTGAGCAATAAAACTGTGAGGACAGGGCAGAGTTTTTTTCAAAGTAGCCATTGCTCAAGGACTAGCTTGGCACTGGGTGTTGAGTTGAATCACTTGTTTTTTGTTTGTTTGTTGGATTTCTTTCCTTCCCTTTCCTTCTGCCACCTCCACTTATTAAACCATCTTTTGAGCCACAGGCTTTCTCATTTCTGCCCTTCCAATTCTCTCCTCTGTCCAGCTGGGGGCAAATGGGCGAGTCACTGTGTGAGGGCTGACCTGCCAGCTGGGGTCAGCCCACCACACCATCATTGAAAGTTTGGAATCTGATGTTTTTATTCAAGTAATCTGTAAAGTTCATTTTACTAAATAGGTGCAAATTAAAGTGTGAGGTGTATATGGCTGTCAATGTCAGATGAACACGTA
Organism: Nesoenas mayeri; assembly: GCF_963082525.1. NCBI lineage: Eukaryota > Metazoa > Chordata > Aves > Columbiformes > Columbidae > Nesoenas > Nesoenas mayeri. The sequence continues at coordinate 18,120,560 of NC_137543.1, forward strand.
TCAGCAGCATGTGTAGCACATATCCTGTACCAGGATGAATAATCCAATAAAGGATGAAAATGACAATAAGAGAAGCTTTTTCAGAATCCAGAATTCCTTCTGGTGTTCTCTCTCAAGAAGGTGGTTTATTGTGAGGTCTGTCATCATGGACTTCACAGTTTTAATTCTGAGATTGAAACCTCTCTAGACACTTGCTCCTCAACTCAGTTCTATTTCGGTCTTGGAAGTGCCTGTAACAACTGTAGTCTTACAGTTACATACAAAGTGCTGTGACCCTTAATATCAACAGAAGTATTGCAATATCCTTACTTGAAAACAGCATTGGAAAGATGTGTATTATTTTTTATTTGTGATTAGCTCAGTTCTGCTATCATTGCGCTTTTTTTTTTTTCTTTTTACAATGTCATTATTCCATGCATTGGCATATATGTAGGTCCTGGTATTGAAATTTTGTAGTTTTTAGTAACTGATAACAAACTACTGAAAATGAAAGATAAATACTTGGACCATGACCCAATCACCTTCCAACTTTAAAGTAAAGTAGTAAAATGGACACCAAACTGGAATTGACTGTAGGTTGACTGTTACATATACATTGTAATTTGCCAGGAAAAATTCTATAGTGATTTTCAATACATATATTTAAGGCTTTGGATTCCTATCATAAACCAGAATAGCTCTGAAGATGTCATTACTACCTGTTGAGTAAATAATGTGTGAAATAATAAGGATGAATATTGTAGGTCTTAATGGATCTAAAGGAATGACTCTTAAAAAAGAGCCATTATGTACAGCTTTTTTATGAAGAAGGGACAAAATGCACAGATATAAAGAACATGCATGTGTGCACGTGTGTGTATTCACTGTGTGATTTGTCATAGGGGGAAAGGAATACCAAACAATGCAGCTTCCCAGAGCTCAATCTTTTAAGCAGATCAGTGGAGGAATAGATGTCTCAGGGTAAAGCTTTTACCTTACACTGACATACACTATGATCACCACTCCAGAGAGGACGTCATTCAAACCCTGGGATGGCAATGTTTGCTTCAGCCAGTTCCACTGATGGTGCTCATGTGCAGCAGCTCAGCTTTAACACAGAACAGTTCTACTGCATGCACTTTGTTTCTGTGTGATTTCATACGGCTGTGTTCAAATGTTTCCATCAGATCTCTACAGACAAGGATCTTTGTAGTGAATCAGTCTACAGTGACCCACGCTATACACCTTTCCACCAATTTCTGGTATGGTTTTCCTTACAGCTGTTGATCTGTGGCCAGTGCCAAGGCTAGTTACACTTAATTCTTGTTTACCTTGTTTACATGAGCTTGTTTTCCATGGATTGCCACAGTCTGTACTGTACTCAGCTCTTGACATAGGCGAGGGCATAATTCCATGTCGCAGAATCACAGAAACAAACAGAGTTTGAGGCTGGAAGGCACCTCTGGATACAATCTAGTCCTCCAAGTCCCCTGCTCAAAGCAAAGCCACCTGGAGTGGGTTGCTCAGGACCATGTACAGTTTGATTTTGAGTATCTATAGGGATAGAGATCCCACAGCCTCACTGAACAAACTGCTTGAGTGTTCAAACAGCCTTATAGTGGGAAAAAAATATTCTTATGCTTAAACCATATCTCTTCAGCTTCAGTTTGTGCCAAATTTTCCTTCATCCTTTAACTTGATACCACTGAGAAGAGCCAGGCTCTGTCTTCTTTACTCCTCCATCAAGTATTTATGCACATTGATAGGATCCCCCTTGAACCTTCTCTACTCTGGGCTGAACAGTCTCAGCTCTCTCAGATTCTCCCTGTACATTGGGCACTCCTGTCCCTTAATCATCTTGTGGCTTTTTGCTGGACTGTCTCCAGTGTGTCCATATCTCTCGTACTGGAGAGCCTGGCACTGGACACGGTACTCCAGATGCAAGGTAACTGGCCTCTAGCTGGACTTTATGTTGCTTCATGCACTTCACCACACTTTGAGGTCGGTATTTCTGTCAGTTTTCCAAACATCGCACTAGCCTTTGATCTGCCCCATACTTGATCAGTTTGTCTTGGGGTTGTTATGGGAGACAGTGTTAAAAGCTTTGCTAAAGTGAAGATAATACCAATGGCTCTCCTTTCATCTACCATGTCGGTAAAATCATTGTAGACAACTGTCTCATTGGCTCAGTATTTCTCCTTACCTTGACAAATCAAGGCTGACTACTTCCAATCACCCTACAGTCACCACAGCCTTTGAGTGGTAATTGACAGTGACGTTGCAGTGACATTGGCCAGCTTGTGGGTGCATCCCATGGGATTCTGTGGATTTATGTATGCCCAGTTTATTTAAATGTTCCCTAGACTGATCCTCCACCATCAAGGTTAATTCTTGCTTGCTCCAGACTTTACCACTGCTCTGGAATTCCTGATGGCAGGTCTTACTGAGGCGAAAAAAGACACTGAGTACTTTAACCTTTTCCATGCTCTTTGTCACAAAGACTCCTTGCTCTGTTAGCAGAAGTGTCATATTTTTCCTAGTCTTCCTTTTGCTGCTGATAGAATGTATAACACACTTGTATTTAGAATTTGTCATCAGTGCAATGTATCAAACTTGTGAATTACTTCTGTGTTGTCTCTTCAGTAGATCTTAGGGTGGTGCAAGTGCCTAGCTGGATCAGGACCTGAAAATATGAGGTTTCTTCCAGTTGTTTGAACGTGGCTTCAACTACGGCTTCCCCCATAACCTGCACCCTGTCATTCCTACTTTTTAGTTGTCCTCACCAGGTTGGCCAGCCTATTGGCTAAGATACTTCTGCCTCACGTCTTGAATCGCCTCTCTTCCAAGCAGTTCTCAAATCTCAGAGATGGTCCCATTGCCATAAAATTGGAATACTCATTGGTCACATCTGCTGTGTCACCACATGTTGACCAAGAGGATCTGTTCACCCCCCCTCAAACACTTTCGCTGTACTGGCAGGACTGAAAAAAACAAAACAAAACAAAATAAAACAAAATAACAAACACCTGAGCTCCCACTCAGCCCTTGACCCTCAACCCAGGGTTGTGTAGTCATGCTTGATATTTTCCAGCTGTCCCCTCACAGTGTTAGTGCCCCCATGGAAGAGCAGCAAGGATTTACAGGCTGGAGAAACCTCAGCCATGTCTGGGATCTGAGGCCCTAACAATTATGAAACCCCCCTAGATAGCAAGGTCAGTACATGGAGGCCTCAATTTCTTGCAACAGGGAGTCTCCTGCTACTGTCATTTCCTACTTTCTCCTGGTTCTGCTGAAGGGCCTAAGCTCACCTGGTTCAAGGGCTTTGTTGACCTGAGGTCCCAGGTCCTCATTCGCTGCCAGGGTGATCTGATCTCTAGCTGCAGAGCTGCAGCAGAAGCAGGAGCTGTCTTCCTAATATCAGCAGTCCCAGGCTTCCAGACTTCACGGTCATGGAGTCTCCATTTCCTGTGGTACTGAAAAGGTAATAGTAGTAGCAAAGTTAATGAGGGTCCTCTGTATTCGTTAAGTGATATGGACTATTATATACCATTAAATCACTAATCCAATGAAAAATAATTTATTATCTGCACATAAATTTTGTGTTCCTTTTCACCCACATGAAGATTTTGAGTGTAACAATGAAACTATCCAGTGGTAGGATGAGATATGAGTGGCAGAGGCATTTGGATACAGGAAGGAGATATATTCAACTTCTTCTTGAAAATCTTTGTACATTTCTGAAGCAGAACACTGAAACTCTTACTTCTAAATGCTTCTGTGGTGTAAAAATCTTTTCCTTCAAGTTCTGATTTTAATCTTCCAAATTTGAACACGTCTGTGAACTTTTCAAGTGCAAGCAGACTTAATTTAAGTTTGATAATTTTTGGCAAACAAGATAACAGAGCTGCCAAAGCAGTCATTGTAAATTGGCTGAGAAAATGTCTTCAGAAGAGGTTAAGTCCTGTTTCTTCTGTAGTCACAGATCACATTCAGGAGTGCTGAATTTTTAAGTCTCTGCATAATTAAGCAACTGCAGAAATCTTGACTCTGAATTCCTGGAAACATTTTGTCATCCTTAGGCATTTTGCGTTGGGATAAAAGGCAGATTCTTTTAGATACATAACATTATCGGAACAAAGAAATCACAAATATGCCACAGAAATTGTGCTTCTTGCTTTGCATGGTGCTTGGTAGGAATACCCCTTTTTGTTTAGCTGTTTTATAAACCTGAGCATATGGAATTGTACATTTTAGAAAAAAAATATTTTTATGAACATTTGTGTTTTTCTCCAGTTCATAAAAGTAAATTATTTTAAACTGCATGCTTCTTGTAATCCAGTTGTCATGGAAGTTTCCAAGGACTAGTCAATGAAAATTCTGACAGATGCTTATCCCACAAAGGTCCTATCCTGAATGTAAGGTAGAAAATTAGGAAGAGTTGATGGCATGATGGTTTATGTAAAATGAGATTCGAGTGGTCTCATTCCACACTTTTTATAACAAAGGTAAAAATTATTGAAGATGTATGCATTGCAATGCTTTCTTTGTTGGGTGGTGTAAAACTTAAAACTTAATGCACTGGTTCTGAGGAAAAAATATGACTTTAAAAATCAGGCCAAGAGAGTTATGAGTATAATAAACATCCTTAACAGCAGTATCTTGTAGTTATAACCACTTCTTTGAAGACACATTGTTACACTTGAAATTGTATGGATGAATAGGAAGTATACCTTACATATAAGTAAAACCAATAATTTATTGCTAGTATAATGTAAATCTTATTAGTTGAATAATTATTAGTCTGGATCTAATTGTTTCAGAAAAGAAAATAATAATAATAAAGCACTTAGAATTATTATACGGTGGTTTGAGTATGTTATGTCAGTGCACAAAATGAAATAAACCTGCAAATAAAGTTTTCAAGTCACAAATTCCAGTGTTACAGGGTCAGCTAAGGATTTGATCCCGCCTTATGGATTTAGTTGCAGATTAGATAAAGTAATTATACAGTACCTATTGTTCAGGTCTTGACACATCCAAACTCATCCTGTAACTCTTAAGTGTGTTAGGACAGGGAAGTTATGAGCCTTGAATAAGAAGACACAGGTTTTACTGTCTGTTCAGTCTCAGACTCTTTTCAGCAAGATGTGCATAGGTATGAACAGAGCTGCCTACAGCAGGAATATGGCTGTACTAGGTTTCCTCTATAGGTCATCACAGAAAAGGAGATACTTCCTGTGGGCAATCCTCATACTGACTATAGGGAGAGATTTCAGATTTTATTCTTGTCTCTAAATTCAAGAGAAGCATAAACTGATTGTCCATAGCTTAAATGTCTGTGTTAGATAAAGGCATGTTCTGCATCAAAATAGTAAGATTTTATAGAAGCATATGCCTGTCTTTCGCTAAGTCAGATTTTTTTTTTTTTTTTTGCTTTTGCATATCTCAAATGTGTGAGTTACTGGTGTTTTCAGATGCTTTAATGATTCTTTTTGAGGTAACTTACATAAGAACAACTCATAAGTTTTAAGAGTTGTCAGCTGACAATTCTTACTTAAGGTTAAAATGTATTCATCTCATAGTTTTGTCAAATATATCTGTCTATTGTACACTCAGGGATTTCCGAGAAATGATTAATTTTTTTAACAGGTACCTGTCAATTTAACTGCAAATTGATTTTTAGGCAACAACATCAATTCTGTAAAAATCTAAGCAGGTATTATTAATAAATCGTCTTGAAACTGGAAAATTCATAACATGTTGTACCTGATAATAAAATAGACATCAGTAATTTTTATGATATAAATTAAGAGAAACCTAAAAGTCCATTTCTACATATAAATTAATTTTGATTTCATGTTGTTCTTTTAGTAAAACACTAACAAGGATATCTTCACTTTGCCGGGTTTCATAAAAAAAAGCCTACTTTTTTTCCCTAATGTAGCCAACTCAGTAATATTTATCAAAATGGAATTTAGAAATTGAAGTATTTAAATATTGATAGAAATATATGAGGGGGTTTGAAGCATAGCTTTTGAGATGGCAAGGAGGAAGTTCAACTGGGAACAAAACAATAACACTGGATATAAGAAACTTTTTTACTATAAGAACAATCAAGAAGTAGAACAGATTGCCCAGAGAGGTCTGTAAACACACATTTTCAGGGATTCAAATGTTAGTGAAATTCCCTCCTGGAATTTATTTTCTACAAATCACTTCTGCTTTTAAAGACTGCTTCAAAATTTGTTATTGCCCATTGGCTCTTTTTCTCCATGCATCACTTCAAACAACTTGTCTCTGTTGTCTCAATATCCTCCCTGTAGGCACTGGAGGCTGCTGTTAGGCCCTTCTGAAGCTGCCTCATCTCTGGACATGAACTAGCCCTGTTCCCTTAGCCTCCTCAGTGCTCCAGTCCCAACAGTCCTGGTGATACTTTCTTGAATTCACTCCAGTTTATCCATGTCTTGTCTGTCTTTGGCAGGGGGGAAGGACAGTTAGGGCTAGAAAGTGATTGTGCAAAATTCTAGAAGCTATTTTAGAAGCTGTGCTGTATTCTAGAAGCTATCAAAACCAAAACCATAAGAGATTTTAAGAAAGGATTTTAATATAGATCTCCCGCTTCCAACATGACTCTGAAACTCATATCCTTCTCTTCAGCCTACTCAAAATTCAGAACCTTTTAGGAGTTTCTTAGATTGAAACAAACTCCTTGGAACTCAGACAAGCTTTTATTTTCCACCCTCTGGTATGGCTGTACCCTGTGCATTCCTAGATTATCTTCACCTGTGTGGTGATTTGACCTTGGCTGACTGCCAGGTGTCCACTAAGCCGCTTTCTCAATTCCTCTCTTCAACAGGACAGCAACAAGGAGGGCACTTACCTGTTAACCTCATGGACGAAACAGACTCAACTTGGGGAAGATTAATTTATTGCCAATTAAAAATAAGGCATGATAGTGAGAAACAAAGACTACACTAGAACACCCTTCCCCCACTTGCCGCTTCTTCTCAGGCTCAAATTTACTCCTCCCCCCATAGTGGCACAGGGGGACAGGGAACAGGGGTTTTGATCAGTCTGTAACAGTCCCTCCTTCCTCTCACACTTTTGCCCTGCTTCAGCATGGGGTCCCTCCCAGTCCTTCAAGACCTGCTCCAACATGTGTCCTTCCCACAGGCTTCAGTTCTTCAGCTGCTCCAGTGTGGGGTCTTTCCATGGGCTACAGCCCTTCAGGAAGAGACTGCTCCTGTATGGGCTGTTCTCCATGGGATACAGTTCCTCTTAGGAGAACTTGCTCTAGCATGGTCTCTCCACAGGTTGCAGCTTCCTTCAGGGCTTAACCCCACTGCTGCACAGTGTTTTTTTACCCTAAGTTTGTTCCTAGAGAGGAACCACCAGCACTTCTATTTGCCTCAGTTTTGGTCAGTGATTTTTCTGTCTTGGAGCCTTTTGGAACTGTCTCTGTCCAACATGGGGGCAGCCTCTGATGTCTTCTCACAGAGGCCATTCCTGCAGCCCCCATGCTACCAAAACCTTGTCACATAAACACAATGGAATCTTCTTTTGTGCAGGCTTCTTCCGTGGTGGCTTTTTCACGTCCTTCCTGCTGCAGTCTTCATCTGAGAAGGTCCTTCCAGCTAACAGCTGTAAGCTGGTCCCGAAAGAAGTGACAACTCCTCCTCCTTGCAGGCAATGTCAGATGACAATGGGTGCTGTGGCTTGGATAGGCCACTCGGCCTCACTTCTGAGTGACCCACCACATCATTTCCACAGAACAGAAACAAATTTGTTTTACCCAGTAAATTACCAAACAAAACGAGAACCATTTTAAATACTTAGATACCTGTCACATTCTTATTTATATATTAGCATAATCTTCTTTTTGATAGAAGTGTCTCAATTACAGCTGAGTTAATAATTTCTTTGTGGCTGAGATGCAAAACTGCAAAACCAGGTGTAAAAATTGGTCTTCAGTAAACTCATACTTAAATGTAGCTTCTTTATTAATAAAATGATAAAAAAAAAGATATCCTTAATAATTTCTAAAACCTCAGTTATTATGTTTTTGATCATCTCTCATGTTTGGCATGCCTAATTTAAAGACAAGACAAATGTTAAGGTCAAAATTACATTTCAAAACCATAGTAAAAATCTAGTTCTTAACAGTAATAAAAAATAATCATAAAGAAAAAGAATTTACTTTCAAATTGATGACTATTTACTTTAAAGTATTTTTCCTTTTCTTTGCCTGAACAATTAAAATAATTTCTGCCTTCCTTCATATTCCATTTTTAATGAATTTTACTCTTTAACTTTCCACCCCTCAGCAACAAAAACAGTTCATATCAGGCTTGCAAATTATAAAATCTGAATGAATATCTTAACACTGCAGAATGGCCAATCTTTACTGTCTCATAAAGCAGTTGGAATGAGTTTGATCAGCAAGAAATCTTTTCAGTTTCTTCCGTTGTGCCCACACAAGCAAAGTCTGTCCAAGTATTATCATTCAAATTACCTTGTTTTCTTTATAAGTGATCAAAGAACTAATCCTTCCCCAACATTTATTTTCACATGAGAAAAACATGTATTTCATTCTCTTTCTGGAAGCAAGCAGTAAAGAAACAGCTGGCTGATGTACAAACTGGTGGGTTATCTTACTTTGTCAAATACGCCTCTGAGTTAATCCATTAAATTTTGAGCCTTATTCTAGAAAAGCAGGATTTTCTTTTTAAAAAATGTACATTTTTAAACAAACAGCTTATGATGTTTTCCAAATATATATGTAAAAATTCAGCAGACTTGCACACCTTTTTGTTTTTTTAATTTTTATTTTTAAGAATCCTGAACTATTGGTGTCATGTGTCAAGATTTTTCCTATGCTGATATTTTCCCTTTCTTCTTTATAGATAAAATAATACATGAGATTGCTGTGCAGTGTTTACTAGAAAACAATTACTTTTTGTATTGGTAACCCTTCAGAAGAGCCCAGCTCACCTAAATCACACCCACAACATGGCATTTCCTTGGGGGAAAAACATCCAACCCGCAGGATCTGACTGAATTTTATTGCCAGTTAACACAAATATTGAGTTACTGATTCAGGCTTTGTGAAACAAAAAAGACAAAATCTTAAGCACTTAGGGAAGAGATGTTTCCTCCCTCTTCGCCTGACTCAGCTTTGCTCCAGACCCTCCTAGCCCTCCTGGTCTGCACTCCCAGTGCTCCTGACACATCTCCCCCTTGGCCCCACCAGCAAGAAGTTGTGGGAGGCGGCAATGCATACTGGTTTCCTTTTTCTCCATCCTGGTCTCTCACTCTTACCTTTGCTCCAGCATGGGTGTCGAGGGGCCACATTCCCTTCAGGACCTTCATTCTGTGCAGTTTTCAGTGTGTTCTCAAAAGCACCTACAGGTTTCCTCTTGTGTTCCCCTTTGTGCTTCCTCCCACACTGCCTCCTACCTGCTTGGGTCACTCCATTGTGACTCCCTTTTTGTGACACAGTGGGTCAGCACCACTGGTTGCAGAGCTGTCTGGAACCAATTGAGAATGACACAGAGCATTTCACAGCCTCCTCCCACACAGGTCACCCCTGCAGCTGTCCTTCCAGTTTTGCCCAGTACAGGGCTCCAGGTAGGCACAAACTGTGTGGATGTTGGCAGTGTCTTGCCTGTGGCATAGCTAATTTGTAATGGTTCTATCTCAAAAGAGGCATGTTAGGAAGCAATTTATTCCATTTAACTTCTGCTAGAGCACCATTTAAGATTATCAGCTTCCTCACCTTTTTAGCTAGTGATGCTATTTGATTTTTTTTTTTTTTTGCTGGCTGTCAAATCTGTATAAATTTTTACAGCACTACTGAGCACATAAGTGCAAAGTGAAAGATTTGAGCATATGAATCAGTTTATAATCGTACTTGGGTTTATTGGAATTTAAAATCTATGACTTTTCAAATCGTGACACAAAGCGTCACGTCTTTCCTCAAGACATGTTTTATGTCCCTCTCCTCAAAAGCTGCATGAATTTTATGTAAGTCACTAATGACAAATCTTCTGCAAAGCTACCCTTAGAGGTTTTCAGCTGATAGATATTTTGCAATCATTTCATTTAAATTTCTGAAAGATGTAAGCTTATTCTGTGAATAAATTATGAGGAAAGGCTGCCATTTTTTATTATTGCAGGTTTGTAAAAAAAGTCAACATAGAAATGTTTCTCAGAAATTACTTACATATATGTCTCATGTTGTATGTGGACTTTTTAGAATATATCAGAATATTACAGGAAAATAAATGTTATATGCATTATTATACATATGCTATTTTTTACACTTTAAAGACCTATTCGTTCTCTGATTCCGAGCATTAGATCATTGAGACTAAGTGAAACTCATTGGATTACTAGTTTTTATTGAGTGTGGCAAGAGCACCATTGACGAGAGTCTTGCAAATCTAGTAAGGAGGTCTTCAAACTATGTTTATTGGAGAATGGCAGACAGGGGGAGGCATGCATGGGGAAGGGTGATGAGGGATTTGCTTGCACCCTTTTTGAGGAAGTGAGATGACCAGAGACACCGCTCAAGTGCCTGTACATGAACACGTGTAGCATGGGAAACATAGGAACTATAAATTCATATAGAGTCACAGATCAATGACATCATTAGAATCACAGAACCATTGCAGAACAGCTGGTACCACTAGAGTCCTGCAATAGATGTATACAGACTCCAAGAAAGGTGTGTAAGGAAGAAAAGGTGTAAATGGTGTAGCTTGTGCAAAAGAGGAAGCAGTGGGAACTCTTCTAGGAAATTGATTTGCTTATGCAGCTTCTCAAAGATATTTTTGTGACTGTCTATGTAATGTATTACTGTGTTCATTTGCAAATTTCATAATCAGATTATTATACTGCAGACTTTAAAACTGAGCTTAACTTTTTAAGCTGCTTTCCACTTCAACCTATACAGTTACCTTTCTGCTGTTTGCCTATAGTACAGGCAATGAAGAAACTTAATAAGAAAAATATTCTAAGTTGTTTTTTATGAAAGCACTATGAGATGCACAAAAAATTGCAAAGCTGGAGTGTATATAAGAGCACTGGATTAAACACTGGCCAAGTGTAACATTGGAAATTTGTGAAAGTTGCTGATGGATAAACCAGCAAATCTAGACTTGTGGAAAATTATGTTTATAATGCTCTATGAAGCTGCTTCTCAATGCTTTCCTCCATAAAAACAATCTGAGTAAGTTAATTTATTTTTCATGTATGTTAAAGATGATATGGGGTGATAGAGAATGACATTTTTCAGGTCCCTCTTTTCTTCAGTTGACCTGATACCAGATGCCAATATTTAAGGCAGAACCTCAAATAAAATTCTGTGTATGGTTAGATTTTGTGTAGACATATGCATATGTGCACGTTTCCTATGCAGAAACAGGTAAAGTAGTTTTTTACTACAGTAATGGAATCCATTGTTAGTGTCATGTGTTTTCCTATATTAATTTTTTTTTGAGAGCACTGGAGTTTCTCAAACAAGTGTTTTCTATCTACTATACAGATCTTCTGTGATCTTCAGATGAAAGGTAGTTATTGATGTGTATATTTAAAAGCAATAATTAATGACTGTAAAATGCTTAAATGGGGATGATAGAGTTCTGATTCCTTTAGATTGTTCAGCTAATTTGTCTGAAATAGAGCTATCTAAAATTTGAAAGAGCAGACAACAGTGTGTCTGGGGTTGTACTTGAACTACACTGTGAAGAGCATGCCATGAATTTCTGAAGACTTTATGTAGCTAAGATGAAAGGATAAAGGGATTACTGGAGATCTCTGCGTTTCATGACGCGTTTCTTCAAAAGTGGCTCAACTTGCTTAGAGCTTCTATTGGGTATTGTAAATATCATTGTTTAAACTTGGAAGGTTGCTATAGTCTTTTTTTTTTTTTTTTTTTTTTCACCCACATTATTTTCAATACTAGATAACAGATGTCTATTACTCTGTGATGAGCTAAGCTGTGCACTTGATTTTAACTGTTTGATACACTATAAATATCTAGATAGATAAAATGGTGTGATACACTGTGTGCCAGATTAAAGCTTGATCTACCATGCAACCTAATTGAATTATCATTGAAATCCATGAATTTGCATGGTCTATAAATCACTGATAACCTTGCCTCTCTTTGATCATGTATCTTCTTGAAAATTACAGTTCAATATTTATGTAATATTATTATGAATATCACTGAAACCTACAAGAATAAGCAGAAAATTAAATTTAAATAAGACTAACTAGGGAAATATATATTCAAAATTTATTCTGAAAAAGGAACACTGAGCAGCAAACCAGGAATATGGTTATGAAATAAAAGACAAAATGTTATGAAATGAATTTTCACCAGAAGTTATTTAAATGTATACTCATTTCACATGAATTTTTTATAGACACTTAGCCCTAATTAAAAAAACCAAACCAAAACAAAACTGCATATAACTATGTATGTAAATAAAAACCCATCTATGCCCACAAAAATTAAAAAAAAAACAACAAAAAACAAAACCAAAACCAACAAATCCTCAGAACCTTTGTACTCCTACAATCATCATTCACATCATAATATCAGTGATAGTTCCTCTGCATAAGAGCCCTTATGCATATTCAAATATAGATCTTCATTTGAATTCATAATACCTTGAAAAGCTTTTCTAAGCCAAGTCCCCACTTGCATATCACTTTGAAAAATTTTCCCCTTTCAGCATATGGTTAAGATCAGAGGAGTCTGTTTGGAAAAATGACATTCTGTCACTATGCGTATTTTTTGTGTTTATGCCTTCACATAATTTTTCCAAGTTTGTAGGTCAGATAAATTCTCCCAGTACATGACAAAATAAATTTTAAAGTATTGCTTGGGAAGTTTAAAGGTAGGTTGTTTTTTTTTTTTAATGTCATCAGTGTTCATCATGTATTTGTAATTGCATAATGACAGATTCTATCAAGTCTTAACTGAAGTATTGTCTTCTCACCATTCCTGTGAATAATTTTTTCTCCTTATTTGGTAGCTGGAAATTAAAAGAACAGGAACAGACACACAATTCTTTCAAGGCATTTAGGTGCTGAACTGCTTTTTATGTATTAAAGGTCTTTTCCAACCAAAACAATTCTGATTCTATGATTCTATTATATTTTGATTGCAGTGATTGCAGTGTTAGTCACTTAAGTATCTTTGAGGACACCTACCCGAGTGGTTTGACAACGGTAATTTAGAAAGCTGTGGAAAGGCAAAAAGAGATTCTCAGGGCTCTGTACAGAAATCACTGCAAAGATTAACTTTCTTTCCACCTTGTTCACATACCATTATTGGACTTGTGCAATGATGAAGACGGACCATTGTTAGTCTTCATAAATGTTCTCTTACCAGTTATTTTTCTGTTTGCAATCTTTTATAGCTGACATCTAAACAATTATGCTGTTTCAGTGTGATAGAAATACAGATTGCACAGAATTAATTATTACATTTTCTTTTGTTTCTCAGGGTCTTATTCACTATGAAATCAATGATAGAACTGCTGTCAACTTAGGTGTTTGTCAATTTACTTGAAGATCAGTTCTTTTTTCCAGTGGCTTCACAACTTAAGGCACCAAACATTTTCATATGGATTAATGTTTGTTAGCTTTCTCTCAGATGAAGGGATCTGACTGCAAGACTGGAATCAAATAAATCACAAGCGAATTATACTGTAGGTGGAGGAACATCGGAACACAGCACAGTAATTATTTTTTGGGACAATGCTTGCACTATAGAGGCTAAGATGATACCTGGTGTGGTCTTGGTTACGTTTACAACATTTAAACGTAGTTAGCATTAGTTTTGTTTGTATCAAATTTGCTACATGAATCAGATGCAAAAAAACCCCAAACAAACAAAAACAAAACAAACAAACAAACAAATCCCCAAAATAACAAAAACCATGATGATATGACTGGGCCATTTTGCTGATGGTAGAAAAATTTCATTTTGGAAAAAATCTCTAAACAGGTGTGTCTCAGAAGTAGCAGACTTGCTCATGGACACAGGTTGTTTTTTTAAACAAATAGTCTATTCTTTTAAGTATTGATAGTGTATAGCAACGTTTTTAGTGAACAGGTTTTATATTTCTACGAACTAGGATAGGTTTATCTATAATTCATTTGTGAAAGCAAAGCAATGAGTTCTCTAGTAGAATAGTTTTCAAAAGCACTTCTATTTTTGAGAAAATTATTCCAAAATCTTTAGTTTTGCATGATACTCCTAGTTCTGTGCTTTTGACTTGTTACATGAACTGAAAAGCTATTTCACATACTACAATTTATCTTTCCAGTTTGCATAAGCTTCAGTAATTTAGCCATGAAAATTCACCTCTCAGAACTTTTTTCAAGTCAGTTTTGATAAAAGACTTTTCAATCAATATTTAAAAATCAATATAAAGTTCCTTCAAAATCATTGAACCAGTATGTTACTCACTATTTTAATGGACATTTTGCATCTATGAACAGCTAAAATTATCCTCCTGATAGTCCTTAATGAATGAAAACAAGACTTTGTTACCATTTTATATTTTTTTATTCCTTTCACAGTAAAGGATCTAAGCCTGTGATGTGATGAGGTTCCTCAGTTTTGTTGTATTTAGAGGATGCTAAATACATTGGTTAAGTAGTAAGATTAAACCAAAGATATATTCTTGCTTTAGTTTTTTCATCCAGTCATAGAATAACTTAGCAGAATATTCAAGACACAAAACATGGTATTTTAAACTCCTAAACAACTGTAATTAAAAAGTTTCTTACAATCATTAACATTTTTCTCTTCATGAGAAGTGAGTCACTATGTGTGTCAGAATTCTTTAAAGCTTTTGTTCTGTGATGCTATGCTCATTTTTTTTCTTATCTTTGTCAATCTTTCAGCAATATTGACTTTTTTTCAGGCTCTAGGGCAAGTTTTATTCATGTTAGCACTCTAAACAGAAAAAAGAATTGCTTTTCAGTTATGCTTCAAACATTTGGATAATAAAATTAATAAGTAATGCAATACAGTATTTCTGTCTGATAACATGGTAGTTCTGTACAAGTTGTTTGAAAGATATTTCCATTTCTGAAAGTAATAGCACTACATTCACAATCAATTATATTAGCTCACAGAAAAAAAAAAAAAAAAAAAAAAAATTGGCGTGAGAACCTCCAAAACAATTTTTGAGTTATTGGGCATATATGCACCATTCAGATAGAAGATACACAACATCAGTCATGTTCTCTTATCCTACCAAATGAAACCTGTGAATATCTGAGAACTGTTTTTTCATAGAACTAGTTCTGTTGCTGTTCAAACTGATTTTGTAAATCTCAAATATTTAACTAGTGTATTCAGTATAGATCGTGTATTAGAATGTAGTATCTACCACGTTCTTTCAAACATGGAGGGTGTAACATTTAATATCAAATTTACTTCTTTAAAGACAGCTGAAATTACACAGGACCTATGCTTTAGTAGAGTGATACAAAATAGATTACATAATACACAAACACAGATTACACTTAGCCAAACATATAGCATTTGCAATATACAATTTTATCACAATACAAATGTGATTGCCTTTACAGGTATCTGTAATGTGATCACCATCATGACACTAGGCATCCCCAGTCACTGGAGTGAATGCATAGACTGAAATCAGGTCAAGGCCATTGCTGTCTTTGATATTTGTCAGTTGCCTAGTTTTTACACTCTATGCTGGACTAAGCCCCCATTCTGGTCTGGCTAACTCAGAGAGATATTCATACTCCTAATAAACTCAGGGAGAAACATATCCACCACCAGTCCATCCACTCATCTGTAGACAGGTGTTTTTACAAAACAAAGGCAACTCTCCGGTTGAGATAAAAGTCAGATTGTTTGCAAAAGCTGTGCTCTGTCATGCCCTGCATTATTTCCTAAACTTTATGGGCACATAACCCTTGCTCATCTCTGAGCCTTCTTCCATTTTAGGGGTTTATTGGTGTATTCACAACCAATAAATAATTGTTTGTGTTAACTGGTCAAATAATTTCACGATTATTCACATATCATGAAAAATGTATTCCTATGGCCATATTTGGAATACTTGATCTCTTAAAACTAAAACCCATTAAAATGACTTTGATGTAAACATCTTAATTGTGAAAGTGTCTTGCATCTGACATTTGGAAACCACTTGTGAATGACTTTGCTTTGAAAACTGACCAGCTGTTTGAAAACTGGAAAAAAACATTGGGCACTAAACTTAAACATCACTAGATATTCACTAAAATATAATATGATAATGCAATTAGCATAAGATGGGTAGGATTCTCATGCCTCTCTTCTCAGTATGATGTGACTGCTGCACATCACGTATCAGACTGTATATGATAAGGATTAAACTCACCTTGCTTCATGAAAATAATGAAATTTTTGCATGCTATTGTAAAGTGAGTGAAACAATGTTAATCAATATAATAAGTAGCAGATTGTGAAAATATATGCTGGCACTAGTATAATATTTTTTAAATAATTGAAATCTGAAGCAATTACTTGTTAACACTTTAACTTTGCAGCAGTTTTCCAAGTCTAACATGTTAAAAAAACTTAAGCAATTGTTCACTTAAAAGGCAATAAACTAGTCTCAACAAGAAAGCATTCATTTCTAAGGGATGATTTTAATGACATTTATAATTCTTTTTTAACAGCTGAGGATGCATGTGGAGGAACTATGAGAGGATCCAGTGGTATCATCTCGAGTCCCAGCTTTCCTAATGAATATCAAAATAATGCGGATTGCACATGGACAATTGTGGCAGAGCCTGGGGATACTATCTCACTCATATTTACAGATTTCCAAATGGAAGAAAAATATGATTATTTGGAAATAGAGGGTTCTGAACCACCTACAATATGGTAAGTCAACTATTGCAGTTTTAATCTGGTAAAAAAATATGATTAGATGTGGAAGAATAACTTTTCCTTCTTGTCAATAGATAGTCTTGCTGAAAATAAAAATAGTAATGATTGTTACTATGGAATAAAAGTTTATATTCTAATTGCAGCTGTAACATAATTTTGAAATATATTCCATCAAAATGGAAGGCATTATAGGGTTATTCACCTCATTGATCTGTAGATCTAACCATTCTAACCATTATTGTATTAAAAATTTATATATTTAGAAACAGAATGGAGTGAACTGTTGTACTGGTTCCTTGGTGGAGCCTTCAGGGTGTTTTATAATGTCAGAAAGTAAATGGCATGGAGTCCTTCAAGCACAGAGCTGGGAGAAGTAGCATTGCTCACACTTGGTGGTCACAGATTCTCTCTGGAGGAATTTCTGTACAGAGAACCAGATACATGATGTCATTATATAAAGTGCTGGGAGTATGGTTGATGTTACATTCATCTAGAAAATTCCATTCTAATACATGAGATACAGCACCATGAGCTGAGTAGCTACAACACTTTTTTTGGTTTGGACTTTATTCCAAATATGCTGCCTTTAGAGAAGATTTCTGTTTGTTAGTTGGTGTAGCAGTAGTAATAATATTTTTCATAGTCTGACTTCTGCAGTTCTTGATCTCAGTGTATACACATTGTGTAAAACAAGTAGAAGAAATAAAATAGTAAGCAACTTCTTTTGAGATCAGGTTCAGTTAAGTAGAAAAAATAAAGGATACTCAAGAAATATGTGAATATGATGAATTCTTGTGTTTGTTATATTGATTTTAATATACTATTCACACAAAAGAGGATACATATATGAAACCATAAATACCAGTGATACCCTCCAGTAAAGTCTTAAGAACCTAACTGGTTCATAAAGTATTATGAGGATTCTGCACAATAAACAGAGACATTTAGACAGCAGGTGATACAGCACATGAATGGCTAACCATTAAACTCATTAGAGTCTTGTCTTCTTTTATCAGTGCAAAAATCCCTAAACATAGTATAGAACAAATAAAATAATTATTTTTAACTTTATATTAGGAAAATATTCCAAATTAGAGAACTACATTGTTTTGAAAAGAGCAGTCTCAGATTCTACAAGTGATGCCTGTAAGTGATATTCCTTACTGCTTCAGGGTATAGTAGAAGCCTATACACTGTCAGCTTTAGCAAACAGTCTTTTACAATTTGAGTTAATACACACTGCCACCTACATAGTTAATTACCTGTATTAGAATATTACTTAATTGCCATTGAGTTTCTCAAGCTGTTAAACCTAAATCTTCTGAACTAGCTGTCAGCTAAAATAATTTTTAAACAATAATTTATAATAATTATTAGTGAGGTAACGCCAATGACATACAGACATTATGGATCACTTGAAGAGCTAAATCTGCATTCTCTTACTCTTGAATGTGTTATATGTATTCAGTCATGAGTTTCAAACAATGATTTATTTTTTTTTTTCCTGCAAAAGGCTTTGGCTATATTTAAATGATAAAATTTCTTTATATATGGAAATTCTCATATTATCTGTTTACAAAACATAAAATATTACAACGCTAATTTAATAATTGCTCATGTAGAGAAGCAGATTGAGAACATATTTTTTTTTTTAGCTTGTCATTTATATTCCCTAAATTAGACTGATATATTCAATTATGCAAAAGTATCCTCCCCATATGTTAGGAAAAATAGATTTGGAAAGCTTAATTACCAACATTTTTTTAATTAGATTTACAGTGGTAATATGTTACATCCACTTGAGATTTAGTTCACGATATCTTAGTTCATAAACTCTACATAGAAATATACTTCTAAAACTAACGCCAGGCTCTTGATTTTTAATTCTGGAAAACAAAGAGTACGTGTTTTGTAAGACTACTGAATATATATTAGTTGATAGCAAGTAGTATTATAAAATAATTTCTTACAGATTTTGTTGCTTAATGTGACTCTTATACCTATTGATTTGAAAACAAAACAAAACAAAACAAACCTCTAACTTTTATTCTTCTGTACATCTGCTGTGTAACACAATACCCCTGCTTTTTGATTCTAATTTAAACAACGAGGTAAAATGTACATCAATAGATATTCTGGGGTTATCCATGAGACAGGGCTTGAAATTATCCATGAAATCCTAACTTTCCATAGCCTTCCACTCTCACAATATAATATTTTAGTTACACCAAGTCTTTTGTTTAAGAAAATCTTGATAGGCCATTTTAAGTAGTGGGAAAAAGTTGCTTAGATGTTCTTCAGGTTTTTGTTGGCTGATATCAAGGGCTGATTCTGACATTTGGCAACTTGATTTGAATTATGAGTTTCTTTTCATTTTGGAAGTGAAACTGAGAGAAAATGTTTAGTTTGAGGAAACTATTTCCTCCCTTTTTTATCAACAAAACCAAAAACTGAAAATAAACAAGATCGAGTGAAATGTTCCTTTTTACCTATGTGAAAAGTTAGGATCTGAGAAATTCATTGATGAAAGAATAGCAATGTCTTTATGAGATAATTTATTCAGCATATAAAGTTCAGAGCTTGCCTCTAGGATATTTTCGTTGGAAAGATTCAGTCTCTTATGTTGCTGTTAGTCACTTTTCATGAGATATTGAATAATCCCTGAGCAGAAAACTGGAATGATTCTCTAGGCTGATTTGACGTGGGTGTCCTGGATTCCATCATGTACTCTAGTCTGAATTGTTAAGACAATTGTAAAGATCCCCTTTAAATTGTATAGAAAAAATGGTAGAACCTCCTTCCCAGAATACTCTATGAAAGATGTGTTTAGAGCAATCTCCTGATAAGAGTGGGCGAGGGTGGAAAGTGTATTTCACACTGTCCTGTGGAAAGACATTAAATCTATATCTTCTATTGCTGATTACGAAGTCAATTAAGCCATTGTTGAAAAATAAGTTGACAATTTCTCCTTCTACATGTTAGGAGAGCTTGGTTATTCCCAAAAAAAAAAAAAAAAAAAAAAAAAAAAAAATCAACCAATTGAACTTGAAATTATGATAAGTTTTGATTTAATCAATATATTTTTGGTGGAAAAGTGATTTAAAATAAAGGTTGTCATAAAGTCTCAATTGTCTCTCAATTCAGAGAACTGCTGTAGTCTGAGTGAGTATCACAATTTGTTTTCAAAGAACACATAATTATGTCAATTTTTTACTATTTGTTAACATGAAGGTGTGCATTAATATGAAGGTGCTTGGGAGTGTAGCACTATCTCTAATGTTGTAGGGAAAATGTACTTCAATTCTACTATGACATCGAACAACAACAAAAATACCAAAACAAAACCAACCAACCAAAAAACAAAAAAAAAAATAAAACAAAACAAAAAAACCCTAAACCAATTAAGTGTTCAACTCTGTTCTCTCTGGGTGAGAGTGTACTCCTAAGAAGAGCTTTGTGTAGTGTTCGAACATTTGACCTACCACTGGCACGTTTATCCAAAATAGTAGGACACCTAGGTAATCTGTTATTGAAGATAAATTTGAAATATGATATAATTACTCCTTTTAAGGTAAAACAACTCACTTCACTCTTACTAGTAGTATATTTTTGGATATTTCAAAATGTTTTCATATTTAATCTCCCTAAATTTTAAAGGATGCTCAGAATTTTTCATAGTAAATTGAAGTATTGTGTTGTCTAGGCCATCACTCTGTTTCTTATTTTAGCCAAATTATATTTTATATATACACTATAAAATGATACATACTGAATGAAATTTGTTGGCAAAACCACAACCAATTTACTTCTGCTCTAAAACATATTTAAATATTTAACTGTTTGATATCGCATGTTTTATACATCAGATCAATTGTGTTAAAATAGACAGCTGTTAGAGAACAATGGCTAACAAAGTGCATTTCTCCCTTGCAACAGTGATTTTGCTGATTTTTTTTTCCCAACAGCAACACTCCTTTCACATTCGTTTTTAAAATTCTGTGGAGAATGAAATAAGATTTTATGAAAAAAGCTTTCCCTTAACTTAGATGCAACAAAAAAACATCCAGTTTAAAAGTTTTTATCTGAGATTCTTAACGCTCTCCTGATCCTTATAATAAAATCCTCTAAGATAGCCTGTTAGCTTAAGAGTCTGTTGCATATTTTAAGGATGAGAAAGAATAAGAACAAGAAAATGTGGGTCTTTGTTTGGGTTGCCAAATAAGAATTTATTACAAGTAACTAGTTATCTGTTTCTAATCTGTTTGGGTCTAGCCTTGACGTGGAAACATTCCTGATGAACTTTTCAGTGGATATGATGTGTTTCTATATTTTTTTTTTATTGTGAACTTAATTAGTTTACTTTTCTGCATAGCACTGCTAAGGACAATTTAATGAGTACATTTTATTCATTACAAATTTACATCAATTGTAACTTCCCTGTATGAGTTTTTTGAAGCCATTTCTTTTTTTTTTTTTTTTAAAGTTTATGATTTATGACAACTGGAAGCTAAAATAAAATAGAAATAGAAGGCCTTTCTATGGTACTCTCTTCTAGTGATTTTTTTTCTGTGTTCTTTTCTTAGGTTGTAATTCAAAGTGTAGTGCACAAACATGTCTCAAACATGACTGCTGCTGAAAGCAGGCTCAGATCTGAGGTGAGACTTGGTCACTCAGGGCTTTATCCAAGCTATTCTTGAAAGCCTCCAAAGATCAAGACTGCACAACCTGTGTGGACAACCTTCCTCAGTGTCTGACTGTCCTCATGAAGGAAATTTTTTTTTCCTTTTTTCCCTTATTTGGAAATAATTATTTAGAGTCAGAATCAACACACAAGAATTTATTATCTCCAAACATCTCAATGAGGTCCAAACATCTTAAGTGGTTTCTTTCTTCTTTGTAGATAGACAGTGGTATGACTTTTCCTCTGGGCAAATTGACTTATCTGTCCAAGTCCTAGCTTGTGAGTTGAAGACATGTGGGGTCATGATGAAGTCCTTCCTACATCTCACTTGGGTTTTCCCACTCATCTTACAGGGACATGTACATGACTAGAATAATGAATCATCCTGTCTTCCTCTAGACTATAATAAGCTAAAGTTTATAGAGAGAATAGTGAGGCACATAGGAAGTGATGTATCAAGATGATAATTTAACTGGTTCATGAAGGAGTAGAACCACTTTATGGTGAAAATAAAGCACACACTGTTTTCCCTTCAGGTACTGTAGAATCTGTAGACCGATGGACAGCATCCATGCAAGCATTTACTTTTTTTTTTTGTTAACCTTATGTGCAGAGGTTTCACAGAGTTAGTTGATTTCCTTTATATTTTTCTTCTGTATCCTTAGTTTATTGTATTTCTGTGATGGTATAAAATATTTTATTCTGATTAAGGTACACAATGTTAGGAAGGCAGTATTTCACTATTGTTGTGACAAAAAAAGAGTATATTCTGGTAGTTCAGTGCACTTCTTTTGAAGAAACATTTCTGAAACTGTTCCTAATTTGTTTCCTTTCCTATGTTCATGAGTACCGCAAAAGTGAACATTTGTAAATCTTAAGATACATGCTTTCATTATTCTCATGGTGCTTTCTAATATGTATGAAGGTATTCTGATCTGAGTCAAAGAGATACCCATCAGCAATTTTCAAATGAGCAGTTATATATTGGATGGGCTTTTTACATACATTCTTCTCAACAGAGACAGGATGATATTGCTTTATTTCCTGAAGTCTTACAAACATTCAGAAACAAATAAAAAAATAATTCTCATGAATCCTTATATGATGGATGAGTACTCAAGTTTTTCCACCATCCCTCTTGGGCAAAGATGTACTGACTACTGTGTTTATGCTTCCATGGCCTCCTTTTACCCTCTTCAGATGGAACAGTCCAGAGTGCTTCCAATATTTCTTATTTGTAACTCTGTATTGAAGAAAATAGAAAAATAATAGTCTACACCTAGGGCATTTTATTAATGAATACCTAAAAGGCATTATCAGTAATAAAACCAAACAAATGCAAAAAAATCTGGAGTCTCTAACTCAACAGTTTCTGGAAAAAACACAGATAGGAAGGTGGCTTGATAATTTAAGAGGAAACACTTTCTCTCTGCTTACTCCAGTAGAATACTGCACTTGTTTTTATGTAGTCATTTACTATTGTCTCAGGATGGCAATTGCTGGAGTAGTGAGGGAGAATGATTGCTCTTGTCTTGACTAAAATATAAGTGACTGAAGTGGCAAATCTTGCAAGTAGTACTGAAACAGCTGTATTTTATGTTGCATGAGTTGTTTGGTGGAGGAAAGGGTTTTACACATAAAGCAGGGGTTAACAAAAATCTCGAAACAAGGCAGGGAAAAAAGCCCACAACCAACCCACAAACATCCCAAAACCAAAACATGTAATTGTTTCAAGTGTCATTGCAGAGTAGTTTAAGCTTTGCACTTTCTTGTCATGTGCTCCGAGTCTCTCCATGATCTCTGTTTACTTTATTCAGCAAAGTAAGGGATAAGCTGCCAGGGAACAGTAATTCCTGCAGAGATAATCTCTTGTTTCTAGATTCTGGATGAAAATCCTTAGTATGTTTTCTACATTGGGTAAGCTACATGAATTTATAATTCTGTCTTTTATGCTTCAGGCCGTAATAACCAAAATTATAATATTTTGAATATATGAATGAAACTCTTTGAGTTAATAAACAAATCCAGACAAAAGGAAAAAAATATATATTCCTTATATGGGGCATACAGACTACTTACAATTTCAGATACTACTACTTCTGTTTGTCACTGTCCATCTGATTTGACTGTCAAAATCACTTTAGGTGATTTAGGTTGTAAATTCACTTGTAAAATGAACCAGTAGCTAAAACAAATGATTAAGCATCCTATGAATCCCCAACACCACCCTTCTCTCTAAATTGGAGAGGTATGGATTTGATGGGTGGATCATTCAGTGGATGAGGAACTGTCTGGATGGTCACACCCAGAGAGTAGTGGTCAATGGCTCAATATCTGAATGAAGACTGGTGATAAATGATGTCTCCCAGGGATCCATATTGGCACCAGTACTATTTAATATCTTAATCAAAGACATAGACAGTGGGATTGAGTGCACCCTCAGCAAGTTTGTGGATGACACCATGCTGAGTGGTGCAGCTAACATGCCTGAGGGATGGGATGCCATCCAGTGGGAGCTGGACAAGCTCAAGTAGTGGGCCCATGCAAAACTTGTGAGGTTCAACAAGGCCAAGTGCAAGGTCCTGCACCTGGGACAGGACAACCCCTGGTATTGATACAGGCTGGGGGATGAAGGAATTGAGAGCAGCCTTGCTGCATTCTGGTGGGTACTTGGGGGTACTGGTGGATGAAAGATTGGGCATGAGCTGGCAATGTGCTCTTGCAGCCCAGAAAGCAAATTGTATCTTGGACTGCATCAAAAGGAGCATGGCCAGCAGGTCCAGGAAGATGATTCTGCCTTTCTGCTCTGCTCTGGTGAGACCCCACCTGGAGTCCTGCATCCACCTCTGGAGCCCTCAGTACAGGAAAGACATGAACCTGTTGGAGAGGGTCCAGAGGAGGTCACAAAAATGAGCAGAGGGCTGGAACACCTCTCCTATGGGGACGGCTGAGGGAGCTGGGGTAGTTCAGCCTGGAGAAGAGAGGGTTCTGGGGAGACCTTATTGCAGTCTTTCAGTACTTAAAAGGAGCCTTAAGGAAAGATGAAGGCAGACTTTTTAGCAGGGCCTGCTACTGTAGGACAAGGGGTAATGACTTTAAAGTAAAGGAGGGGAGATTCAGGCTAGACATGATGAGGAAATACTGTCCCAGGTTGCCGAGAGGTGGTAGATGCCCTATCCCTGGAGACAATTAAGGCCAGACTGGATGGGGGTCTGAGCAGCCTGATCAAGTTGAAGATGTTCCTGCTCATTGCAGGTGCGTTGGACTAGATGACCTTAGAAGGTCCTTTCCAACCCAAACTATTCTATGACTCTATGAACTTGCTAAAGCAATTTCTTTATATTAAAGATTGACACAATGTCAAACCAGTGTTAGAGCAATTTTTGGTAATTACACGTCATCCAGTATGCAGATGATTGGTCACAACCCACAGCTTCCTGGTCATGACACAAAAGTCATTAAAAAAAGAAAATAAATCATTCCTGTATGCTTACTGTATGCTTAGTTTTTCCTTTATACAAGAGGTTATGCAAGTGAAAAAACCACCAGAATGCAGCAACGTAGACATTTGAAAATGAGCCTTGAACAGATTACATGTTTTCAAAACCCTCCACCCTGAACTTAAAAAAGCTTATTCAAATAAATTATCAATTTCAATAAATGATTTTATCCCATAAAATTTTAAACTGTTTTTAATGTTAAGAACTTTGCATGTTTACAAGTGAAATACAACTAATTTTCAGTATTTTGAAAACCTGAGGGTAGATTCATCTGAGCATCTTTTAAAAATTTAAAGATTTGAGAGTTAAATGAAATTTTCCTTTGACCTAATTCCTGAACCATGTTAATATCCCAATGTCTTATGTCAGGATAGGGATAATAACATGAGAAACAGTACAGAAAATGGGAAAAGCATGAAAACAGATATGGAAAAGCATCTATAGGGAGAGGAATAAAATAGTCTAGAACTTTTAAATCTTGAAAATAAATATACAAGATAGGATTTGAAGGATTCATAAAATTATGAATATTATATATCAGGTAAATAACGAACATTCATTCTTCATTTCTTACACTTTTATGTGGGTATATGGCTCTGCTGCACAACTTCTTTTCCCCATCATTTTTTATGTCATAGGATAAACTCCTACAATCACCTCTGTTGAGCAAGAAAGTACTGGTCTGCATGTCCAAACTGAAGTTAACTGTAAAGTGAAGGACTGTTACAATGAGGCTTAATTTCTATTTAGTAGTTGACACCATGTCTTTCAAAAGAAAACCAAAAAGACAAATCAACCAACCTTGAGCTGAATTTTGCAACTTTTTTTAATAAAAATTTCCAATTCTGTATACCTTACAGAATTTGAGATTCAATCCCAAAAGTGCAGGCATCTTTGAATGTGTCTGGAGATTTTTGAGGTGTTTTTTATTTGGTTTTTGTTTGTTTATTTGTTCCTGGTGGTTTTATTTTTGTTCTGTTTTGTTTTGTTTTGTTTTCCAGAGAGTAAATTATAAAAAAAGGGAATTTCCTTAAAAAGATGAAATGAAGGCAGTGCTACAGTGTTGAGTGCACTTAAAAACAGAGTTCAGCTACTGTGGGAGAGAAATGAGAAACGACTGTGACAGCAACAAAGGCTAACAGTCCTTATAGTATTATTTATTGTTTTTGACTTACAAATGAATCTGCTGGCAAGACCTTCTACAGTCCTGTTAGTGGATTTAAAGAAACTAGTTGCAAGTTGTGTTTGTCCTGAAAATTTTGGTAAACGTGAAACTATAGCTTTGCTAAATGTTCTGGAAATTATTTTTATTACTGTAGTCTATGCTTTAGGCATTTATAGCCATACACTGGACTGCTGCCATTCAATTTGTTTTTGGTGACTTCTTACACAGAGTCCACAAAACTATGAAGTAGAGCAGCATACTGTACTCTTCTGTTATAGAAAGACACAGTACACAGGAATAAAGCTTAAATCCCCAAACTTGTGATTTGAATGATGTGTTGCTGTTCAACAGCTAGTGCAACTCAAATTAAAGCCCGATCTGTTTAGCATTACTATTCCTCTTACCTTTTGCAAGGCTTTTGCTGATGCAGGGAAAAGATAAGAAAGAACCTAGTGGTATCAATTGCCAGTGGGATCCAATCCATAGTACTTTGCAACATATCCTGTATTTCTGTTGTCTAATTTTGCTTTGGCTGTATCCTGAAACATGAGACATAGATTCAAGTGTTAGTGGCTCACAATTCATGACAGAAGTATCTGGCACATTTTTCAGACTCAAAACCAGTTGATGAAAGCCAGCTGGGTTGTTCAAGGGAATGTTTATATGTATTTTATGTTAAAAAAGAACTAGGAACAAGCAATCTCAACTGAAGTCTGTGACTAACCCTAAAAGAAATCAGATTTAGGAGTAGGATGCCATTGACATTGACAGAGACCAGAGATCAAAAAAAAAAAAAAAACAAAACCAGAGGTAACAGAGGTACTCTATCAAATACTTAGTGCATACTTATTTAGTTATATTCAATCAAGAAATAATAATAATAAAAAAGATTTCTTATTTTAATATATTACTGTATCTGGTATTCAAAAAGAAAAAGAGTAATGTTGTCATTACTGAATATTAAATTCAAAGAACAAGGCATTCTTCCTATTCTGAAAAATAATCAGAAACACATGAAGTACTTTACCTGATGAAAAGTTCCCTCAGCCACTCCTCATAAGACTTCTTCTCTAGACCCTTCACCAGCTTTGCTGTCCTTTGAACTCACCTCAGCAAATGACAGGGAAAAGGACAGGGATCTCTGGGAAGCTGTAAGAAAGCCAGTTAACTCTAAAACCTGGAAGGAAATAATGGAGTAAGTGGTGAAAAATTCCTTAAAGCAGAACCTAATTCTGTTTACCTTTTTTTTTTTTTTTTAATTACAAACTAATGAAAAAAAGACTCTAAATATATGGTGTGCTTAGCTGGGAAAATGCATACAAAGAATATTTACTGGTTACTCTCTAAGTCAGTGCTCTCCAGTTCTAGGCCTGGTAATGTTACATATTTTTGCTATATTTTGGATATTGGAACAAGAATTATGCATAAATATTGTTAACGACCCTGAACTGTGGGGAATCGCAGGCTCTTTAGATGCTAGAAGTATACTTCAAAATTATGCTGATAAATTAAAGTGAACATGCACATATTATCAATGTGAAATTCATTTCAGTCCAGTACAAAATGCTGTAGAGTAAATGAAGAAAAAGGTGTAAATAT
This sequence comes from Nesoenas mayeri, assembly GCF_963082525.1. NCBI lineage: Eukaryota > Metazoa > Chordata > Aves > Columbiformes > Columbidae > Nesoenas > Nesoenas mayeri. The sequence goes on from NC_137543.1 coordinate 18,148,423, forward strand.
AAAATGAGGAGTAAATATCCAGACAGAGGAATAAAACCCAGTAAGTACATCAGGAAAACACAAAAAGTAGTTAGTATTAACAAACATTAGTGAGCAGTATGTCCTTGTATACACTATTGAAAGGCTGAGGGAGCTGAGTCTCTTTAGTTTGGAGAAGAGGAGACTGAGGGGTGACCTTATTAATGCTTATAAATATATAAAGGGTGAGTGCCACGAGGATGCAGCCAGGCTCTTCTAGGTGGCAAACAATGATAGGACAAGGGGTAATGGGATCAAGCTGGAACACAAGACGTTCCACTTAAATTTGAGAAAAAACTTCTTCTCAGTGAGGGTGGCAGAGCACTGGAACAGGCTGCCCAGGGAGGTTGTGGAGTCTCCTTCTCTGGAGAGATTCAAAACCCACTTGGACATGTTCCTGTGCGACCTCACCTAGGCGTTCCTGCTCCAGCAGGGGGATTGGACTAGATGATCTTTTGAGGTTCCTTCCAATCCCAAACATACTGTGATACTGTGATCCACGTAATTCTCTGTGTGCATGTGCATGCTTTTGTGTGTGCAAGAGTGAATTCTTGTTATAGAATTATAGAATTTGCCCTGCATTTATGCAGGCACAGTATGTTTTTAAGTTGCAGATAGGATTAATGAAGATTAATGAAGATGCTGAAAAATATTGAATTCTTTGGTTGCTGAAAAAAAGGTAAAGAGAAGTTCATTTGCAAATGAAGATGATATTTCATATTTCTACATCCTTTAGAACTCCTTTAGCAGTTACACAAATCTTTTCATATTTCCTAATCAGGCATTTCCACTATATCTTGCTAAACAAGGACAACAGCAACAAAATAGAAACAATGTTATATCATGAGCTGGTGTTGTAGCCTAAGGTTTGTTCACTGTGTCATGCTGGATGAGTATTAAAGGTTAGGACTAACTACACTGACAGGTGTAGAACCTAAGCTTTCTTTCACCTGCCTGTACTTCTGTGTAGTCTGCTGTGGTTATCTTGCTAGTCATTATAGTCTTATAAATGCAGTGTTTTAAAGGTCAGTCTGCATTTATAATAAGTGAATTAATCATCTTTTTATCAGTTATTAGATCCAAGTATTTGCAAACTAACTCAGATATATCATAATAGAAAAGTCTTTCAGAGTGCTCAGATAATGCTATGATCATTATCACTAATATCAGTAAAAGACATCTTATAGAAGAAATTAACAGATATCAAACTATGATACAAGATATTTTAAATATGATAATATAGTGTGTCTTTTACTGCATAATTTATATGACTTTCCAGCCAAATGTCATTTACAAAGGTAAAATTCTTTTGGTGAAATGGAAGTGAAATTTTGGCACTAATAATTGATATATATGGTAAAGTAAAACAAAATTATTATTCTAGTGAATATTTACTTACAATCTGCTCCAACCTAGAAAACCTACATAATGAGATGACCTTTTAAATGAGGCACCAGATTTTCCCAGAGTATAAGTATTTCATTCTGACAATAAAAAAATATCAGTAAATTTTCTAAACTTTGGTTTTGCTCCCTATCAAAGCTTTTATACAGATTGATCACTGTATTAAACACGTACATGAATTTTATTATGAATAAATATATTAATAAATGTTTTATATGTGTCCTGTATAGAAGCCAGAATTCTTTAGCAGACATACTTTGCTCTCAGTTTTTTCGAGGAGAGGGGGAGAAAACAAGCTGAGAATTAAGAACAAATGATATTTGCTTATATCACAATGAAAATGTAAATTTTAAGACACAAATATTAATTTTAAATATATATTTTTTAAGAACTGTAAACTGAAGACTTTAGAATTCAGAGTGTTTTATAAATAACACAAATTGATCTAGTAAAATCAATTTTAAATATTCACAGTTTCTAATCACCTTTTGTTATTTTAAATAGTATTAATTATCCACAATTAAAAATATACCAGAAGATTTTATAGTACTCAGAAGAATCACATACATTCTTCTTAGTTCATGATTTCCATTTTTGGTGTTTTGTTTTTTTTTTTTTTTTTTTTAAATTGTCTTTTTAGACATCTATTGCACTTCAAATCTTCAGTATGGCCTCTGTTAGCAAAGAGTGTGATGTCTCCTGTTGGACAAATTAGACTACAAATGTTCAACTCAGAGGCATGGTTCCAGAGCATGGAGAGGTTAAAATGCGATGACATGGATCACTGGTTCACAGTCTGATTTACCAGAAACAGCAGGTGGCTAGAATTCAGATCCATGCATTGGTGTCCCTGAAGTGTGTGCTCATCTCTGAGAGCAGCATTTAGTTTTTGAAGGAAAATAATTACATAAATTGTGATTTTACATGCACAAGTGTATGAAGAATTGATATCAATAAAATAATTTTTGCATGTATACATACTTCTTCAAATTAAGAAACAAAAATCCCTCTTGTCATATTTCTCATAAGATTTGCATTTTTTAAATGTTTTTATGATATTTATTTAAAAAAAACACTCTGAAAAAATATATGTCCATACTATTCTCATTATCTTAGTATATATAAACTTAATAAACAATAGTATTTCAACAGTATATTTCAGTGACTCCTTTTCAACATGATAACTTGAAAGTCAGTACAGTTTGGAGCAGACCCTTGCTTTACACACACATCAGTTCATGTATATCTGCAAGGTTCAGATCAGTGTAGAACCAACATCGGCCTAGAACTGGAAGTGGTACAGCTGCATCAGTGGGAATCCTTGCTCAGGACAATTATTATATTTTTACTTCTGTATGTATGGATATCTCTGTACATTGTTTCAGTCTGAAAAACATTTGTTAGCTCCAGCCAGTTATGTGGCACAAAGAAAGACTGTAGTGCCTCTTTCATTCAATATCTGATAACCACATTATGTGTTTTCCAGTGGTTCAGAATGTCCAAGCAGAGGTGTAATATAGCCTGCCTTCTTTGCTTAAAAGTGCTAAGTGGTAAAAAACCCAACCAACTTTTCTTTTTTATAATTTTTAATAATAGATACCCACCATTGTTTACAAAAAATAAGAAAAAAAAATATTTTGAATGTGTTTGTCATTGACTTCTGCTACTGGCTTTTTTCATGTATTTTCCAGATTAGAGAAAGAGATCTTCAGTGGTTTTTACATTCTTTTTCTTTTAAATTTGATACCTTAAGAAAAGTTGGTATATAAATTTTTGACTGCTAAATGCTTCAAGAACTAAATGTGTATCTATATTTCCACATACTTCTTCCCTGGTTAGATATATAACATTTGCTTTAGCCTTTTTTGCTGCAACATTCACCTATATTAAAGGAAGAAGAAAAATGCTTAGCTAAGAAAGTCACTTAGGTCATCCAGCATGATGGCCATATTCTTTCCATTACCTTATTATAGTTACTTCTGAAATATAGACTACCATGTTTTTTTCTGCTGTTGAAACTCTCCCTGAAATCTGTCCTAATCAATATAGTAAACTTTATCTTTATAGATAATATTTCTTTTACTGGGGCCTAACTGACATGATGTTATTTCTATTTTGAAATTTATGTGATATGCCATCATAACAAAAATATGAGAGAAACAGAAGTTTAGTGAGCAAGCCCTTCTAGGACCTTAAATTCCAAATAATCTGTATCTGTTGATTTAAATGCTTGTCTTCTATAGATATTGTTAAACATGTTCCTCCAAGTAGAAAGTACTTCATTATATGCTTGCCATAAACAAATCATTCTGCTTCTTTCTAAATAAGAGGGATATATTCACTGAATTAAGACATCATATTACATCATCAGTTATTTTTACTTTTGTATCTCCTATTCCTCTGTTTCATGTCTTATTTTATTCTTAATGTAGATTTACACACTCTTCCTCTCTTAAAAGAATAAAAACAAAAATTGTCCAATTCCCTTCTCTCTTTTAGCTCTTGTCTGATAGGGCAAAACATGACTTGTCCTACCCCTTATTAGCCACAGATAAATTAAAATATTTGGTCCTTGGTTTTAAAGACTTCCTGTTGGTTATATCTCTATGGAGTAAAGGTGGAGGTATATGATATCCACATCTTAATTTTATCATAACAACTTAAAAGTCCTTCATACAAAAGATACAAGAAAGGTTTTGCTATTTGCAGTTGGAGACCGTTTGAATATGAAAGTTACAAATAGGGTAAGAGAAGTACAATCAAGTACACTGAACAACAGCAAAGTCATAAAGTTGTTTAAATCAGATAACTTATTGTAGAAAAATAGTGAAGTTTTAATGATTAGAGAAGTTTAATTGGGAGATTTGAATTCTGTTTCTGTCTGGGAGCAGTAGAGAAGGGAGGGGATAACTGCAGGTCATGCGCTCACCCATGATGTGCAGTCCTGCAAGGGCTGAACACAGGGTTTGGAGGTGAGGACTTAGACAACAGAGTGAAATGGCAGCCTTTGACATGGGATGTGATAAACCGGGTCCAGGGTCTCTCCAGGAGCCCAGTTAAGAGGAGATGGACAAGGACAGAGCTGAGGGAAGGCTCAGGCTGAGCTGGTATGAGGTTCCTGGGCCCAAGGGCAGAGGTTCATCAGGGTCTCCAGACAGGGCTAGTCAGGGCCAGGAGGGTGGCCTCAGGGTTCTGGCAGTTTCCAGTTTTGTTTTAGGCTTTTGTGGTAGAAAACGACGTAAATTCTCTTTGTTTGTTTGTTTGTTTGTTTTTTAATGAAATAAAGGGTAGTACTGTTTCTTGATATTTGTCAAGCACTCTGAGATGACAGTTCTACAAAATTATCACGTAAGAAATTTATTAGCTTACACTTATATTGCAGAATAAGGGAAGGTCACTACAGATAAATGTAAGCAATTTTAAAATGTAAATGTCTTATGTGATATATTCAGCAGAACTAGAAGACTAGACGTTTGAGATATAGAAGAAAGTTGTTGCACAAAATGTAACTGAGTAAAAATTATTTCACAAAAAATGAGATGGAAACTGAAGTGAATGATTCTGTGAGTAATCTGCATGGATTCATTGACAGCAATTATATTTAAATTATGCAATAAGTGTAGCCTTTTCTGACAGATGTCAGTATCTATCTTGACACATTTTCAGAAGCAGAAAATACAAAATAGGAAGGTGTGAACTCTCAGGAAAAGATCACTTGCAGTTTGAGTTGAGTTGCTTAATTTTTGTCCTCCTGCTTTGTACTGGCGAGTTCTTTAAAGGCATTTCAGGACTTGAACTCTCCTATTCTTACCTTTAAAAAAGATGAAATAATACAACTGACTCAGGCGTAACATGACAGCATTTTTAATTTTTGTTCTCATGTTAAGGAACAACTCTTTTAAGATACATTTGCATTTGGCTTTAATATCTAACTATGAGTAAGCAGAGTGGCAGATACTCAGGAAAACTTAGAGATTCTAAAAGTACTTTTTAAAATAAGACCCATGGGGTCCCTAATTTTGCCGCAGAGTGGGAGTAATTTGACTTATATTTTAAACTTTTTCTCCAGCCAGATTTTCATGCCAATTTTCCTTTGTGCTGTACAAAAAATATAATTAGCCTTTTTCCATTTTGAATATTGCACACCTATACGTGCTTTTGATTTTAACTGCAGTAGTTACATGAAGTACTAAGGATTAGGCATAGAAGTTAAATGAGAATTAGGTGCAGAGTGAAACGCTCTTTCCTTCCCATTTCCTATGTCTCCAAGATTCTTTAGTGTGAATCTGGCAATACTGGTATCACCAGAAAGCCCAGTAAATATGATTTTTCCCCTATTACTGAGAAATGGCCATAGGCTTTGTGTTGATCTGACAGTGGGACTGTCTTAAGCCTCTTCTGAGATGTCTTGACCTGAGCTAATTTTAGCTTGTTTGAGCTCTGACAATTGCCTACTTTTCATACTGCTGATATGTGACTATCACGTAAAGGTCTGACAACCCTAGGCAGTTGCTGTGTAGCACACGTTGTCTCTCTATGTTAACTGAAGCTGGAGAAGGGTGGGAATCAGTGAGGAAAAAAAAAAAAAAATTAAAAGCGAGCTTGGTTAAGCAAACATCAAAAACATCAGATAGCCCAAAACTGATTCAAGGTTGAGGAGGGGGAGTTTTATCACTAGTAGCTTTCCAGAGATGACTTCAGGATACCATTGATTCAAAATAAACATTTTCCCCTTTTGTTTGGAAAAGAATGAAGTGCTGACGTCAGGTCAGAGAGGAACACTGAAATGGTGAGCATGACACCAGGGAAAGGGGATGGATATTTGGAAGATTTCTTTAATTCAAGAAGGTACTAGTATTATTAATGAGACTTTTCAATATTTATACTATTAGTCCATTAAAGCATTAATTGGACTAACAGTAATTTTGGGCTCAATCTATGAGGTGTTCTCTTCTGCTCCAACAAGATTCTGTGTGTAAGAAACTATATAACACTGCTGCATACGTGGTCTATTGACCATCAAGTTGTAGTATCAGGTGTGATATTTCTTTGTTTGGTTCATTTGTTAACACTTACCAGAAAGACTGAAGAACAAGCCTCCTTCCCCTATGAAAGAGTAAGATGTTGGCTACTTTTTAAGAGAAGTGAACCGTGTAAACCTCTCACAGATAATGGTCCCAGTTATTCAGCTTGACTGCTACCTAAAGAAGTATTTGATCAGATACAAGTTGTATTCAATGCAGTTCTATTTAGAGCAGCTGTGAAAGCAGAGGGAAAAAATGTGCAGAATTCCAGGGAAAACATTCAGATGATTACATTAATCCTTAAAACCATCCAGGGTCCTCAGCTCTCCAAATAAGGCCCTCAGAGATTTGAGGTTCTTGAAAGAGAGTGGACCACAGGTTGCTTTAGGTCATGCAGGAAAACAAATCCCATGGCAGGTCTTGATGTCCATCAGTGTTATGCTTATTACTTGTGCCAGTAGCAACACATCGTTTCTAACACGGACTAACATTTCAGAGTATGTGGATTTGGAAGTCTCCATTTACCTTTTGTCATACTTCATCCTCGCTGTTAAACTGAGGAAGTGTGGGCTAGATGATCGGGTAGTGAGGTGGACTGTGAACTGGCTGAAGGAAAGAAGCCAGAGAGTTGTGGTCAATGGGGCAGAGTATAGTTGGAGGCCTGTAACTAGTGGGGTGCCTCAAGGGTCAATACTGGGACCAGTATTATTCAATATATTCATCAATGACTTGGATGAGGGAATAGAGTGCACTGTGAGCAAGTTTGCCAATGACACCAAACTGGGAGGAGTGACTGACATGCCAGAAGGCTGTGCTGCCATCCAGCGAGACCTGGACAGGCTGGAGAGTTGGGTGGGGAAAAAATTAATGAAATATAACAAGTACAAGTGTAGAGTCTTGCATCTGGGTAGGAATAACCCCAGGTACCAGTATAAGTTGGGGAATGACCTGTTAGAGAGCAGTATAGGGGAAAGGGACCTAGTGGACAGCAGGATGACCATGAGCCAGCACTGTGCCCCTGTGGCCAAGAAGACCAATGGCATCCTAGAGTGTATTAGAAGGGGTGTGGTTAGTAGGTCGAGAGAGGTTCTCCTCCCCATCTGCTCTGCCCTGGTGAGACTGTATCTGGAATATTGTGCCAAGTTCTGGGTCCCTCAGTTCAAGAAGGACAGGGAACTGCTGGAGAGAGTCCAGTGCAGGGCAACAAAGATGATTTAGGGAGTGGAGCATCTTTCTTATCAGGAAAGGCTGAGGCAGCTGGGTCTTTTTAGCTTGGAGGAGATTGAGGGGTGACCTCATTCATGTTTATAAATATATAAAGGGTGAGTGTCACAAGGATGGAGCCAGGCTCTTCTTGGTGACAACCAATGGTAAGACAAGGGGCAAGGGGTACAAACTGGAACACAGGAGGTTCCATTTAAATTTGAGAAGAAACCTCTTCTCAGTGAGGGTGACGGAGCACTGGAACAGGCTGCCCAGGGAGATTGCGGCGTTTCCTTCTCTGGAGACATTCAAAACCCACTTGGAGACATTCCTGTGTAACCTCATCTAGGTGTTCCTTCTCTGTCAGGGGGATTGGACTAGATGATCTTTCAAAGTCCCTTCCAATCCCTAATATTCTGTGATTCTGTGAGTCATTATTCTGCCAAGCCAACAGATTAACTGGAAAATCTTAGACACGTGAACATCTGGCTTTATAATATATTATCTCCTTCTGAAGTTAAAGAGTATCTTGGTACTTCTCAACATTTCGTATCCACAGTACTATAAACTTTCATTAATCAGTCAGACCTTTATTCAGTCCTTAATAATCATGCAGTGGTTTCTCATAGACTTGCTTTATAAGATATTAATTTCACTTCAAAATTGAACTTTTTACAACATTGCGAAGGCATGACTGGGTTTTCCTATATTTCAACACTGACATTTTTAAAACAAAGACTTTTTTTTCAGTCTACCAGACATCATAATGAACTTGACAAAAAGTCATAGGGTGAATTATTTTTATCCCTCTAGCTGAATAATTCTAAAATTAATCAATAGATTATTAATGTACTTTCCAGAACAATATAGAACTTTTTTTCCACTTCTTCCTAAACATTGGCTTATTTAAGTTTTCCTTTGTTTCTTTTATAAATCAGAAATAAATTATTACGGTAGATTTTCTACCTAGAATTTCAGTTTATTTCTAAATAACTCATTAGGTTAAATTTGAAGAATGGTAATTTACTGTTCTAAAAAATAAAAAAATAGCTTTTGTCAGTCATTTTGCTTCAAAGTTGGCAATGTCCTTATTCTTAGTTAAATAAAATGCTTAATCCTACTAAGGCAGTTTTACAGGAACTGACCTTAGGAACCAGGTCTTTTATTTACTCTTGCCTTCGCAACACCTTAAAATTTGGTTGATTTATATTACCCTGCAACAACTAACAGAATGCTATATTTTACACACTTTTCTTTTGTTGCTTTTTCTTTACTTTTCTGATGCATGTTTAACTTTGAGAAAGAGATGGGTCTTTGTCTTCTTCTTCAAACCTCAATTAGTGCTGTTTACTTTCTTTCTTTTGTTCTCTTTATTTACATGCTTACTGTACCTCCAAGCTTGTCTTTCTCTTACTGTGTTGTTTCTAGTTTTCACTATTTGAAGATTTAACTGGGAAATTTTGCAAATTTTCATAATGTAATTACTTTTCAAATTAGTCTATTTTCTCAAGCCAGTCTTTTATCTCACTAAATGGTCAATTCCAGAATCTTCCAGGGAGTTAATGACTTGCGTGTACTGGATGCACATCCAAGAGCATCCTGGATACTCATCTTTAGGTTGAACTTCACACATGCAATTCAATGAAAAACTCCCCTTGCATAGAAGTTTTATAGCTTCTGTCGCAGAGATGTGTCATTAAGTCCTCTTCTGTAATACAGATATATCAATATTGTAGATTTAATGTTGCATAAATGTAAGCTACAATTAAAACCCTAAGAAATCCATGGGTCTGAAAATGCTTACTTTCATGTTACTTTAGTTTTTCTATTGGAAATACTTTCATGAAAGAACAATTTACAGTTAGTCATGATGCAACATCAGGAGGGGATGTTGGCACTCTTGAGGGCAGAGGAGCCCTGTAGAGGGATCTGGACAAATTGAAGAACTGGGCAATCATCAACCACATGAAGTTTAACAAGGGCAAGTGCTGGATTTTGCACCTGGGACACAGTAACCCTGACTGTACATACAGACTGGGGAATGAGAAGCTGGAGAGCAGCTCTGCTTAGAGGAATCTGGGGGTTCTGGTTGACAGCAAATTGAACGTGAGCCAACAGTGTGTCCTGGCATCCAAGAGGGCCAACTGTGTCCTGGGTGCATCAAGTACAACATTGCCAGCTGGGTGAAGGAGGTGATTGTCCCACTGTACTCTGCACTGGTGTGGCCTCACCTGGAGCACCGTGTGCAGTTCTAGGCACCACAGTATAAAAAGGATATAAAGCTACTAGAGAGTGTCCAGAAGAGAGCCACAAAGTTGGTAAAGGGTTTGAAGGGGAAGCCATATGAGGAGTGGCTAAAGTCACTTGGTTTGTTTAGCCTGGAGAAGAGGAGACTAAGGGGAGACCTCATCATGGTCTACAGCTTCCTCACGAGGGGAGCAGGAGGGGTAGGCACTGACTTCTTCTCTCTGGTGACCAACGATAGAACCCTAGGGAATGGCAGGAAGATGTGCCAGAGGAGGTTTAGGTTGGATATTAGGAAAAGGTTCTTCACCCAGATGGCAGTGGAGCACTGTAACAGGCTGCCCAGGGAAGTGTCACAGACCAAAGCCTGACAGTATTCAAGAAGAGACTGGAGAATGCCCTCAGACACAAGGGTATGAATTAAGGGGTTGTCCTATGCAAGGAGTTGGACTTGAGGATCCTTGTGGGTCCCTTCCAACTCAGGACATTCTATGATTCTATGATCTGTTTGACCTATCTTGTTATTAAAAGGTAACTGAAGATATCTATTACCAAATAATATTTATCTGATATCTTCAACAAAATTCAAATCTTGAGTTCTCAGTTTAGACAGCAATAGATTTTGTGAGAGATAGAAGAAGGTTTTTTTTGACTGTTTGACAGTGTATGTCAAAGTGTCCTTGCTCTGAAATGGTTTACTATAATTTGGATAGAGCACTTCAGGGAAAAAAGAAGAATGAGAAAAAAAAGCCAGCCTGCAAAATTGTTATGCAATAGACATTTCACATTCATAAGGGCTGCTATTAATACCCATTAATATCATCACTGGAATTGTCAACATTAAGGGTATCAATAGGCCTAGTCATACAAAATACTTATTTAGTGCTTGAACAAAAAGTTAATGGTTAGGTTAGTGTTTGAACCCCAAAGTAAATATCTTTCTAACTGGATTGATGGAATAAGAGGGATATCTTAAATTAATCATTAAATCATTCAAGATCTTTTAAATCAAACAAAGTTTTAAATATTCAGTTAGTTTCAGCTTTGCTTCTTCACTGTGAATCTGGTTATTTTTAAACAGATTCAGATTTATTAAATCAGAGACCTGAGTTTTAGTCTTGAATCCACTAATGAGTGCCTGTATATCTACCTTGTGGGGTGGATCTTTTTACAAAGTTGTTAATGTTGAGGCTTGTTACAAGGATTGTTGTGTTATGGGATTAAGGCAATAGCAGAGAACAAAGGAGAGGATGTGAGAAATCTTTACTGATGAGTATATGTTGTATACAAGTACTGAAAACACAAAAGCTATAAGTGGTTGATACTTCACATTTGTGTTCAACACACTTGTTCCCTAGTTTAACCAAAATTCAACCAAACCAGATAAATCAGGTACTGTTCTTTTGGGTGAGTCTTTCCTTCCAAAGAGGCATGAGGCCACTGCCTTTTGTAATGTTTGCATTATGCTGTATAACTATTAAGCCCCACTGATATGCACATGTACATGGATAATAGGCCTTACCAAAATATGTGATACTTTGTCATTTTTAATCAAACTTTTTATATAGCAGTTTTATCTTAACAAATAATGCCGAAGAGAAAGATTCCACACAGCTGTATTTAACATCAATACAAGCACTTAAGATTTTGTTCTGCATAAATATGAGTGATGAAATCTATGTGTGCACCTAGTCATGCTGAGATGTAAGTCTGTGTTAGCTTAAGGCTTTGATAGTATTAGAATAGGTTTCAGCAGTGCATGTAGATGGGGTATCAACCTCAAATTCCTTTTTTGATCAATTCCATCGCTGTGAATCTCCCAGCTTGTGAGGAAATGTTGGAAGTCTAGTCTTCATTAAAAAAGTTTTGTGTGAAAAACTTTGCTGTATATTTTTCCAACAAAAATACTTTTCCCATTCAGAATACATTTGGACATGTTTAATGCATACACTAAGGCTTGTATTAGTTAGGTTTATATTAGTGGAGCTTGCATGCTTGTTACTTGATAGTAATCTTTCTTCAAAATTAAAATATACATGTTTTGCAAATAAATCAATTTCACTAAAAGAATACCTGATCTGATGTCACTGATTTCTGTTCCAAACAAATAAGGAATACACAAAGCTTAAATTCCACTAACATTCCATATAGATTCAAACATAATAAAATAGAATTGGGCACTTAAGTAGAGCAAGGATTGCCTATTTGATTCTTTTTAATCTCCTGCCCCTTATATATAAATTTTGTAGTGTTTATATCCTTCAAGTTTTTACACATTCGTTCGCTGATCTGATTTTGAGCTTTTACCAGACATTTGAAATCTGTGCACTATCTGCCTCTCTTCATACCTGTATCATGTCTAAATTACTTATTTTGTTTGTATGTTATATACCATATTTTATCTGACTACTCCAGAAAAAGCTTCTGAGCCACTTCGTAAAGAGATGACAAAAGCAATCATTACAGATAAGCCATGTATGAAAAATAAAATGACAGCATAAATGAAAGCAGTTGTTAAATATTTTTGCCATAATTTCTGTAAGAATAAGAAAGATCATGTCTGTGAAATGTGTACATAATCAAGCATTTTTGTCTTATTATTTATATCTTCTACTAATCCTCATTTATTTGCTACCTAGCTTTAAAGAAACAGTTTTTTCTGTTTTAATTTTTATTTGTAAGAACTATAGTTTTAGAAGATTTTTAGTCATGAAAGCTAGTTTGTTACATTAAAAAAGACAGGGATTTTATGTATTGGATGGATGTAATGGAGTATGTGCACTATGCTATTAAAAAACCCAAATAAACCAACCCTGAATTCCACTTTGCAATACGAAGTGAGAATTATGTGATAGATTTTTGAAGGAGAATAAAGTATTAATTGACTTCACTGGATTAGAGTTAGCCTAAAGCAGGGTAATTTTTTAAAAATTAACCTCCTAAATAGTGCAGAAAAGAAGGCTATGAAGGCACGATGCTGTCATTAAGTACAAGAAGAATAAAATTCTGACTCTCAAAAATGTTAGTGCCTTATTTCTTCTGTAAACGGTGAATTACTCAAATTCTCAAACCAAATAAGATGCAGATTGGAATATCACAGACACATCTACATGCATAACCTTATACTTTTACTAATTCCTTGATTGGAAACAAAGGTACATTATTTCAGTAAGCACAGGTTTATTTTTTAAATACATTTTATGTTAGATGACAAACTATCTAGTGTAAATATTGTTTACTACACTTAGTAGTTAGATAATTTAAATCTCTGCTTCATAACCATGATTGCTCATGGATTCCCCATGAGCATTTCTAAGAGTATATGAAAGACCACTGCAAAAAGGAGCCTACTGTCTGCTGACTTAAATTTGCTATCCAATTTTCTGTACAGTTTGAAGGGGACCTACATCTTTTGAACTGTAAAAAAACATCAGGCACCTGCATTTCCTTTATGGTAGATATGGTGTTTTTCTATGAATTTTAGGAAAATACTAGAGATGATGTAGTGTAGCTGTGCTTGCAACAGCAGCTGGCACAGAAGTACGTTGGACTGCCAATGCGTTATGGTAATGGTGAACAGCTTTACAATTTGCTGAGAAGATAAATTGATGTGAGAAAAGGTGCAGTTATATGAGCAGAATAAACAAATATCTTTTGCCAATGGCCATTATAAATTTCATCAGCTTGCAAATCTAATTTCTGGGAACAATCCCATAGAGATCAGGAAATATAAAGATCAGATTTTATGTAACTGTGAATTTAGTTAGAACTGTGCTGCTATCAATATGTATTTAGTTAGAGGCATTTTAAGTATAACCTGTAGCTGTCAAGGATTTATGCATTAATGAATAATTGATAAGACAGGTAACCTTAATCAGATATTAGGTATTTAAAAAATAAAGCTAGTGTTCTACCATGAAGATGAAGTTTTCTCATGTCTTGGAGAATAAACTTGTAGTTTATTTTTCACAAGATTTTTTTCATTCTTGAAGAGAAACCTTGTTATAGGCAGAATATATACTAATAAAAATTGGTGCTAGGAAACGTATTTTACAGACCTCTTCCAGTAATAGGTTTATTCTCAAATATATAAGCAGCGAAAGGTTGTTGCCCCTATGTTGCTTAACAATTGCTTACAGGGTGAGAATTTAAATAAAAGCTATTGTGTTTTGCATAGTTAGGTAACAGTATTATATAGAGAAATAACCATAAGAAAAAGGATGGCTAATTAAACCTCTACCTTCAGAAACTAAGCCTCAAGCTGAAGTATACTTCTTACATTTGTAACGAGATATTTGTAAGAACTTCAGTCACTTAGTGTGTTTCATGCAGAAATTCACAATGAGAAAGCAAAAAGATTCTGTGTTTTCTAATCAAAAGGTGTAGGCTTCTGCCTCTTACACTGAATACATGTCATAGTACAGTTCTCACTTTAAACACTACATTTCAAAAAATGAAAATGAAATTTAGTAGCTAGATAGAACAATGCAGTTAGTAAAGCTAACCAGAAAAGAAAATTCATCCGTTTGGGGGGCTTTTCCCCCCGCCATTAAATTCTGGATATCAGTATTATATAACTTTATGAAATTTCCATTGGTTTGGAAGAAAACATTTTGGTGTTGATTGGATGGCAAATCAAAAAAAGAGAGATAAAAGACCCACTAAGTCCACCATTTGAATAAGCAGGCAGTTAAGCGGCAAACAGAAAAAAAAAAAAAAAAAAAAAAAGTCCAGGAAATTTTGTATACTCGGTCTAGTGGCTTGGAGTTAGCTTCTTTAATAGAATTCCAAATCATGCTGTGGTTTGGATTTCTGACTAAACCAGAGATGACAACGTACCAATCCACCACAATTCCATACTTTTCTTGTACATTAAATTACTAATTTTCAGATTCACTGAAGCGATGGAGTATTTCTCATCTCTTTGTACACCCAATTTAGAAAAATACTCTCAAAAAATAGCTGCCTGTTTTATAGTTTTATAGTTTTATTGTTTATAGTCTGTATAACCTAAGGTCCCTTATTCCACATCTTGAATGTGACAGTCACTGCGTACAATCCTTTTCTTGGTGCCCAGAGCAGTGCTTTGCTTAACCTGCTAACTGACCTGGATGGACAAAAGCTCTTTCTAACCTGAATGTACTTTCATCATGATAGTGCTGTGCTTCATCAATGTGACTGTGTGATTTTTGGATTAATGTTAATTTGTATCCTGTCACTTGCTCATGCAGAGTGGACAATCTTGTCTGTTCACGCTTGTCATAATATACATTCATTCATTCATTGATAAATAAGAAGTCCCACAGAAGGCATGTCAACGAATGTGTGTTTGAAATAAAACAGTTTTTCATAGAAGGCCTTCATCAAAACTTTATGAAAACCTACTGATCTTCATCCCTGATATTTTTAAAATCTTTTAATAATAATTTTTCTTTGTTTTAATTCAGGCTTTCTGGAATGAATATACCACCTCCAATTATCAGCAACAAAAACTGGCTGAGACTACATTTTGTAACAGACAGCAATCACCGATACCGTGGATTTAGTGCTCACTACCAAGGTACATTTAAAGAAACACTTTCTTTGTTGTGGTTGTTTTTGTTAAGACAAAAAAAAGTGATGCAGTTGTACAGCACAGGTGTCCAACTCATTCTCACTGGGGGCCACGTCAGCCTCGCAGTTGCCTTCAAAGGGCCGAACGTAATTTTAGGACTGTCCTACATTTAGAGTTGGACATCCCTGTTGTAGAGGAAATGGGAAGGGCCATTTTAAAAAATTCTCATGAAGGTATAGTTTGTATTTGCATGAAGGATAAATTAATCTGTACAACCTGTTGTATCAAATTACATTATGTTAGAGTATGGGTGGTGTAGTACCTACTTCATCTAAATACAATTACAAAAAAATTACAGAGGATATCTGCTACACTTTACACTTTTAAACACTTAGCTTTTAAAATGGTCCTAATATTCTGGATGATATTGAGCAACAGATACAGAAATAATGTTTTCATCATTAAAATATGTATTTACCTCTATGGTTGTATGTCACATTTGTGAAACAGTGAGTAAGTTTCTACTTACTAATGTAGCATTTAATCACTATAATCTCTTACTACCTATTTCTCAATGCATTGTGCTATCAAGACCTAATTAATCTCCAAGATTCTTATCCACTGTTTTTATGAACAAGCATTATTTTGAGTAAGAGTGAAAGTATCTGAAGCATTAACTGGGGATCATCACCATTTGGAACAAAGTCATTGTAATGGTGAAGTGCTAATGAAAATTGAGCTTCATTAGTGTATGGTGATGCTGACTGCTGTAAATAATATTTTTCAATATCTACATTGTATCAATGGATCTTCATGGAACAGTAACTCTTTTTGTGCTTTTGTGCTTTTCCATTTATCTGATGAAACAAACAAATCAAGGCATTTTGAATGAGATTTAGTTCAGGAATTTCTTTTATACTTCTCTATAGTAAATTTAACATAGGAAAAGATTAGCTACATAAATATTTGCAGAATCTGGTAAAATTAATCAACTAATGTAAAATTGCAAGTAACAAAAGACTAATTTTTAAATGTAATTGATCTTTTGTAATAGTAAACTTTATACAACCCTGTGTGATTGCCTCAGATAACATATTCTATACAAGAATAATGAAAATTTGATTGCTATTTCAGAAAATACTGTATATCTCTACTTAGACTTCCTGAGTTCATAGTTGTTCTGGGATGTGTATTCTGAATTAATTTAGGTAAAAGGAGGGTCCCTACTGTAGCTCCAGGGCTGCTATAACTGTTTTCAAAAGGTACTTACTCATTTTTCACATGGTATGCTTCATACCAAATATGAAACCATGGCATAACTATTTTGGTGGTTTATGTGAAGTAATTTGGATTATTGAGATGTTAATTTTTGAATTACTGAGGAAAGTAGAACAGACTCTGTCTCAGATGACACACATAGTTACATTCCTGCTGAAAATGTGATGTAACAGGTAATGAAAAAGAATAGGCTTTTCTTCAGTTTCAAAATGTGTTTTCTGCAAGTCACATAAAACATATAAGTTGGTAGATGTAAGAGATTTGAGTATGCTATGTATCTTAAAGTGTACTCTGTACTGAATTGTGAGATGCTGCAGTAGTCCACCATACTTAAAATGAAGAAAATATCTTTTTACAACTCTGAAAAAAAAATATATAGTAAATAATTTCAACACATGAAAGCATTAAATGTGCATACACAGGCCAATATGACCATTGAAATTTAATCTTGATAGCAGAAAATGAAAAAATGCACCAAGTAATATGGAGGAGTGGTAGGCAAAAAGAGAGAGTGTGAGGCAATTAAATAAACATATTATAAATATTTCATATCTTTATAAACAAATTAAAATATATACTACAAAATATTTTGGTTTGTCAAGAACTGAGATATTTGGGGTTTTTTTTTTCAGTTATAGACAACCTTAAGCCTTTTTTGTAAAAAACATTTAAAAGCAGTAATTTCACTAGTGTGCTGACATGAGTTGTCACAAAAGCAGATTACTGCTAAAAATAACAAAAAAAAAATTACGAAGAGCTGTGTAGTACAGATACATGTGTCTGTTTTCAGGTGTTTGTTTCTGCATCACATTTGAGAGGTTGTCTGTTAATCCTTTCACTAGTCTGTATTATCACGGTACTACACTGCAATACCTGTAGTAAAAACCCATTCTTTTCCCGGCTTAATTAACATAGAAATTACTTTAACATCTCTCTGACTTCCCTACTTGAAACTTAAGCTTTCCTATGTGCCACCACTATAACCAGAATTGGCAATTTCCTACTGCTTCATCTACTTTAACTACCTTTATTGTTGCATCTTTCGAAGAAGTCAGACTCCAGATTTTGAACTTCGGAACTCTACATAGTTCTTACTTCATCACTGTTTGACACTTTAGCTCTCTTTTCATCTAATCACTCACTTGAATTTCTGTTTTTGTTTGTACAATGACACATTTTGTGCCAGTGTATTTGGGTGGTGGTTTGACCTGGAGTAGCAGTGAAGTCCCACAGACACTCACTACACCCCCACACTGGAACAGAGTAGAAATTAGGAAAAAACAAAGGAAAAGTCATGGGTTGAAATGAAGATGAGGAAAATCACTCATCAACTACTGTCCTGGGCAAACTAGTCTTAATTTAAAATATTTAATTACTGATTTGGGTGTTGAGAAACAAAACCAAATATTTACAAATTAGGGAAAACACATTTCCTCTCCCCTTTTCCAGGCTTAACTTCATTCTAGCCAGTTCTCTCTCCCCTTTCTCTATCTATGTCACAACAGATTGCACTTTGTCTCGTTGGTGATGCGACAGGCAGTGCAGGAATCTCTTTCTGCTGCTCGTTGTTTCTCACTGTTTTCTTCTGACACTCCTTCCTTACTCATTTCCTCTGCTCTGATGTGTATTGGCCATGGGTCACAGTCTCTCAGAGGAAGAACTTGCTCCAATGTGGGTTATCCATGGGCTCCAGTCCCTTTGAGGGTTTTATTAGCTCTGGAATGCAGCCCTTCTGCTCTGTCCTTTTCTCAGTGTTCACTGCCTTTTCTTAAATACATTTTCACAGAGGCACTGCAAATTCTGCTGATGGGCTCAGTTGTGTCCTGTGGGCGGTCTGTTGTGGAGCCACCTGGAATTAACTGTGACCAGCATGGGGCAGCCCCTGACCTCCCATCACGGAGGTTACATATGCAACCCCTTTGCCCCCCTACTACCAAAATCCTACCATTTGCTATCTGAAAAAAAACTTCTCAGTTCTTTTATTAAAACAAAAGAAAATAAACAATGTTCATGGCCAATTTTTATTCAGAATGTGAAATAACCAAATCTTAGTTTCTGTTCTTTTATATTTATGAAAATTGTTTTTCTTATATTATTTTTCACAAGACAGCCTCACATAGCCTAGCTTCAGGGTAATATCTAAAGCTACTGTGGCCTAGACATTTGAAAACAAGACTAAAAATGATGCTACACAAATTCTCAAAATCTAGCTGTATATTAAAAAAAAAAATAAAGACAAAAACCACAAAAAAAAAAAAACCCAAAACAATAGAAAACCTAGGGTATTACATAACCTTTCATAAATAACCTTTTAATTTAATTAACTATCATATCTTTTCTAATTTTCTGTTAAAGGCTCCAGTCTTGCAAACACCCATGAAAATATTTAAATTGGCTTATACAGAACAAATGAAATTTACCGAGGTGCATGAAACTACGGAAAACTCTCAGCTTCATAGAAGTACATTGTCACGTGGGCTATTTGTATTAATTTATTTTAATATGCATTTTAATTCACAAGAGATATTGACTTATACAATATTTAAAATATGTTTGTCAATGATAATTGAAGGTATACATGTCAATTAAAATAGAATCAAAATGTTTCTCTACCCAGGTTGTGGTGTCATAACAAAGACACACTTGTTCTTGCTTGTCTGGTCATCCGTGTTTCAGCACTTTTTATTCAATGAGGACTTTTTGTCTAGATGTTTTCTGTCCTATTGCTTGGATAAAACTCATTTGAGTTAGAAACTGTTGGCTGAAGTATTTCCAAAGCTTGTTTGGATCTTCCCAAAGGTGCTGCTTCAACGTTTCTTGGCACTGGTAATCCTCTTTTGCTGTTTCTAAAATTAGTTGTACTTTTTTACTCCATCTATTCACAGTTCCTTTAAAACTTCATTTTGTTTGCTGCTCTTTGCACTCCATCACTTAAGTATAAAACCACAATATTATCTAAGCGGACAGAAGGGATTAAGCTAGCCTCATGGCTTCCAGTCTCACAGGCTGGCATATACAAACTTCAATATTCTTTACGTCAAGCATACCTGCACTCCCAAAGGGCTTTTGGAAGATAATTCCTCGTTTTCTGATAGTTAAACATTAAGAATCTGTAACTTTGCTGGTTTTTGAGATCCAGCATCTTCCTTTTCTCTCTCTCTCTCTCTCTCTCCCTCTTTCTCTCTCTCCCTCCCTCCTCCTTTAAAGCTCCGGAAGGTTTCAGTAGTAGCCCTTTTCTTGCTATTTATTTCACTTATGAAATCTCTTTCTTAACTGATTTTACTTCCTTTCCTCTTCTCTTTGTCTCTATTTAAGCCGTGTACAAACTAATGCTTCTGCTTTGAACAAAATAATATAAAATATGTCAATTGAGTGCACAACTGCATCTGCCTTTCATTAAGAATCTTTGCTTATAGGACAATACAGATGAAGAGATTAAGTATATCCATGAGCTTTTCAAAATGAAATAAAATTCAGCTGTCATGCTCATGTTGAAAAGCATGCAAACAGTTTATTTAATACCTGATAGCCAACTGAAGTTGGATAAATGCCAGCCCTTTCAATGTGTGATGCAATAAGGAGAAAACTGATGTTGGAAAGTTTTTTCTCTGCTTGATTTTCCATTGTTCTGTTCTTCTTCATTCTGTCATTTATATATGAATAGAAATGTATCTTCAATGTATCTTCATTCAGAAATGATTTATGGAGTTCAACTTGTCTTAGATTTTTTTTTTTTTTTTTTTTTTTTCTGGTTTTGCTTTGAGAGAGAATTCAAAGCAATTGGCAATCAGGTAAAGATCAAAAGTAAGCAGCACTAGGCTGCCTCAGAACATCATGGCTAAAGTTGCCAGAAGGGGGAAACTGTCTTTATCACTTTATTTCAGAACACCTAACAGTTTAAACAGAAGTTGTCATTCATACCTCATCTCAAAAGCTGTTGAAATGAACAGTACACAGTACTACTGCCATTAGACTCAGCAGTTGTAGCTAAGTCTTAGGTGAGATTCAGCTCCAAGACACCAAAATGTAGATGTTCCTGTATTGCAACCTGTAGGTTTAGACACCTATAGGTAGCTAAGTCAGAAAGCTGTGGAATACAGTTCAGCTGTCAATGAATATATGTGCACTGCTGTATGAAATCACCTAGGATATTTTTATGGCAGTGGCAGAAGTCTCAAAATTGCACCAACCTAAACTACGTATGGGCAACTCAGTCTTCCCCATATGTAGCTAATCTTGTCAGTGTAGGTTACAGGTCAGCTGACCACATGGTAAAGGTTGAATAGAGGTGCTCTAGAGTAAATAAAATATCTGCATGGTTTTGGCAAATTACAGGAGACCATGCCATTCTGGCACAGAAACTAGAAGGCAGGGAGCAACACCTAAAATGATAACCAACATACAGGCAGCTGTTATGCCCAAGGGGTGCATAATTAAATCACTACATTCCACTGACTACACTATTTTTCCATTTCTTACGATAGTTTTTACACCTTGTGCAACTATAGACATGCAGAGCTACATGTCTTAATCTCAGGTTGAATCTCATATAGCATGACTACTCACTTACTGAAATGGCTTTTTACAATGAGCATACTCATGGGCTTGAGATTACCTGGCAGAAATTAAGGTGTCACATTGTGTCACATCTGTAGAAGCCTCCTACTTGAACAGGAACTGTGCCTGCTTCTACTTAGGGCAGTGTAAATAAGTTGCTGTTTGTGTCGGTAAGTCATTTGACAGATGACAGATTTTTAGGGGGTTTTTAGACAGAGATTTAGTTCTTAGACTTGTAAGTCTGTGACTTTTCAGAACCTGAACTCCTATTGTCAAAACAACTCAGATGGTTACCTGATTTTGCAATGAATAGAGAAGAAAGAAGCCCTGTCCTCAGAGAATGAAAGAAAATTACTAGCGCTTCTCAGCAGATTTTTTTTTTTTCTTCCAGGCATAATAGGAACTTAAATTGCATATGTTGTCACACAAGTAAATGGTTTTAGTGGATTTTCATATCATGGGTCTTTTAGCTCTGCTTCATTTTTTACAAGGTATACTTTCTGGACAGATTATTTTTCACCTTTTCACTCTTGAGAGGTCTATTGTGCACAACTACACACCCACACAATAACAGTGTGAGTGGTTTTGCTGCAGTCAAGTCAGAGGGGAGAAAAATTGCTGCATTATGTTGACCCTTCTCCATTTTAAAGTACTTAGTTTTAGAATTCTCTCAATCATAAGTTTTAATAACACCATTACTGACAATTAGTTATTTCTGATACTGTATGCAGATCCAGAAAGTTGTTTCTAAAATTTCAATTTGCTTTTTTTTCTACTTAAAATAATGTGTCTTCTTAATGTCATACTTATCTGAAAGAAACACCTCTAATGTTTTAGGCCAATTGAAACATTTCAATGTATTTCTGTTTCATTTATTGTTCTACATACTTCTGTTCATTGTTTACAAAAGACCAAATGACAACGTTTTATGTACCACTGACTGGGAGTAATTCAGTCTCCACTGCAGAAGAGAAAAGATGCACTAAATTACTCTTTATTTCAATTTCAGTATTACTTACAAAGAAACGATTTTCTTTATCTAGGTCAGCTTTTTCAGATGTTCAAGAATTTATAAAATGATATGAAAACCAACATTTCAAAAAACAATTTAAAAAACCCAAGAAGATGGGATATTCAAACTATAAAATCCATAGGTGATATGAACAGTCCTGGTTTATGGAAAGGAAGAAAAAAAAGTGTTTAAAAATTCATGTGGTTTTAATGATCCTATTCATATATATATTAATGTATGTATAAATATACTAAATATATATGATTATATATAATATTCACCTAGGTATAATATACTTAATTCTGTTAAAATTTTATATATATATATATATATATATAAGGGATCCTATAAGGAAACCAAATAGAATTCAAGAAAAAATAATTATGAAAATAAATATTCTTGGTTAGTGGTACTCTTCTAATAATAGTATATAAATAGTTGAGTTTATAGGACCTTCAAAATACTTCATTTGGATAAGGTAAAATGTTAATACATTAACCTATATATCTGTATGCTTCATGACCACCAAACAGCGTGATTTATTGCACTGATGATGTGTTCATGTCAAGATGATGGAACAACTGAGAGAAAAAGCTGGGATAAAACACTTGTTTACATTCAGAATATTTAGTGGCATTAAGATAAGGTGCAGGAACACATTGTTTCCCCTTTGAAAAATACTGACGTTTAAATACTCTCAAAATATGTTTGGGTTTTTTCATCAAGTGATATGTTTCGTGCAGCAAAAAATTATTTTGTCATAATCAAAAGTCATAAGCCATTCCAGTTATTTTTTTAATATCTTGGACCACCATGAAGCTTACGGGACATAGAAGGAAATGGATGTGAAGTGGTCTAACTTTAGAAAACACATTTTAAATATTAAAATGATTACAGTCAGTGACATCAATTGTATTAGAATTATTTCTACTGGATTATTTACTCCCACGTCTATCCATCCTTCCTTCCCTACACAGCATTTTCAATTATTTTTTAATTCTAGGATGTAATTTTTTATTTTGGAGGGTGTTTTTTATATACTGTTAGGTGACATCCACACGGGGAAAGAGATTGTTTTGATAAGAAACAACAGACAGATGTAGAGAACCAGAAAAAGAAGTAACTGAATGTAGGATTTTTGTGTCTTGCCTCATACTCAAGTTTCCTATGTATTTTCTAAGCAGACTGCATAAATTATTATGTACAATTATCCCTTCTCTCTGTTTCTTCTCTTTGACCTAAACACAGGGTTGTTTATTTGTTGTTTAGATGCTTAGATTCTTAAGAACACTTGCGCTTTTGAGAGAAATCATACCCTCATGATCCTGAGGATAAAATTAGTTATTTAGTTTTAAATGTAATTGTATGAGCTGCACAGCTATGTGTTGAGGCATAAATTATGTGAAATATAGTTGTATTACTCTTTTAAGTGTTTCTCCCTTCTTTATTATTTGTGAAGACTGTAATAACACTATATGCATGAAGACTGAGTAATATGCCAAATAGTCTCCTTCCTAAAATAGGAATGATATTTTTATTTTTCAAATAAAAAATTAGATCAAAAATTCTGCTCTGGAATATGAATATGAATATGGAAGTGATCTATGAAATATATTATGTCAGAAGTTATTTCTTACTGTTAAATAAGAGACTACTGTTTTTACTAACCCACAGTGTAGCTAAGTTTGAGGACATTCAGCTTTACTCTTCAGAACTAATTCCAAGGTTATATAATTTCAGAAATAATAGTACTGCTTGCAAAGTATCCTCCAAATGCCTTAGTAAATAAGGAGTCAAATCTATGTAATGAAAAGTTAATGTTTAATGAATTCCACTCCAAGGAAGGAAAGAAATTTCTGAACTACCTTATCATTTTCCAGCTACACTTTCTCTACCTTTGTTCCAGTCAATGGATCTTTTAATAGTTCAAAATATGTATTCCTTTATTTTTGTACTGTATCAGTAGCAGTACCATAAAGCTGAGAGAATGTAACTTTTTTACCCCATTCACAAGCATCTGGAAATTAAGTAAACATATACCTTGGTTTAATAAAGTGTTTTCATTTAAATGCAGATGAGGCAATAAGTCTTGCATACTAGTGAACAGTATTCTATGGAATTTGTTAATCTGCAATATCAGTGACTAGTACCCTAGAGAGTCTCAGTTATGTAATTTCCTTATATCTTCATTATGTTAAACATCACTATCATTCGTATTTAAAAGAAAACTTCATAAAAGCCCTCTGAGAACTACGTTGGTCATATTTTTTCTGTTTCTAAGTCTATTTGAAAATTGTCAGAACAACTGTTGAGTAGCAATGTGAATATGAGAGTGTTTGTAACATCTCTTAAGAGTTTATTCTGTTTTGTTTTGTTTTTTCTTTTACCTATTAACTTGCTTGGTTTAAGGGATGTCAATATATATCCTTTTTGCTGAATTCTGTATAAATATTAACATTGTTTTACATTTTCAGAAAATGAAATTAGCCTAAGTCACATTGCTTTATGCATTTTCCATTCCAGTATTATTTTTTTCAGAAAGCTCATATATTTTGGGATTATTAACATGACCCTTGATTTTCCTGAGTGTCACCTATGTTTAACTAATTTATAAAGCTTTGCTCTTGAGTGGTGAGAAGAAGTTTACTTATGAACTGAGAAACAGAAGCTGCAAATTGGGATTAAGAGAAAAAAGAAAGGAAGGGGAAAAAGAAAGATTTGTATCCAGAACTCCAAAATTTTGCTGACACTTTGTAATGGAAAGGGATAAGTAGGAGAAAGACAGAATGCCAAGTAAAGTGATTAGAGTGAAGAGTGAGGGATTGTGAGAAAAAGATTTAAGCAAAAAAGACTGGCAGTACTAGGGAGATTGAACGTGAAGAGAATCTGTTGAATAGTTCTGACTCACTGGATAAGAAAACTTCTTGTATAATGCATAACCTGGTTGGAATCTACCTTGTGCTAGTGGAGAAAAATTGTCTTTAAGAGGTAGCCAGGACAAACTATAGAGGAATAAAATGGCCTGTGTGGACAGAAGTCTTCAAAAATGATTCTGCCAGTGTCCTCAAAATACACTGCACGGCTGTGAATATGTTCTTTCTTGCCATGAAATAGCTGAAACCTACCAGAAAATTTTGGGTCAACAAGGTGCTTTTTGCACTATATGGAGTAGACTGAGGATCTGCTAAAAATACTGTCACACAGAATTGGCTATAATTCCTTTGTATTATCATTTTGAAGATATTAAAGGGGGATTTGTGAATGACATACGAAATTTAATTTACTCCAAGAAGCAGCTTAGGTATCATAGGATCATAGGATAACTCAGATTGGAAGTGAACAACCTGCTCAAAATAACCTGGGTGTTGAGATTATAGAATCACAGAATAGTTAGGCTTGGAAGGGACCTCTGGAGATCACCCAGTCCAACACACCTGATAAAGCAGGTTCACCAGAGTAGATTGTGCAGGAATGTGTCCAGACGGGTTTTGAATGTCTCCAGAGATGGAGACTCCACAGCCTCTCTTGGCAGCCTATTCCAGTGCTCTGGTACCCTCAAGGTAGAGAAGTTTTTCCTTATATTCAGATGCAACCTCCTATGCTTCATGTGCCCATTGTCCCTCATCGTATTGTTGGGCACCACTGAAAGGAATCTGGTCCCATGCTCTTGATATCTACCCTTGAGATATTTTAAAACATTGATGAGATATCCCCCTCTCAAGGCTCCTCTTCTCCAGGTTGAATAGACTCAGCTCGCTCAGTATCTCCTCATAAGAAAGATACTCTACAACCCTAATAATCTTTGTAGCTCTCCACTAGACTCCCTTCAGTAATTCCTTGAGCTTCTTAAACTGGGGAGCCCAGAACTGAATGCAGTACTACTGATAAAGCCAGTATGCTCAAGGGTTTATCCTGTCCTCTCTTGAAAAGTAATGTCTCTAGGCAATCTGTTCACAGCTTGACTGTCCTCACAGGGTGTAAGTCCCTCCTTATATCTGCCTGGAACTTCTCTTATTTCAACTTTCCTCTTGTCCTTCACCTTGTATGTATTGGAAGCACCCTTCTGAAGTTCTCTTCTCTGGGCTGAACAAGTATACCTTTCTCAGCCTCTCCTCACAGGGCAACTTTTCCAGTCCCAACCATCTTGGAGACCATCTGAAAACTCACTCTCATTTATCAGTTTCTTCCCAGGGCCTCTTCCTTTTGGTGAGCCTCAAAATGGACACAGAACTAACAAGTGCTAAACACGAGTGGGGATAATTTCTTCCTTCAGTGTATCAGTCATGCTACTACTGGCTCACATTCATACTGCTGTCTACCAGGACCCACAGGACCTTTGCAGCAGATCTTTTCCCCAACCGGTCAGACCCCAGACTTTCCTGTTGCCAGGGGTTGGATTTGCCCCTGTTTACCTTCATAAGATTCCTGTTGGCTCATTCCTCTGGCCTGACTTAGGTTCCTCTGGATCTCAAACCTGCTTTTAAACATATTGTGTATTCCTCCCAACTTGGTGTTGCCTACAAACCTAATGAAAGCCCAATCCGTAGCTTGCTCTTAGTCCTTGATGAAGGTAGTAAACAAAACAGATCACAATATAAAGTCCTGCATGCTACACTTATTACAATCCTCCAAGAACAGTATGACCCACTAACCACAAACCTGTGACCCATGCCATCAAACCAGGATCTCTGCTCTGCTACTTGCTTTTGTTAGTCTCCTTGAGGCCTTGAATTAATTAGCCAGGGCTAACATTGATTACCATGTCTCCAACCTGCTTCTCCTTGTTAGCTGTGCATCACCCCTGTTTGCCCATCCAGTATGTCTATCAAGAATTTGTCCCTGACATCTTCCAAAAACCCACCACCACATTCCAGCCATGTGAGCTATCCCACCACACCTCAGTTACTCCAAAGTTGTCACCATTTTGTGATGACAAGTGAAGTTCTGTTTTCTCCTGCTTCTGTCCCATGATGACTGCATGTGTGTATGTAAACTTGACGTAGGGGTCTCTTCACCCTATATTATAATTCTTCAAGTATCTCTTATTCCTGTAAATCTTTCATTTCCATTCTACTTATTTACAACACTATGTCACTTAAATGTGGCTTATTATCTCCCTCTCCATCATTCTTAGTATAAAGGTCTCATCAGCAGGTTGTCCAGAGTGCTGGCAAAGATACTCTTTCTACAATTTGTTAGAGGCACCTTTACTACTTCAACTAACAGCAGACGATAGTCACTCTGTTTAGGTACAAGTTTATTTGAACAACACAAGGTTTGTACCGTGCTTCCTAAGGTAGCATAAAAAAATTATCTCTAAGTGGCTGGGGTCTCAGAGTTATAGTCATATAGTCTTCTTGCTTCACTTAGAGGGAATTCAAAGATCTTAGCTTGTGTTTCTTCTTTGTAACTCTCTTTGCATAGCAAGCACTGCAAAATAATCTTAATTTGCAATTAAAATGCTGGGATCTGTTCATCATTACTATTGTTGGTAATACCACCAAGCTCTTGTGTTCTAAGATATACATACATAACAGTACTACATAGTCCTCAGGTATGTACTTAGAGTGCTTAAAAAACCCCACTAATTAGTGCTTCTAAAAATAAATATTAGGAAAAGTGTAGAGGACAAGACAGAAAACATGTTGTTGTATAGGTTGACCTGCACCTTGATTTTTGGTTCTCTAGCCTCTCTGCATTTCAGAAGAATATAGGAGAATTAAAGAAAGTTCAGAGAATGATAGTAAAGATCATCAAACAAATGGACTATTTTCTGGTTTCAAAGTGATGCACTTGTGTAGGACCCTGCAGCTTGAAAAACAGAGCTGTGGGAGGAGGGGAGATACACAGATTTGAAAGTCATAAATTGCAGGGGTAGTACTTGAAAGTTATGATGTCTGTTTTGGATGCCAAAACTGAGGTGCATACCAAGGAAGTGACTTTCCCAAATTGACCCAGAAAGTGATCAGTGGAATAGGGTCTTTTGAGCCTCAGTCCAGGGCAGCTGAAAACTAGATGACACTAACCCTTCTGCTTTTCACAAAGCTGCAGAAGTGCTTTGGTAAGGCTGGTTTAAGTTATAGTGCTGCCTAGGTGCACTATGATGTGTACAAATGCCTGTTAAGAGAGTCCTTGATTTGAAAGACTATATCCAAAATAAACAAAGCTGACACAAAGACAGACGGGAACAGATGTATTGATTTCTGAAAGTAAAGCAAACTGCTGCTTTTTCTATTCTCCTTCACTCGTCACTGCTTTCCCTTCTCACTTAATAGTAAACTCGGGGTTAAAGACAATACCTTTGAGTTCCTAATATATCACAGTATCACAGTATCACAGTATGTTCTGGATTGGAAGGGACCTCAAAAGATCATCTAGTCCAATCCCCCTGCTCAAGCAGGAACGCCTAAGTGAGGTTGCACAGGAACATGTCCAGGTGGGTCTTGAATGTCTCCAGAGAAGGAGACTCCACAACCCCCCTGGGCAGCCTGTTCCAGTGCTCTGTCACCCTTACTGAGAAGAAGTTTCTTCTCA
Source organism: Nesoenas mayeri (assembly GCF_963082525.1). Lineage (NCBI taxonomy): Eukaryota > Metazoa > Chordata > Aves > Columbiformes > Columbidae > Nesoenas > Nesoenas mayeri. The sequence continues at coordinate 18,177,251 of NC_137543.1, forward strand.
AATTTAAGTAGAACCTCTTGTGTTCCAGCTTCATCCCATTGCCCCTTGTCCTATCATTGTTTGCCAACGAGAAGAGCCTGGCTCCATCCTCATGGCACTCACCCTTTATATATTTATAAACATTAATAAGGTCACCCCTCAGTATCCTCTTCTCCAAACTAAAGAGACCCAGCTCCCTCAGCCTTTCCTCATAAGGGAGGTGCTCCACTCCCTTAATCATCTTGGTTGCCCTACGCTGGACCCTCTCCAGCAGTTCCTTGTCCTTCTTGAACTGAGGGGCCCAGAACTGGACACAATATTCCAGATGGGGTCTCACCAGGGCAGAGTAGAGGGGAAGGAGGACCTCTCTCAATCTACTAACCACCCCCCTTCTAATACATCCCAGGATGCCATTGGCGTTCCTGGCCACAAGGGCACAGTGCTGGCTCATGGTCATCCTGTTGTCCACCAGGATCCCCAGGTCCCTTTTCCCTACACTGCTCTCTAATATGTAATTTCCCAACCGATACTGGAACCGGGGGTTGTTCCTGCCCAGATGCAGGACTCTACACTTTTCCTTGTTAAATTTCATTAGGTTATTCCCCGCCCAACTCTCCAGCCTGTCTAGGTCTTACTGGATGGCAGCACAGCCTTCTGGCGTGTCAGCCACTCCTCCCAGCTTAGTGTCATCAGCAAACTTGCTGATAGTACACTCTATTCCCTCGTCTAAGTCGTTAATGAATATATTGAATAATACTGGCCCCAGTACTGACCCCTGAGGTACTCCACTAGATACTGGTCTCCAACTAGACTCCGCACCATTGACTACCACTCTCTGGCTTATATATATATATCTAGAGTATAGACATAATAATCAAGGAAATAACATATGTAGCTTTATAACTGGAAATATAAAAGGAAATTATTTTTTTTCATTTGTATTCAGGCTGGTGTTGGGTAGGTCGTCTTTTAATGAAAAAGATACAAAAGCCACATGCTTAAATCATACTTTCTCCTGGAAGGTTCTAAAATTTACATGTGCTAAAAATATTAATGATAAAAAAATATAATTATAGTCTTGAAGATAATTTCATTTTTAAGACATTGACCTTCTGTGTTTTGGGTTTTTTTTTGTATGTGTGTTTTTGTTTTTTTGTTTTTGTTTTGTTTTGTTTTTAAGCCATTTGAGCACACTCTTTCGGCACTTAGAGCAGGCAAGTCAGTAGTACTTAAGCTAAGAATCACTCAGCTACCCAGTGACCCTAATGGAAATTTATGAATATTAACCAACCTGGAAGAAATTAATCCTTTTACCTCTTGTGAAAGCTATCACAATGTCATTTTTGAGGCTTTAATTGACATATGACTATCCCATGTCCCATAGTCCTTGTACAGGGATGTCTCTTTTTGTACTCTTTTTTTTTTTTTTTTTTTTTTTAATTATTTAAATAATTATTTTCCAGGGAACAAATTTACTTCATACTTGCTGAAAATTCTCAATCATTGCTGTCCAGTAACTTTTTATTATATGTGAAAGAAGTTACTTTGGACCTCAGTAGAACCTTTCAGAAACTCTTGCCTCTGCAAAGAGTACCATGGCACTCTTTAATTTATGTAAATATCTAGTGGTGATAGTAAAACTGTTGACAGCTTTGACAGAAGCCAAATTCTAAGCAGAAATAATGAGTAACTAATGAGAGACAGAGAGGACACAGCATGCTCTAAGCATCAAATATAGCTTCAGTTTAAAGAATAAGTATTTAAATGTTTTTCAAGACCCATTCAGAAGTTTTCTAATGTCTTTCATAATTAAATCTCTCAGAAGATGATTTGCAATTGAATTTTTGTCTCACAAAACAATCCAACAAAACTTTCCACCAGTCAGAAATTCTCACATAATTCCAGGAAAGTTATGTTTAATACAAATTAAGTTTACATAAATAATTCTCAAATCATAGCACTATATGAGTTAGTTTGTATAGGAGAAAATGCAAAACTTGTTTTAGAGATACTTTTTGTAATTTTTACTGGTATTTATCCTAGTAATATTGAAGGAATAACTATTTCAACTTGCTACCCACTAAGGAATTCACATTCTAAGAATGTCTTAAGCTAAATGCTTACGCATTAAAAGAAATCTGAAATGTATTCCTAAGAGAAGAATACTGCAAAGAATGTTACGTCCCTATGTAGAAACATCTAAAATCTTCTGCAACTAAAACCACATAGAAACTCTTCTTTTTCATATTTAGGTTTTTATTTTTCCCCAGGAATACTAAGAATGGAATATTGCAAATTTAAAAGGTATGAAAATAAATTAATAGAAATATATAAAAATATAAAGAGAAAAAAAAAAAGTGACAATCATAACATCCCAAATAAAATTCTATACCTCATAAGCCCGTGAATTATTCCATTATTTATTGATGTGAAATCGGTAATTACTTAGAAATCCCAGAATATGTTGTGATACATTAAGATCAATACCTGAAGTAGAGAGCTTGCATCACTTTCCACATTTCAGTCCCCGATTCTATGGACTGTTATTTGTGCTTTTTTTCAAGTAACCTACTCTAATATTAATCCTGATTTCTGGCTTTTGTTCCTTTTGTTGCCTGAAATCTGAATTCTAGTTCTGCTTACCATTACTGCAGTACCTCTTTGGTTCTCTTCACGGTCTAATGAGATGAATATACCTTCTAATGTAGTTAGCTTTTTTTTTTCTTTTTTAATAGCGGTGAAGACATTGCTGAAAGTAGCTTCCTATAAAGCAAGAAACCAGAAACCTATGTTTTCTGGCATGATTCTAGAAAACCGGCAAATTCTGTGAAAAACACTGAATTTCCATTTTTGCATGGAAGAACAGATTTTATGATTGAGTCCAGGAATGTATATGTCTTTGATTTGGATAAATAGGACATTTCAGATAACTTGAGGAAGCTGAACAGCTTGAAATAGTATTTCACTGACTCAAGAACTTAACGAATATTAATAGCTTCATAAAAATTTAATTTTTATTTTTGAGAGTATTTCTTAGAGTGAAAACAACACATTCTAAGAGAATTTTTTCTTCAGTGTCAGGTTTGAGTTTTTCTGGAAAACAAATTGGTTTGCTGACACACAGAACTTATATCCAAGAATATGATTGTCACAGGAGACAGAATTGAGACTAGGGTATTTTCATAAGAAAAGGAAAAAAAGTGGAAAGAATGTTTAAAACATATATGATTCTAAATTTCTAGTTCAAATATGCACTTCCAAGAATATGTGATTCCAATTTTAAAAATATCAGGTTTCAAGACAATTAAACAGACCAATATTTTTAGAAAATAAGCAAGTACGGTGGTGCATATATATATTAAAAATTGATCAGAGAGATTAACAAAGATGGAACCAGACTACTCTCAGTAGTGCCCAATGAAAGAATAAATGATTATGGACACATGTTGAAATACAAAAAATTTCATGTAAACACAGAAACCTTTTTGCTGCAAATGTAATTGAAAAATGGAACAGGTTTCCCAGGGAGCTTTTGAGAGTCTCTGTCCCTGAAGAGACAGAGACTAGACATGGACTGAACAACATTCTGAGCAACATGCTTTAGCTGACCCATCTTTTAGAAGGTAGGGATGGACTAATCAATCTCCAAAAGTGCCTTCCAACCTCAGCCATTCCATGAAAGTCTAATGTGTTCAGGTATGCTGAGCAAGCAGTCATGTCAAAATTTGACCTCCTTGAGTTCTATTAGCTAAGGAATGTAATAAGCATCAAAAAGCAACTGCCATTTCTGAAAATCAAATTGCCATATTTTTAGACATACCAATATATTTCTCCCCTTTAGAAGATGCCTCTTTGTGAGCATTTCTCTGTACAACATGATACACTGCTGAGGAAAGATGCAGTAATTGAGATCGCTGTTTTGGATTTTAGTAACCATTTTGGCTATTGAAAGAGAACTCTTTCATTATTAACATTGTATTGTGGTGCAATATTGCCCGAAATATTTATTAAGGCAATACATATGTGATTCTCTCAAGAATACATTTCAAATTTCTTTTAATGTGTAAGCATTTAGCTTAAGACATCTTGAAACCAATGGCTAATGGGTCACTGGGGGCATCTCACAGGGAAGCTTTTCCTGAGGCAAAGTTCTTTTTTCTCACTGGATGCCCACTTCATAGCTCAAAAGTTCCATTACTGCCCACTTGATCATGGCAGCATGTAGAGTTCTGTGGGAATAGCTTTATGCCTGTAAAGTCTAAGTGGACTTTGAATCAGTTTCTATACTGAAGCAACCTTCTTACTTCTCAGAGAATTGTTTTCATCACATTTAGGACTTGACTTTTCTTTAAAAGTGTTATTTTTTAGCCTATCCTGACCTTTTAGATAAAACAAAAAAAAAATAAAAGATAGTGCAGTTTCATTTATAAATCATTCAGCTTTGCATTAACTTAAAATTAACACTTACTCTGGTTAGAGATTAACTTCATTTATTTATTCTGAGTGAGAAATGAGAGAAGAATAATACTTCTTGTTAAACGTAATTCTTTACTTTGTTCATGGGCATTGCAATTTTCACAGTGATGAAGAGACGATAATCGTCAGGGTGCGGCAAGGACTGATGGCTCCCTGAGTGCTGGAGAGCTGGGGGGGAGGGGATCTGTGTGGGGGCCAGCAGTTCAAGACATCACAGCCCGTGCTGGTCCCGCTGCCCCCAGCCAGGAAACAGGACAGAACAGGGGGGCAGTTGCAGGCAGACCCAGGCATGGGCCTTGGGCATCCCCATGGGAAAGGGGACAGGTCAAGGTCAGGTGGGGACATTAGCTGAAGTGCCTGGCAGGGCAGAGCGTTTAGGAGCTGGGACCACCACTGCTGCAGTGTCACTGGGCAGGGACTGATGGTGTCAGGCCAGGGGTCCTGGACCCAGGGGCATGGGTGAGAGGAGGCCCAGGGGAGGCTGGGGAATTCTATTTAGGCCCATTGCAGCCCTCAGATTTCTGAAAGTCATTGAACAAGCAGTTCAGTGGTACATAGAAACAAAATTTATGTTTAGTATACAAAAATTCATATCTAAAGTTAGTCAGATTGTAATGCATTTATGACAGTATAATGTTTGACACAGAATCTTGTTATGGCTGAACGGAAAGCAATTAATATGGAGTTAACAATTTATTGTTATTCCAGTTAAAGTTTCAACAGTATGGTAGTTTAAATTATGTAATATAGAAAAGCCTCAACAATAATAACTATTTATAAAAGTTAAGAACTCCCTTCCTACTCTCCACTGTTTTTCTCTTGCCTCATTTTCACTCTTTTCACTGTGCCCCTGGGGTAGAGATTATAATGAACTGATAGCATCTGAGGGTCTGTGTTGGGATGAGTATAACATTGGTGGTGATGAGAGAAGAGGGAGCATCCTCTCTAGTCTGGGAGTTTAATTGTTTCATAATACAAGCTGCTTCTTTCTCATTGTTCTGTACAAAAATCTGAAAGTTGTACATTAGCCTTCCTCAGCCTCAGAAAGTATAAAGGGCTGTTACTTGTTATGTAGTGACAACGTGGTTTTAGCAGAACTTGACTGTAGGTAGTATTCTAAGAGCATAACATTCCCAAAATATGAACATATTAGGAAATATTCACTTGACCCCTACAAGACTATCAAAACTAGTGAAAATGCCTGAGGCCAAGGTAAACCTGCATGGGATCAACACAAATCCTGTGGCCTTGTTTTAGTAATGGCAAAATTATATTTACAAGGCTACAGTCTTCTGATTTTCTGTATCATTCTCTGTTAATTTTGCTGGACACAAGTAGAATAAACAATGCAGAAGATGTGCTTAACTGTTAAGATTTGTATTCTTTCCTATGCAGTGAACATATACAGACTAATATTAAAGTAAACTTGCAGGATACCATTTCTGCAAGTTTCTCTTTGCCATTGGCCTAGTAAATGAGCAGACTTTCTAAGAATTTCACAGTATTTCTAACAAGCATTAATGTATTTAAAAGAATAAAAGAAAAAAACTCTTAAAATTATCTTCCTGTGATTAAGATTATTACATCGAATAATTTTTTTGAGTCTTAAATTACAGTATCAGTTTGATAAAATTAAGATACATAGATTTACTGTTTTCAGTATCTAAAAAAAAAAAAAAAAGAATGCAGGTAATTTTAAATTCACTAATAGAAACATCTGGAAGATCATGGAGATATGCATTAATATTTGCCAAAGCATGACAAATGTCTTTATCTCCTGCATCCCTGATGATTTCTGGTCTATGCTTAATTGTTTCTACCAGATTTTTCTGGCACATATCTTACTGCAGCAGTTGATTTACATTTCAAATTAATACAAAAGATAGAGAGGAAGAGAAGAAAGAATTAACAATAGACAGATCAAAAGAAGAGAGTGAGTAAAAAGAATCTTAAGAAAATGCAGGAATGCAAATAAATGCCTTCTGGTACTAAAAGAAATGAAAGTTAAATTCTGAATCAATTCACATAAATTGTGGACAAAAAAGGAAACAAAAAGAACATATATTAAACTTCTGCCCAGACAGGTTTTGGAGTCTTTGCTGTTTGGATAAATCCAGGGATCATTGCCTGTTTGAACTGAAGTCTAGAAACTTGTTTTGAGCCTTATTTTTTCAGTCATACATTTCTTGATATCCACAGTTATATTTCCTTTCTGAATAGCTGTGAACTGAAAATCGAGTTGGTCAGAAGAATGTTTTCATCAGCCATTTATACTGATTTTATATTCTGAAATGTATATTTGCATTGTGGATTCCTTTTTTTTTCTATAACTTGTAAATCATTATGAGAAAAACTGTAATTTGAGCTTAGAGCAGGTAAAAAGACGACATTTATAAAGAATAATAAAGATATTTGTGAAAATAATAAAGCTGTTATAACATCTAAATACATGTTAAAATAGTCAAAGGAGCTGTTGTATACAATATAGTGTTATGTACACTAACTTGAAAATTCCTTTAACAGATCCAGAACACATTCTTCTAATTAAGTTCTTAACTTTATTGGAAAGTCTTGCAGGCAGCAGATATTTAATGACAGACAACATCAAAGAGAACAGTTAATTAAGATATTCTTTTAGCACCTCCCCCCCAGCCTTCTTAATGAGATGCACTGGTCATTGCAATGTTACATAATTGTGGAAAGGTTTTAAGGATACCAAATAAGTCTTGACTGACAGTCCTTGGACATCTGAAAGAAGAATGAAGATGGAATATAGTGATTACTCTTATTTAAAATTATATATATAATTGTAACCACCTCTTTTTTTTTAATGAAATATGCGTTTTATTTTTGCTTAAGACTCTCAACACTTCTTTCTCAATTATCCATTACAAAAGGATAGAACATCTTCTTACTATTAAGATACACAGAAATATCCCCTTCTAACCTCATTAGCATTTTACTATAGTGAGTCCCACTTAGAGCCATCTGCATTAAGGACCTTTGGCTTTGTTTGGGAAGTCTGTGGTTGGATTGTATGTGTTACCAGGGCTAATAAAGTCCTGCATCTTTAATTCATCCTGAATAAAGAAGATACTGAATATTTAGTCTCACATTTTGAAGTCAATCTGATTCTTAGGAATTAATCACCAAAACTAATTCTAATGAATTGAAAGAGCTGCCTTAGATCCCATTTATCTGGTCTTATGAACAATTTGCAAGTTTTCATCTGCTCTTTAACTGATGAAATTTAAAAAAAAAAAAAGTGTATTTAGAGGGCAGTCATAAATGGGCCGTACTCTACCTAGAGTCCAGTAACAAGCAGAGTACTGCAGGGGTCCATCATTGTACAAGTTCTGTTCAATGTGTTTATCAATGAGCTTGAATCTGTGACAGAGTGCAATCTCAATGGATCTGCAGATGACACCAAAATGTCAGTCAACAGTCAATATGCTTGAGGACAGGGTTGTCATCCATAGGGACATAAACAAGCTGGAAGAATGGGCCAACAGGAATCTTATGAAACTCAACAAGGGCAAAAGCAAAGCCCTACACCTGGGTAGGAAACACCCTGCCAGCAGGAGTGGCTGACAGTAAGGAGCTCTGCTGAAAAGACCCTGGATGTTGTGGCAGACAGCAGGCTGAGTACGACCCATCAGTGTGTCCTGGCAGCAAAGAGAGCTAACAGCATGCTAGGTTATATTAAAAGGAATGTAGCCAGTAGATCAAAGGGAAGGATTATTGTCCTTTACTCAACACTCCTGTGAGCATGGCTGGAATAGTGCATCAAGTTTTTGGCCCCATGAGAGGAAAGATAAGTTCCTTGCTGAAGCAAGTTCAACGGAGTGTCACCAAGATGGTTGGGGGCTGGAGCACTTCCCCCATGAGGAGAGACAGGGGGAGCTGGGCTTTTTCACCCTGGAGAAGAGGAGAAAGCTAAAAGCTGTTTCCAAATGTCTTCAAGGGGGTTATTGGAAAGACAGAGCCAAGCTTTTGATGGTGGAGCATGATGTGAGGATGAGAGACAACTAACAAAATTTGAAATTAGATCTTCAAGCCAGACATAAGAGAAACTTTTCTTCTGTAAGGACAGTCATACATTTGAGCAAATTGCTCAGGGAGGTTGTACCATCTACATCCTAGGAGGTTTTCTCCAGACTCGACTGTATAAAGCCCAGAGCAATTGGTCTGACCTCATGACTGACCTGCTTTATGTTGTCATGAAAACAAGAAACCTCCCGAGGCACATTTCAACCTGAGTTATTCTATGATCCTGTGGATAAAAACACACTATAGAATGCTCCCTCTTTTTTGAACAGCTCAACTCCTAATCAGCATGGTATTACTAACCAATGGTCAAATATATAGGATTAGAACGTTTGTTTGTTTGTCGGTTGTCTCTGAAATAAAAGCCAATTTAGAAAATACTTAAAACTTTTGCTGAATACTTCTTGAAAACTCAACTTCTTTAGCTGCATTTCAGACATTTAATGGCGGGCTTTCAACTTAGTCAAGTTTTGCTGGCTGTGCTTTTAGTTTGTGGAATTACAATATTTCACTTGTAATAACAGAAGTTACAGCTACATACTTCATGTCGAAGGTTTATTTAAATATGACATTGTGCTGGAAATAGTTTTTTTCTGTCTAGTCAATGGTTAATATCTGAAAACATGGTAATTTTGTAATGTCACACTGTTACTTTAATTTAGTAAATTAATTAATTTTCCTTAAAATACTATCTATTTGAATACAGCTCATTCTCAATCCTATCTTGTAAGATAGAATGGCAATTAAATATTGGTAGGTAATTATGTTTTATGAAAAAAACCAGCAATCTTAAATCATGTGTTAAAGCATGTTGACTAATCACCAATAGTTTACCTTATCGAAGCTTGTGGAACAGGAAGGGAAAAACAAGTCTGGTTTAATAAGAGACAACAGCCATAGCTGAAATCTACCTCTTAATCTGGGATTGAACAAAATACATTAACATGGCACAGAGCACAAGCTTCTAAAATAAGTATAAGAGTCAGGTTGTCCTGTCTGAAATTAATTGATTTTGCTTAAGAAAACAACTTATTTCTAAAGTGTACAGTGATTCAAATTATGATCTATAACAAGAATTTGTTTTGTCTGATTTTGCTTTCCAACACATATGAACTGCTGTGACTACTTTTTTGCAGACCTACAGTTTCTAAAATTTAAATTTTAATATAGTGTGGGCACACTATATTAATGATGAAAATATATTAATATTATATATATTATATATATATATATAAATGATGAAAAGAACATTCCTTACAATTCACATGAATACATTTTAAATAACTGTACTGATTTGAGAGGGAAGATACATTATTCCAGCATTCCCCATTTTAAACAGAAATTCTCCCAAGTCATAATCTTCTAAAAGGGAAGGGAAAAAAAAAAAATCAGTAAAAGAATTTTCACTGTATTAGATACTATTTTCTGCCTTAATTTTTTTTTTTTTTTTGCTGGTGAATGCTTTTGCAGAGTGGACATCTGCCTGGGTTATTTTATTCCCTTAGGGATTACTTGTAAAAAGTTAGTCCATTATAATAATTTAAATTAGATTTACAACTATGAGTTTATCTGGGGTAAATTTTCCTTGCTGTCGTGTTTACAACAAGAACCCTATCTATACTTGTAGCATATTGCGTGTACAAAGTGAGTGCATCTAGCACAGATTCATAATCTATTTTTGGAGCTTTGTCTCAGGCAAATGTCAAAGCCTCTTGCCTCTTTCATTTACTAAAAATGATCCTGGAATCAGGAGCAACCTCCACTCCTATATAAATAGAAAGGCTTATGGGTCTTCCATATGTTTGCATTATGCAAAGTTTTAGCAGTTACAACACTTTTGAGTAGTAGTTCATTCAGACTAGTTTTCTGAACTGAATTGCTCATCAGCTTGATTTCCATCCACTTTTACATAGTTGTGAATTTTTATGTGCAAATACCTCTTCTTATCTTTCCTCACATAAGTAATCTAATTTGACACATGCAAGGTCCTCAGTTTTACTGATTTTAATCTATTCTCCATCCACAGGGACTCACTTAGAGAAATAACTGTCCAGGTCAGTAGGTCTCAGACTGCTCTAGTCTGAGCTGGTCATGTTCCTTTTGTGAACTCATGCCCTGAGCAACAATTACTATATTTTGCCTCCACATTCTTATTGCTGTTTCCCATGGTGCAGCCTGACAGTTCGTCAAACCTCAAGTTATCTCAGTTGCTGATTGTGAATTCAAAGTGATGATCTACCTCTGGATTGAATTCAGCTGACAGAAAGTGTTGGTTGAAATTTCATCCAAAAAGCAGAAATCAGTCTTCCTGTCTTCCTTCTTGTACCATTTTTCATTGCCAATTTGTCTTTTTATTTTTTTTATTTTTTTTTAAACCAGAATATTAAAGGAAAATAATATCTGTGGTGTTCTTTTTCTTAATCATATAGGAAATTACAATTTTTAAAAATAGCCTCTTTGACAAACTGAAATGTCAGTTTTGGCTGCAGATGACTGAAGAGGAGAGTATGTTAAATTACCCATGCAACATAGGTATTTCAATTGGTCTAAACCTGTTTCCATAGAATCCTAAGACATAAAAGTTGATGCTTTCACAGATTATAAATTGTGTTTAGGCAAACACGAATGCATTTATTCTATGCGGTAGCTGATACTTACCAGATTGTTCATACATAACTTTAATTTTGTCTTAGAATCTTCCATGTAAATCATACCACACTGTTTATCTCTTAATGATCTTCTGCATGAGTGCTTTTTTGTAGTTTAAGTGGATATGGAAGCCAAATAAGTTATGTGTTTTGCTTGAAAGATGCCTCTGTATCAAACTAGTACAGTACTTTCATCGTATAAGCTTTGAAGTTTTAAGTAAGCATAATTCCTCTTGCTTTTTTCTGTTGAGATGAACTTTCTCTTCACTTGTTTTCATTTGAAGGGCTTTGCATCTTTAAAGCACTAGGACACAACATGCCATTTGAATGTGATTCTGTATATAATTTTGCTTTGAGCTCAATAATGGGAGCAGGTGACTGTTCTTATATATTTGCTTGCATGAGAAAGGTGTGTCTGCATGGATTTTGCTTCAGTAGTAGTGGTTACATGACATGCAATAGTTGTCCTTGCAAGAATCATTGCAATAATGACATGCAATATTTTTTTCTTTGTTTTAATCAACATCATACTGTTCTAAAATATCACTTGACCATGCATTTGTTTTTCTGTGTTTGAATCTTGATACCTGTCTGTCAAAATTTAGTGCATCCTGAATCATAACAATTCTAGTCTCTGATATTATTCATTGTTGTGACAATTTTTTTCTTTTATTCTGAAATACAGAATAAAACATGTCTAAGTCTAATTTTAGTTACTTGTAATGCTGGCATCATAGGACAGTGAGTAGTTTTTGTTGAGTCTCTGACACATAAACCTGGATTCCTACCTGACACTTTTAAGGTTGTTTACTTTTACAGGGAGAACCACCAGCATATGATTTAGAAGTGCTGTACTGCAGAACAATTATTAAGACATTAAATGTAAGATAGCTAAAAAAAAAATGCGTACCCACAGCAGCTCTACAAATTCTCTGTATTGTGCTAAAGTATTCTGTTATGGTAATATTTTTTAATAGTATAGCAAAGTAAAACATTTTCAGCCTAAAATTTCTGCAGTAAACAAAGAAGGCTTTATTAGCAAGACGATTTTCGACATTAGGACCTGTTTCCTTTATTTATACAGTACATTTGATAAATCTGTCAAGAGTTTTTATATACTTTGTGCATGAAAGCTGCTACATAGTGCTCAGTTCCTCTAGGAGTCTTGTTTCCATTTTCTAGTGTACAGGTTCTTCTAACAGTGCAAGAACTCTGGTTTGTTTCCATCCTGTCATCACCCACTACACTTAAAGGTCATGTCTCAAAAGTCTGTGTGAGGTGACAGCTCAGAAATAAAAAGAGAAGTGTCTCTGTTATTGGCTCAATGACTGCTCAAGAGCCCCTTGGTCATTATTATGGAATAAAAAAGCCATGTTTTAAATATACTAGTATAACGTAATACAGTTCATGCTACATCAACTTGGTCTATGCTAATTATGATTTTTTTTATACATTGCCCAGTCACTTATTCTTTCAAGATGGAGTTGGTACTGTGTTAGAAGTTTTAAATGCTCACAGATGAGAGACTTGGCCTTTTGGCCATTTGTAGCCTAATCTGGGGAGTGGGGAAGGTTAATAAAACATTAAAGATTCCCTCATCAGTTATATATTTTAGCTACTACACGTTACATTTATTATCTTCATATTTTCACAAGCAGTGGATGCACAATTTTTTAAATCATTGAACATTTTATGGGTGGGGTTTTTGAGTTATATAATCTGGCATATTACAGGAATAAAAGAGCAAAAAGAGAATTACAGATGCTGCCTTTGTCAAATATCTAATGTAGATAATTATGGTTAGATGTGTTTGTTAAATGTGTACCTTTTACTATCCATCTACCCTTGGCGTTGTATCAAGTCTAAATGAGCTTTTAAAGCCCTGCCAATCTCTGATGAAAAGAACTAAATGTATTAATGGATTGGGCAGCCTTATTAGCAGTTGGAGTACAGAAGCTTTGCCTGCTACCTAGGTTACTACATAATGCTGCTGTATCACTCCTCGATAGGGTCGTTATCACTTATCTACATGTGGGGTCTCTTTTAATGATATAGCGGTATGTTTTTCTCTAGCCATGCTGATTTCAGGACTGAATTTTCAGGGGTGGAAATTAGGTGCTGTCATTCCAATTGGTACAAAAGTTTATACTATACATATTCAAGTACATTTAAAAATGAAGTGTGTAATATCACTATAATTACAAAATGTTCACTAGCATTAAAAAAAAGTCTCAATTACTTCAAATTTTTAAATAAAGCATATTGACTTTCCTCTTTTCATGTCACTTTTCTTTACTATGTTAAATAGAGGGAAATTTAATCTGTTAGGTTGATCAGGAAAACATAATTCAAAAGAAACAGTTAGCATCCAGTGCTACTATGTGTCCCACAGGTTCTTCCACTTTGATCAAAACTGCCTCCACTGGTGAGTTAGAGGAGCGTATTGCGGCCACTACTGGTGCTATTACTGTTGCTAGCACATCAGCTGATGTTGCTGAATCCAGTGCAGTGATCACCCATAGACAACCTCCTGAAGAGCAACAAATGCAAGCTATGAATATAAGAAAATCAATTCTGGAATCGGCCACTTCCAAGGAAGCACTCTCCCTTCATCAAGCAAACTTACAAAGCACAAGAAGACGACCAAGAAATGCTGAGCAGATAGAAAGAACTAAAGAACTTGCAGTTGTTACTCATAGAGGTATTGGATATTATTTTACTTGTGCCCATGTAGTTACAGAAAAATATTTTGTATAAATTAAAAGTGGAAGGTCAGTTATCCATTCAGGAAAAATAATTGAATCAAATGGGAAAGGGATTAAACCTGCTTAAAACTGAGTTCTAGTGGCGCAGCCAGATAGAAGTATGACATGAATAACCATATTGTCATAGTAATTTAAATTAATTTGGTGTGTATTATAAAAAGACAAAAGGGAAAGATAAGGAATTTTCTTTTGATGCCACTTTATAGATTAACATAGTTTTTTCACTGTCAAACCTAGTGTAAGATCTGATCAAGGTTTTGACAACTGAGATTAAAATATTAATCTATTCATATGTGTTGAGGCATGATCAACTATAGTATTAAAAATTTGCCTTATAAAGAGCTGCCTTGTTCTAAACTAATGGGTGATGCAGGTGTAACCATTTTGCTTCTGTTTAAATCTTCAGCAAAATTTTGGCTTTTAAAAATGTCTTTACATTTTTATTTTATCTAACATGATATCAATGAATGAAGGAAAGTTTAGAACACAAGGGAATTCAGTTGCAAGTACTAAAGCAGTAAAGCTAAACATTTGATATGTTCCTGTATTCAGAAGATTTAATCCACATGCTAAAGTACTTAGAATTAACATCATTTGTAGTATAAAGAAAGCATTATTTATTGTGTTAAAAGGTAAATGCCAGTGTCTAAAACATGTGGCAGAGAAACAGCAATGCTGGATTGTCTTAATTTAACCAGCACAGGCATTTAGAAACAAATTGCATGTGGTACGTTTTTACATGTACACAAGATCAACTAAGAAACAGCTTCATTTTGCAGGTTAATTTTGTTGAATATGATTTATTATATATTTTTAATTTTTATTGTGTGCTAATCCATTGTTTCATGTTAATCTATTGTGCATGAAAAACAGATAAATACAAATATATTAAGAAGGAACATCTTTTATAGACCAAACAATTTGTAGAAGTGTCATTATATTGTTGATATTTTCTAAAGACAACTTCAGATTGGAATCTGTTTTTCTGCTGGATCAGATAGTATCCTTGTGTAAGTTATTGTAGCTTCATTTACTAACACGTATTTTGCATTCACTTCAGAACACATCTTCAGCTATGAGGGATTATCTGAGGGCCTGTAATAATCTCTTCTAATTTGAAGATGTGAGAGTGTACTAATTCGGAAGTTACATTTGACAGTAATTGTGATGTACATACAGTTTCTTCCATTCCCTGTTTCTAATCATTACATTACAATGTCTTCTCCACTGTTTTCTCACTGTCATTTTCTTTGACCTATCCTTTATATAAGATATGGGTAAGGCACCTACTTCTGAATTGTTTTGTTATATTAAAATGATAATCCTTCCATTATATTAAAAAAAGAAAAATACGGAGACCAAGACACTGCCAAAATAATGTTATGTTACTTATTTGTCACATATTAAAGTAGTATTACACATACTAAAGGCATCACAGCCCACATGCAGATGAAAGCAGTCTTGTATAGACCTTACCAGAGAAGACAGCCCATACCTAGTTCTCTGTGCAGTTTATTCCCTAATGCCACATTTAAACTCCTGATTTTGCTAGCATTCTTTATACAAAATCCATTAAATATTTTTTACTTTACCATACTTGCAGAATATTATATATATGTATGCTACTAGAGTGGGTGTTTGTATACTGAACAAAAAATTTCCATTTTGCCTTGGCAAACATCGGTATTTGACAGTATAATTGTAATAGCCTTGAAAACATATCAAATTGACCCTTCTTAAAAAACCTGTAATTGTCTTCCCTAAAATATTCCTCATTACAAAGGCACAGACATATTCTGAAGGAATGCTTGTGAATATAAGACTATTGTTAATTAACTTGAAGAAATTTCCATTATGGGGAGATATTCCACAGATGTTTCTATGGAGTTTTCTGCAGATTTCTACTGAATTATTTTCCCTTCTCTTTGCCAATGAAATATGCACAAAGGTATGAAGACTACTTGTCTTGCCTTGCATATAAAATTACTGTGGAACTATAAGAGCTACTTAAGAAGTTTACGAAAATTCATTTTTTGTAATTCTTTCTCTACTTTATAGATATTAAAAGTTAGGTTTTAATCTGGAAATATAATTTTTCCTGTGTTCTTGATTATAATTTAAGAATTATCCTCCCAAAGCTATGCAAATTAAGTAATACTTGAAAAGATAAAAGTGAATATACTAAAAATAATTTATTAGAACTTACTATCTCATGCATGCGTATATTTAAAATGGTAAAAGTGTAGCATGTAGTCTTCACTGTAGTTTTTTTTGAGAACGTTGCTAGTGAGATCAGACTAGTCTTGTTTTATGTTACATTAGTATTGATGAAAAATGATAACTATAGGATAAGAGTCAGTTGGCTTCCATAGGATTGTTCTGCGAATAGATCTCTCAGAATGAGTAAACAATAACAATATTGTTTTGTTTCCTAAATTTATATTTTTTTAAACTCTATGTGTGAAAGAAATTTATAGAGAGAGATGGAAGTGTCTATTCATCTACAATTAAAGTTCTAGGTAGAAATTAGTCTACCACACTTACTGTCTGGACTTCTGTAACAACTATAGGTTGTGTCAAAAGCTGGCTACAGAATTTCTTTAAGCTTTATGTTGGAAATCACAGAAGAGGAGTTTGTGTTCTGACTATTTAAAAGAGTAAAAAGGAACCCTAGATGCATTTGGTGCACTACTTCCACTAGAAGCAGGGAAGTACAAGTATCATTTAATAAGGCAACAGTGAGATCTCATGAGGAATATTGTACATGATTATAGTTCAGATGAATAAAAGAACTATAATGGTGTTACTTTGTTCTGATCACCCCACCTTACAAAAGAAAATGTAAGACAGGATGAAAGGGTAAATATTTCAGTAAGTGAATGGCAGTGTGTGTAGAACTTAAATAAGGACAAATGAGTAGAAAATATATAAATACATACATTAGGCAGAAGAGCGAGAAGAGCTATTGTTATTCGAACCTTATCTTGATAAAGCCTTCCGATAGAAGGACAGAATAGATTAAAAAAGCTTACTTTCAAGATGCAGCTTGATTAGCTAATGAAAAATATATTTAGATATGGTAGCCAGAAGAGAAACATAGTGTCTTTTGGGTCCTGAGTTAGAATGAAGAAAATCACTCAAACTCAGGAAAGTTAATCTCTTCCTGCAGTAGAGAGAGAGGAAAAAAAAAAAACAACCCAAACATCAAAAAGCTAAGTCCCTAACCACTTTCATTCAGTTACATCTAGAAGCTTCAAATGCCATGTATTCAGTAGTAATTCATGTGGATACTACTAGTACAGTTTCTTGTACGTTCTGTCTTCTTCTGATGTTAAAACAGGAAGGAGATAAAAAGTGGGGTTTTTCCCTTGTTTATTTTCTGTTGAAATATTTAAGTACTGGTAGGTTGATCATAACTACATTAGTAGAGGATCTAACGTGTTTATTCAATTTAATTTTCTTGTAGTTCCTGCAGTTCTTAAGTGTTCTTTATTATATTTTACATGTTCACTTCTGTAATGGATATTTGTTTTTTGACATGTTGTGTCTTTGTTTTCCCACAGTAATTCAGGTTTTCTTATTTTAACCACACTATGCAGATATAAATCAAGTACCTTGTAGTTAGAAATCAGAAGATACCTTATCATTAGTGTAATTTTACTTTAGCTTAAAACTGTATTTGTTAACCATAATTGCTTTCTTTTAAATAATTATTTTTTTCCAAGTTAGAGAATTTGAGATACATTTAATGTAGAATATATTAGAAAAACTGTAATTTTAACCAATACCAATATATAGAATAACATATATATATACCTATAACCTGTATTAAAAAAAAAAAAAAAAAAAAAAAAAAGTTTTATCAAGGCATTTTCTGACTAATTTTAAATAGTGCTTCTCGTTATTGCACAGTGATGAGCATGAGCCAGCACTGTGCCCTTGTGGCCAGGAAAGCCAATGGCATCCTGGGGTGTATTAGAAGGGGGGTGGTATTTCGAGAGAGGTTCTCCTTCCCCTCTACTCTGCCCTGGTGAGACCACATCTGGAATATTGTGTCCAGTTCTGGGCCCCTCAGTTCCAGAAGGACAGGGAACTGCTGGAGACAGTCCAGCGTAGGGCAACAAAGATGATTAAGGGAGTGGAGCATCTCCCTTATGAGGAAAGGCTAAGGGAGCTGGGTCTCTTTGGCTTGGTGAAGAGGAGACTGAGGGTGACCTCATTAATGTTTACAGATATACAAAGGGTGAGTGTCACGAGGATGGAGCCAGGCTTTTCTTGGTGACAACCAATGATAGGACAAGGGGTAATGGGTACAAACCGGAACACAGGAGGTTCTACTTAAATTTGAGAAGAAACTTCTTCTCAGTGAGGGTGACAGAGCACTGGAACAGGCTGCCCAGGGAGGTTGTGGAGTCTCCTACTCTGGAGGCATTCAAGACCTGCCTGGACATCTTCCTGTGTAGCCTCATCTAGGTATTCCTGCTCCAGCAGGGGGATTGGACTAGATGATCTTTCAAGGTCCCTTCCAACCCCTAACATTCTGTGATTCTGTGATTCTGTGACTTTATTGTACAAAGTTGTTCTTCATATTAATTTGTACTTAACTAAGGAAGTAAGATATTTTTATAAGTTTTAGTGAAAATATTGTAAAGTGGAAGGGTTCCACACATCATTTTGTTGACAAATAACATAGCACAGTAAAACTTAAACTTCCATTTCTGCTCCATGCTAATCATGCTTTTCAGTCAAGAGAAGAGGAGGGTTGTTGTTTTACATTTAGTGGCTCATCAGTGTATTTTTAGCTGAGATAACAACCCAGTGAGAAATTTTCAAATGCATATTAAATTATACAGTTCTCTGAAAACTGTCATAGGTTTTCATCTATGGATAACAAATGAACCTGAAAAGCTGCACAATTAAAACGCTAATGCATCTTATTGAAATAAAATCAAACTACATTAAATTTTAATATAAATGGGAAATGCACACATTAGGTTAAAATAATATGCATATGGCATGTTTCATTAAAGTATACAATTATATTCATTGAACTATCAGAGCTTTTCATTTTATGGAGAAACTTTTACATTCATCCTCATTTGCATTGTATTCCATTCTGAATAAAACTATTTGACTGTGGGGTAACACTAAAATAGAGCCTGTTGTCAGTAAAACTAAGGTCCCGGAAAGGAAATAAAAAGTCTAATTTTGTCTATTTAATAGATCATAATGAACAGTAAGTTTGTTTAAGCATTTCTACCTTTAGCAAGGAGTCAAAAAGTAATTTTCACTGTTTTAGTAATCCTACTTATTGTGCAGCACCACATCATGTTTAAAACATTGTAGGGTCATTAAACAAATATTTATTAAGTGTTGTACTAGTGCAGTATGTTAATGCACTAATTAGTAATACAGTGCAGTAATTCAGTATAGTAATGCAGCAGCTGCAATAATTTTTAGTATAAATCTTCCATACAATCTGCTTTGACCAGGGCACTTAGGGTTGAAAGGGAGGAATGATAAAATGAGTAATTAAGATGAGCTCATTTAAAAAGCAAAAAATGGAATAGTAGGAAAATTGGATGGTTCACCACTTCATAATGTGATTGTTCATCTTCTGAATGTTTCTTCAAATTTAAGAAATCATTAACCTACATAGTTGATGCTGTATTACAAAAATTTATGAAAATTCACATCCTCTAGTGCCAGCTTTCAAGGTTCAGAAAGTCTCTAAAAGATAGTGCTACATCAGTGTGTTGGGTTACAGTGAAGTTTATTTGTAGATTTTTAATGTAAATTTATGCAGCCTAAAGTGTCATAACTTAAAAATGAAATAAGTTGCTATATCTTCCCTTCCCCTTTCACCACTCCTCCCACAGGACCCCCCATAACTTGTGCAATCTCTTGAATTGGTGATCCCTAAGATACCTGGATATCTAGCACTTGTGTTGCCAGAGCTTGAAGATTTTGGATAACTAGTTGTGTCATATGCATAGTGAACGTGAAGGGTACAAAAAAGAAAAAAATCAACTGACCGTACATAAACAGTACAGTAAGTTCAGCATATTCAGGCTGCGCATGTGCATCAACTTCTTGAGAAAATGCAATTAATTAGACCTATGCCCAAGATGAGCTGGAAGTGTTGTGCATTATTTTTTTTGGCATATCTGCATATAAGCACCAAATGTTAGAAGTCCAGGGTATATCAGGTGTGGGTTTCAATCATTAGAAACAGCAGCTGCTGCAAATAAAGTCTGCCACCTTCAGCTGTTGAGGTTCTTGAACAATCACTGAATTACTGGTTCTGCACCATTCAGAATCAGTTCTAAACTGTATTCCAAACAAACAACTTGTCTCTTCAGAAGGCAGTTAATGAGTTAATTACTCATTATTTCTAGGATAACAGAAATCCAGCCAACATACTTATTGCAGAAGATCATGTCATTCTGAATCTACAAGTGATTTTAATATCAGCTTGTGTTCCCTAATATCTGTACCCAATACAAAGTAAAAAAATGGTATTGATTTCTGTTTTCTAAAAAAATAGTAGTGTGATGGGAAGAATTTGAGAATGTGAATTCAAAGGAAAGTTTAATTTTCTCTCTCAGTCTTGTGATAAAAAGAAAAAAAAATTAAAAAATCTCTTGAGACAACATAGTCTCTAAGACTTTTACCTCATACCTTCTCTTAGCAGATATTTTTGTTTCAGATACTGTCACACAAAATCCTTTGCAGTTGGCTTTAAATAAATGTCAAATATGAGAAACAGAAAAATACAGACATTGTGAGGAAGCACAAAATCTTGCCTTTATTTCTGGAGATATTACATGTTTTCTAAAACATGTTATATGGGCACTTATGTATGTGCAATACAGGCATTAGGTACAGTCATATAAGCAATCTACTGCCTTTTTTCATATAATATCATATTTCTGCAGATGTCATTTAAGAAGGGATGTGTGTGCAATCTTGAAATAATGGCTTTGATATTATGCTTTTGTTCTCTATCTTCCTTAGCTGAGTAGTAGTGATTATAATGTAAGGAAGGTTCTGAAGAAGGGAGGGGCTGTTTCAGTGTTTGAACTGCTTTGAGCTACATCCAAGAGAATAAGTATATAACGTTAGAATAGGCTGAAGTTTCCATAGTTAATACTCTGTATAGTTACCTGTAGTAATGCAAACTGAGTGCCTGTAGAATGGCCACGTTTTGGTCGTCACCATTTTAAATGCACCTTATACTTGGCTTAAAAGTTTACAAAACATAGACAAGACAAGCTGGACAATTTCATTACATAAATACTGTTCCATAACTGAAATAAGTAAATAAATTCGTTGGTTGTCAGTGTTTTAAATAGATATCCATCACATGGCTATATACCCCAATACTTCCACACTGTAGAAGCAAATTTCCTGCCTCAAAATCTGTGCTTCCTGTAGCAATCAGGATGTACTTTTTGAATGAAACTAAAACTGTGTCAATTGAACAATCTTTTCTTCAGTCAAAATTAATTTATAGTGTCTGAGAGCTTGTATTCAAGGTTACTTCAGAAATTATACCTCTAAGTGTTTCTTTTACAATGTACATGCTTAAAATATATGCACATGTATTCTTGTTTACCTGAGGTCCTTTTTAACACAGTACCTAGCCTGAAGAGTAAAATTCAGTCATTGTCTATATTAGTCCTTTCTCACAAATGTTTGTGTGTAGTCTGTATGCATATGAGTATGCATATGTACACAGAATCACACAACCTTTTAATAAAAAATAATTAAGACAATATTTTAATTTTGTCTATATGTCTCAAATTTTGCCTGTAAGAGTTTGAAAATTGCTTATCTTACATGGTCAAAAACTTCAACAAAATGATTCTGAACATGTTTCAGTTTACATATAAATTTACTACATGAGAAATGTACATGAGTCTGGTCTGTCTGTTGGCTGAATATTAGCCTGCCTGTCTATCATGCAAAACTCCTCACCTACACTTCTTTCATTACCAGGACTGTTCATATCTTTCCCTCCTCAATAGAGTGTTGAGTTCCATCTTTCATTTGCAGAAAGCAATGGGCAACTAACTCTAGAAAAAGTTACATAGATAATAATTTATTACTCTATATTAAAGCCATTTGAATAAGAAAAAAAAACATGAGTGGTTTTGAGCATAAAAACCAAGGTGGATGTCTAAATAGTTTTCAAGTTTTCAAGGTTTTTGACATAATCTCTGATTCAGTGTCACACAGTTCTGATGCTACTGTTTACATTTCATCAGAAAATCGTATGTATTTAAAATAGCATTAAAGAAAATTTTAAGCCTCTCCTTGCATTATAGAACTGCTCAGGTGATTATGCCAGACAGGTATTTTAAAATTTTTATTATCTTTAAAATAGATTTTTATAGTCTTTCCAATTACATAATTATTTATATGAAAGTGATACTGAAGATTTATTCTGTTGTAAGTGTAATTAAGTTTGATTTCCTTGATCTAACTTTTCAGTTTTATTTTTGGATTTATTCTGAAAGGGGTTGAAGGACAGGGCATAAAAGAAGCTTTGGGTTCACATCTTTTTTAATTTATGTAATATTATTCCCCAAAGCACTGGAGAATCTTATTGCTACCTTCCATCTACAGCAGTATGCCTTCTCAGGGGTATCCTTCTTTTTGGACTAATCTATTTCACTTGCTTTTGGCTGTTCAGAAATATGAAAACATACTAGTCTGACCATATTTAGCTGTTTGTAGCATTATCACATCTGAACTATTTATCTTGAGAGAAATGGGCATATCAACATTTAAACTCATCTTGTGAGAAAGTAGGTATCTGAGGCTAGATTAATTGAATCTCTAATATGTCTATTTCTCTTTGTGGAATAGCTTGGATGTGTACAACTACACTGTTTGCTGACGTGAATTCATCCTCTGAGATTTCTGAAAAGTGAAAACCACTTTCAGAAGTTACTGTGTGCTAAAACTGATTTTGAACAGTCATCATTTGCTCACTGGTCTCCACATTGGTATCGGCAAAATAATGCCTAGTTTACCAAGTATTAAAACATATATTTATTGCATTTTGGGTATGGGATTTCTTGGTCGTGGTAGGACTGTTTGTATGTATGTACATGCAGGTGGAGCATGACACATAGCTTAGTGGTAGCACGTTAGGACCACCTACATTTCTGTAACTAGTCGACAGTGCATTCAGAAAGTACTGTTCAATAAATTAACATACAAAACCCAGTTAAAAGTAAAATTCTTCTCTTGTAAAGATGCTTCAGAGATCTTGAGTTGCTTGCTTTACTAGTACTATTTAATAGCCTTGGCAAAGTGATGCAAATAGTTATAAAAATATCTGTTTTAAATGTACTCACTAAGACACTCTTGTAACTATTTCCAGTTTGACCTTAGATTTCGTGAACTCTATTTCTTGTGTACATAAACTATGTATGTGCCATTCAAGTGTCTGAGGATGAGAAGAAACAAACAAAAAAACCCCAGATAATTCTTTAATATGTTACACTGATTTCTGAAAATAAAGGACAAACATCTCCCTAATGTGAGTATTTAAGCCCATCCCAGCACCCGAGATCATGTATTCAAGCCCATCCCATTTTACTTAGGTGTTGGAAGAATAGTTTGGCCTATATTCTGATTCATGAGAAGTCATTTAACACTGGTGTTCAGAGAGGGTCAAAAGAAGCTTGCAGCTGTACTCCTACATTAATATTTATGTATAAATAGCATCTTAAAAATCTCACACAATGATGAGAGAGTATTGCTGTTATTCCAGTATGACTCTACCATTGCATTAAGATTATAGACAAGGAAAGTTACATTTTGCCTATTGAGTTGAAGGTTTCTGTGTATTTAGAAGAAAGTATGATCTCTTCAATCAGAAGTGTAAAAATATTTATCATCACGTCTTGTATCTCTCATATGAATTGTCTTTCTTAATAGTATGTTATGTTCTCCTGAATCTTGCTCTGCTGTTCTGTGTTGTTATGATTTCTTTTATTTATAAAAACAGCCTCAGTAGTATTTTACTACTACGATATTTATGTCTCATATAAGAGTTTCTTTCATTATTCATTGATTTTGCATAAGAACTTAATGGGTGCTGAATAATTCTTTGATGATCTACTGTCTGTCTTTCCAGGTTTACTTCTTTTAGACCTCTAATCTCTCATGTTTCATCAGCAGTATCTTCTTGTAGCCAACATAAACCATCTTCCGTATAGCTTTTAATCTATTAAGTCTCTTGAGTATAATGTACCTAAAATTAACCTGTATTTAAAGTTTAAAAATGCTTAGAAGGTCCATTTTTATGTATGGTTCATTGCTCACTGTTAGAGTGTATTGTAGAAAAGAGCCACTTATTTTAATGACTGAAAGAAAAAGTTTCTTGTGCTGTTCTTGCTTTATTCTCTCTTACCTTTCGATATCTGTAAAATTTTGGGTTTAGTCTCTTTTTATTAGTTGTTCCATTTCAAAAATATGTTGAAGCCACATGGTTTGCCTGGCTTAACTGTCTTTATCATAAAGCCAGCTCAAAATAAGGGATTTTGCAGACATAGTTCAACTATCTTCTATATCATACTTTGCAAATAACAATTTTCAAGCTAGAAAGAGGACCAGCTCCAGAATCAACACCAGAACAGTGGACTGCCTTTTTTTTTAATTTTTATTTTTAATCCAAATCTCTGTAGATAAAATAGAAAAATAGCTTGGTATGTTTAATTTAATAAATTGGTTTTCTTCTATGATGAAAATATTACCGTTTTGTCACAGATAACAAAATTTCAGTATTTCCTGAAAAAATATTTATTATTCTGTACTAAAGCTAGGAACCTAGCTAAGGTGGATTTTGTAAACAACTAGTGCAGAAGTAATCTGGGTGCTTATAGATCTTGAAAATGCATGCTAATGTGTTACTTTTAAAAGGACTTTTTGTCTACTAAAACATTGTAATATTTTAGCTGTTACCTCTGTTTTGTCTTTTTCGCAAAAATAATACTGACTTTTAATTGAAATTTTAAAAACTGAAGTAACAGGCAAAATATGTAAGCTTTCCTACTGCTGATTAAATATTTTCAGAATATATGTGGATTAAGATATATCTTGTATTGCCTGAATGCTTATGGAATACAGATCTGAGCATGTATATTGGATTTCAATGTGCTTTCAGTAGAATGTTGTGGACAACTCTTTTTTTCCTTTTAAATTCTGTCACTGAAAATAATAATTGAATTAAAATTCCACAAAATATCAGCTGTTTAAAAAAGTCATACTAATTTTTTTAAAAGATTGTTGAAT
Organism: Nesoenas mayeri; assembly: GCF_963082525.1. NCBI lineage: Eukaryota > Metazoa > Chordata > Aves > Columbiformes > Columbidae > Nesoenas > Nesoenas mayeri. The sequence continues at coordinate 18,202,476 of NC_137543.1, forward strand.
TTCAGTTCACAGATATGATAGTATTCTGTACTTTTTTTCTTTTTCCTTTTTTTTTAATATGGGGGGAGGGGGATAATCACAACTGTTTCTTCACACAGCAGAAACACCATATAGGATTGAACAGTTCAACTATTTTAGATCAAAAAATCTATCATTCTTTTCACATTTCAGGTTCCATAAATGTGTGACAATATTTTACACAACTATATAGTTTGTGGAAATAACCAAATAACCAATTTGGCCTTTTTTTTTTTTTTTTTTAATTGCTTATGAGGAAGAACAATTAGACTAAAAATCCTCCTTGTTTCCTTTGTCAGATGTACAAATTGGTCTTAATATTTTGTTTTATAAATTATTATATTTTCCACCAGAGGTACAAAATATGAGCTTGTTAGGTAGTCAATACTCTAGTTTGTATGTACTTCCATGATAAAATTTGTCAAATGAAATTAACTATTTTAGACTGTATTGCCTGATACATGTTTTTGTTTGTTTTTTTAACTAGTGAAAAAGGCCATAGATTTTAAATCTAGAGGATTTAAATTGTTTCCAGGGAAAGACAACAGCAACAAGTTTTCTATCTGTGAGTGTACTCCTTTTTTGTTACTTTTTTCTAGTGCAAGAGTGAAGTTTGTGCTGTCTGTGTTGTTTGTGTGTTTTCAAAATTGTTTACGTATTTCTGATAATATAACTGACTTAAATCAGTTTCTCCAGTCTGCATGGTGAATTTTTGAATATGGTTCTACTCTAAAGACAAGCTTTCTATAAGTTTGGCATTGTAGAATGATATAGTATTTCATCAGTAATTTCACATTAAACTTGAAGTATTTACAATGAAATAAGTGTTCAGCCTCCTAGATGTCAACTGAAACCTAGCTGTGAACAGGAGATGTTATTTTAATTGAAAATTAGTACTAGCAACAAAAGACTACACAAAACAAAACCTATTTGCATTTTCAAATGTGCAACCATGTATTTTTTAAGCAACACATGGGGTGACATTCTGATTATTTTTTTTTTTTTCTTCATTACCTTTGACATTTTGAACTGATTGACTAACTGTAGTTTTATAAACTCTGGATATACTTAGTACCTTCAATTTTAATTACAGAAAATAGAAATTGAAAGTGCTCAGCATCTTACAAGTCCAAGTCCTGATTAACTCATAAGTGCGAGTCAGGCAACTTTCTAACATGAATTAAACAAGTATGACTCTAAATACATTTAAAAGGCTGTCTTTTTAAATGTATGTGCCATTTTTATAGAGTTCCTTTTCAGACTAGAACCATATTTTAAATATTTAGAAGTAATTGGTTGAAATAAAGGTGGACTAAATGCTTAGCCTATGTCTTCTTATATTGCATTTCATTATTCTTCACAGGAGTCAAAAAACTGGTTTTGAAATCTGCTTAGGTTGGACAAATTTGCACTAATTTTTTGTTTAAAGTGTCAGTGATGGATTCAGTTTCCAGAATTTAGTAAGGCATATTGGTGTAACTTTTAATGCATTTTTCAGTTTTCAGTTTTAAGCTGTCAATAAACTAGACATTATTTTTTTTTTTTTAATAAAAAGGGGTCTTCAAGCAGTATGACACTTTAACGTTTACCAAGTCAGAAAAATAAAGCAAAACACACTTCTGTTTTTATAATGTAGCATATTGCCATATCCAACTTTTCTGTAAACTGCATTACCTAAATAGTTCCATAAGGGATTTCTGGTTTATTTGAAATCTTCGCATCAAGATATTTAAAAACAAGTACCTTTTCAGTGTATATGGGGTGACTGGAAAATAGAATCTTTTATATAACAAAAAATAACAGTAAGATAATTACAGTAGTGTTTATAAGGTTTATAAGGTACATCACTGAGGTCTCTGTCTGAGAATATTACAATGGCCAATAAAATAGATTGTTTCTCATAAGTCTATTTTGCACAAGTCATTATGTATTCCACTATACAAACATTAATAGGAATTGCATATTTATAGTGAAGTACAAGACACTTGTGATGTCTAAAGGTGATTGTTAGTGATGAAATATATTATATATATATATTTAAGTCTTTACATAATTTCATATGTTATGATATTCTATGTCAAGCTGAAGACTTCCATAACTTGTTTTATTGGTTATGCAGAGTAGACTACCTATATGAATCAGTAACAAATGAAGGTGAAAACCTTGATGTTTTGTACCTTTAGTGATCATAATCTCATCATAAATGGATAACTAAGATTTTATATTGTAATCTAGCATTTAGATAGTTAGTCACTTTGGTAACTGAGGCATATGAAGAGCTGGTATTTCATTAAAAGCTTATGTATTTAGCTGTTGACTTTATCTAAAATTTTTTACCTCAGCCACATCTGTACATGCATTATGATGACAGGTAGGATCCTTTAAAAAAAAGGATGACTATCATTCAACTGTTACTTGAAATAAGTTGAAATAAGAAAAGTGAATAACTGTTTTACATTATGTCTTGTATTAGCAAAGTCTTCAGAAATTATCATCTCTATGTTTTTTCCCTATTTTACTTTTTTGAATGCACCAGGTATATAACGTTAAATGCTAATGCATAGGTAACCTGCACATTGTAAAGCCAGAATGGTAATATTTGATAGGATTATATACTTTAAAACATTAACTTCATTTTGCAACTGTTGAGATTAACAAAATGAATCATTGCGGGACTTAATTCTACCTCAATTAGAACTCTGAAGTTTCTTGCACCCGGTTTCATAACCAGACCATGAATTAATGCTTTCCCTGGAGGAGCCTTTAATTTACTACAGGAAACTGTTTCATTGCTTATTGTCATATGGATATCTGGGTACAAAACAAACAAATATAGACAGATAGACAGATATCTAGGGAACTACATAGACATGTATTTCATTAGACTCAAAAATCAAGCATCATGTCTGGAAAAGGAATGTCAATACAAAAATAATAAAATGTGCATTTACTTTTTGCTAAGTACTTAACAGAAAACAGAATGGATTTAAGTCTGTTCTTAAATGTATTTCTGATTTGGGATCAAATCAGAAATCAGTTTAATGACTTCTGCTTATAACTCTTTTCTGAATTTTTACTGTTACACACGTGTTAATTTGTCACTGTAATTATTTAATTGTTTTTCTTTAACATAAGCCTTCATATTTTTATTTATTAATATTAATAAATCTGTAATATATAATTTAAAAATCCATTTCATATAGTATTTTTATAACTGAATTTTATATAGAAGATGTAAAAAAAAAAAAAAAAAGGATTTTCAAGCTACCATTTTTGGTAGAAGTTGGTAGAAGTTGAAGCATATAATAGTTCTTGTGCTTTGAAACCCAGTAGAATATTCTTTTTTATATGAATATTCACTCTATTAAGTGTGTACGGGGAAATAAAATCTACAAAAATAACATAATTGTTTGAAATATTAAAACACGAATTACAGTAAATATAATAGCTCTGTTTAAATAATATTCCTTTTTTAGACTTTCTTCTGTGTGCATAGGTATACGTCATAGCTCCAAAATGTCACCATTTTATTTTAATTTCTTTGATATTATTATCAAGCACTGTGAATAAGTTCCTAGATATAGTTTTAACTTAAGTTTAGTGTCAGAAAAGTTAGACTGCCACAACACTGAGGTATCTTTTTCCCTATTTGTTCTCAAGTATACTTCCTTTCCCTCTCTGCATTACTCAGTGAATCCTAACTGTCTACCCAAAGCTTTAAGATCTTTTCTTATATATACAGGCTACTTATGATGATTCTGAATTTCTCATGTCTTGATATAGGCTTTGGAAATATAGAAAAGCACCCAGATATTTCAAAGAGAGAGTTCTAATTGCTCATCCAACCAGTTCCTGCTAGATGGCTTTGTGAAATCCTCTTTGTGGGATTATAATTGTCAGAGATATGTATATTCCAACAGTAACAGGAATTTGGGTTTCTATAGCTAATGCTTTCATCACACCTACAGGTATGCGGAGAGGAAAACATGGAAAACCGTTAATATGGATGGGTTCCAAGGAAGAGCCCTCCTGGCTCAAAAGTCTCCTCACAACAGAGATGCAGATGAAAAGACATTGCCTTTGTTTGCTATTAGAACAGCCTTGGACATGGTACAGCTTTTTCGAGACAGAGGAGAAAAAATACTGTTGTTCCAGTTGACAAGGGCTGAGCTTGATAGGTTTTTTGAGCAGTGAGCTAAGTTGAGACATTTTCCTTTTAAAACTCTGCAACGTTTTCATGTGGCCTTTGGCTTCCTAAGGGGTACCGAACAAATTCTTCCCTTTCTGTGTGTGTAAGAAGACAAATTTCAAGGAAGCGAAAACCACCGAGTATTCTGAATGTTATTATCCTTCATGAAAAGCTGAAATTTAATCAACACCCTTTAGAAGTATAGTTAGAAACTACATTTTTTGTATTCAGGTACAATCAATTTACAACATAATGTGATTAACCTAATTATATGCAAACTTTTTATTTAAAGGAAAGTTAAGATCTAATACTGCAAATCCATTGATCTAGTTGCTCAGAAATAAAGATGAATAACAATGAAAAATCTCTTTCTGCTTAGTATCAACATGTGTTTTTGAAAAACATATTATTCTATCAGGCCATTAATTTATTGAGTAACAGCAGACCGATTTCCTTCACTATTTTTTTTTTTTTGCGGGGGGGAACTGCTACCTTCTTATTCAATGAGCTTCATAAATTAAATACAAAAGTAATAAAATGATTTTGGCCTAAAATTATTTTTGTAAGATGTACTTTTAAAAACTGTAAAAATTACATGGAAGTATGTAATGCATTGGAAAAAAAAAATAGTGAAAAAAAAGTTGAATAGGCTGACGGCTGGATTGCTACACGCAAATTTCTGGAAAAACACACTGAAAGGTTCACAGGAAATTTCTCTTGAAGATCCATTTTAGTTTATTGTAAGATAAATGTATGCAAATCAAGCTGACATTTTGAGTTTACCTTCACTATATTTTGGATATATCTGCATTTTCAATACTGATTAAGGACAGTTCTCTCAGCATCAGCCTATGTGTTCGATTTTTGTTATAATTCAAGGAGAAAAGGTCAGTTCTTAGGGGAGATTTATTAGATTATGATCAGAGTAAAATTTTACAGCCCTGAACTTGATGAACACTCTTTTAAAGGTTAGTGTTTTTAAATGAGGAGTAGTAACATTTCGTTATGGCTTCAATAACACTATAAGAAAACAAAATAACTGTTTAGTACAAGTTATAAAAAGCTTGGGTTATTTAAAAAAAAAAAAAAAAAAGAAAAAAAGAAAAAAAATAACCCAAAGAAACAAATAATAAAACAAATAACCAGAAAATACCAGAAAATACGTGTTCTGCTTTTTATAAGGAGGAAAAACTTATATATTGAAACTAGAAATTATATGGGTAATTATATTCTGCAGAAAATCTGTTTTGAAGTACCTAAGATACAGATAATGTACTTCTTCATATTTGTTAATTGCTTGACTCTGTATTTCATAAGAAGTGTATTATTTTATCTTTTTTGTTGTTTATTTTGTGGTTTTGTTTTGTTTTGTTTTGTTTTGCAGTAAATGAGGGAGGTATTAAACAGGCATCCAATTTGTGTCCGGATCCTGGAGAACCAGAAAACGGAAAACGAATAGGCTCAGATTTTAGGTAAAATATAAACCCTACTGTTGTGTCATTTCTGTAATACTAAACTTGGAAAATGTGTATATTAACAATGTATTGATCTTCTTGACCTGCTCTTTCAAAACTGAAGTTTTCAGTAAAAAGTGATATGGAATTCTGTATAAAATTATGTAGTACAATTTAGCCTGTACTTAGTATGCAAAGGAGATCAAATGCCTACTTGCAAGAGAGCTTATATCTCTGATAATCTGAAAAATTGGACTGAAGGTAAGTTAAAATAAATTTCTCATGTAAATACTGTATTAGATTTACAAATATTGAGCATACATGTTCTACTGGATATTTTTGTGAAGGACAAAGCAAAATTGAATGCAACACAAAAAGAGCAATAGAACCTCAAAAAAACCCAACTTCAGATATCATAATAGAAATGTTCATGGGGATCTAACAGAGAATATAGTGTGTTCTATATTATGTTTTTCAGGAACGCAAAAGTTTACTACATGTAGGTGTATTTCCCTGGTAGTCCTCAGACTGGTTTAGCGCTCTTAATGCAGATTATATTTTAACTAATTTTGATACACAACTAATTGGTATAGTATTACTAAATTAAAAATAAAAATAAAAAAATCAGAACTAAGAAGTTGTACTTAGTTTTTATCAAATTCTTATATTTCCTTTTTGCTGGCTTTGTTGAATATTTCTAGAATGCAAAGAATCAAAGAATGATATCCTGCCAGTGATCTATTCCACATTTTTTTATTTTAACTAAACTTTAATTTTAGCTCACTTTCCTCTTAATTTCTCAGCTATCTTTCAAATGCCTTATCTTATAAGAGAAAAAAAAAAAAAAAAGTCTGCAATACTCATTCAAAACATTGTTTCTTTGTTTGTTTTCTCAATAATCATAGATGACTTCTACAGCCAGTAACAGCAGTGGTTGATGTATTGTGTGCATCGATATATATATATATAATGACTGCTTGAAAATGTTTTGAAATAATTTTAATCTCTTATCTATCTGAGTTTCTGATTTTTTTTTTAATTCTTGAAAATTCATTTCATCGCATACTAAAAAGGATTAAAGATACATATTATATATTTGATATATAGAAAAACTTTGGACTGTATCAAAAGAATAAATCTAAAGCTATGTTCTTGCTTTACATCATATGCTAATTTCACATTACCATCATGTTTACAAATATGAGGAAAGGGAAAAGGAAGAACTACGTAGGAGGGAGACTGATTGTTTTTAAACTAATTGGTTTTATTACATTCAGTTTTGTTCAAAAGATGTATTTTGCTTATCACACAGTACATTTCCTAACATTTGAAGGTAATAAGTGTTAGAACAATCCAGGAGAGGAGCAAATATTCTGCAAAATTACGTTACTTCATTATTTTACATAACTTCTTGTACTTTTGTTTTGTCTTTTCTCCCCATAATGAAGCAGAACATAGAATTGAAAATGACATCCCAAGTAAATGCACTAGCTGGCAGTTAGTTATTATAATTTCTCAGTTAGTTATAGTCTCTCTATTTCTCTAGTTTTGAGAAAAGTTCAAGGGGCATCAGAGAAAGCTTTATAGGTAATTTTATATGAAAAATAATTTCTGACATTACCTGACAAAAATATTTTATTATATATTCAGAGACATTACAATAAATTAACTGTATTTCTTCACTTTCATGCTTTCTAGAATCATTGCTTAGGCCAGTGTTTCATACTTTAACCTCAGAAATATGACTTGGTAGGGGAAGTCTTTTAGAGAGAGAATCTACAAATCCTTTCTTAGTGTTGTCTCTGTAAGTGACCACTGAAAGATCTACTTTCAGGTCTAGTTAAACTTATGTGAGGGGCAGTACCTTGGAGGAGATACGATGATGATCATGTCCTCATCTTTCTTTTTAGGCTAAACTATTTAGGATATAATTTAACATAATTTTTCAAAGATATGTACATTTCAAATATATGTACATGAAAGAACATGACTTGCACATACAATATCCACTGGAAGTGAAAGAAGGGAAAGTATTCAAAACAAAATAAATAGAAGCTGTAATAGATACATTATTATGATCTTGGTCTTATGGGTTCTAATTTTGATGGGCAGAAATGTCTATTTTGGTAAGGAAGTATTAGGGATAAATAAAATGTTTTCCTATGTAATGCTTGTTAAATGTCTCATGAATATGAATGGTGAGATTTGTTCTTGTAAATAACAGGATTGGCCAATATAAATAATACATGTGTCATTTATCTCAAGTTGAGTGCTATCAAGCACATTAAGAAGAGGTCCTACAAGGAAAAAAAGCAAACTGAAAATTTTCATCAGACAGCATAAAATTCCTTTTAAAATTAACCTGGTTTCAATTCTTGCCATTATCATAATGGCTGATCAACTGTCTTATCAGCTTTCATAATTAGAATGTTATTAATTCTATAAATAAATAAATAAATAATGCATTGAAATAAAATCCTTACATTTAGTTTAAGAAACACAGTGCTACGGAAAAATCTTTTCCATATTGTCTTATACCTGACAGGGAGAAAAATAGCACACTTTTCCCTTCTTGAAATCACTTTCTTTGTAATGTAGGAAATAGATTTACTTTGAGCTTATATTTTTCCCCTTCTGATAAGGAAGTGAATCCCAGTTACAGCAGCTTAATTTTAAAATATAGTATGTTGAAGAATGGTTCAGGCTATCTTTATGAAGATCAGTCAAAATCTAACTGCAGTACAACTTAATCTATTTTAGAGAAAAGCTTATTTTTTGTCACTTTTCTTTAGCTTTCTTCAAATGTGAGGGTATAGGTTTGGAAGTATTTTATTGTAGTTTCACTCCTGTTGTGATCGTAAACTGTACCTGCTCTCTCATCACATTAATATGTTCTTACATGGTTTTGAGAAAATTAACAACGTAAGCTCTAAGACAAACTGCAGCATTTCCTGTTCATTCTTTTGGACCTGGCACTCCATGTTCATGGTTATACCACCCTTCACCGTGGATATTTTTGCTATTGTGAAAATTCCTCATGGTTCTATTTTGAAGTTTTAAAGGCTTTTTTTCTGATGCTAGATGCCTATTTGAGCATAACAGGCCTTTGCAGTGTGAAATAAAGTCAGGAACCGTTACTAATAGCTGCCAGATTTTCCTGTAGTGAAAAATATATTTTACTTCAGAAAGAAAACTTCCCTTCCCTAGAAATTTTAGATGTATTCATTCTGCTGAAATTTCCAACAGCTTATTTTACGTTACCTGTTGTACAGTAAAATACACTTCTTTCCACATGAGTGTCCCACTTTAGAATCAATACCACTATGGAAAACATAAGAAAGGTGTAACAAGTGAACAGAAAATGTTTTCATGTACTCTTGCTTTTTTTTAAAATTGTTACTTTTGTTTGTTTGTTTGTTTGTTTGTTTGTTTGTTTTTGGAATAACCATAGCAACACTTAATTATGCTTGGACATATATTTTATTATGAAGGAAACTCCAACACCATCCCTGAAATTCTGACTTCATTAAATGAATGAACAAGCCTATCTCCGACCCTCTACCTCTGTAGTGTAGTCCAACTAGGTATTTAAAGATGAGATTCAGATCCAGCTTGGATCACAGCAAAGCAACAAATGCTGTTAGCCACAAAATTTATTACTTCATTTTATATTATAAATTAATTCCTATTTATTGTCTTTCGAAGAACGACTTTGAAGTGTAACCACATTGATTGACTGGAAGTTTCACAGCTAATTTTCCTAAAATCTCTGAATTACATACCCTTCTCTGCAGATACGCAAGGCAAGCTTCTAGACTCTGAAACTTCAAGCCAAACATCCTGATAATTGAACAAAACTCAAACAATTTGCAGCATGATATGTGAGACTAGTTTACAGGGGAATAGTACATTTCCTTTGTCAGAAGTTAATTAGTTTCTTTGTTAGACGGAAGCCTCTGACAGCACATGCTTTGTGGGAAAATGTGACACCTTAAGAGCTGTTTAAGCAGAGCTACTAATGATATCCAGAGTACTGGGAAATCCTCTGCAACTGAAATTTAGTCATGACTTCAGTTAGCTCAGCACATGGTAGGGATTTTTCTTGCTGAGAAGTTTTGAAGATTTAGGTATTGTAACATTATATTTTGGAATCCTAACATGTTGCAGCAATATTTCCAAATATTGTATCAACTGATCTACCACAATGTTCCTATGCATACTCTTAACTTGGGAGACATGCTGTGGCTTAGCTCAGCTCTCCTACTGTGTCTCAAATAGACTACAATAGATTCTATCTGTGGTTTGCACATAAATCATTATGGATCAGTGCTGTGCAGAAAGTTGCTATATTAAGAAAATTAGATTCACTGGGCATAGTCCTGAAAACTTAAAAGTGATTTTAGCTTATTTTACTCCAGGTGGAGAAAATAGTATGTGCTCAAATACTGATTAGTTATTTACACTAGCATTAAAATGTATCATAATATTTAATTAATTCTTTGATAGAGACAGACTTTAGGAGCCAATGGAGTTAACGTTAGGTATTTCTGTTTTGGTTTTGTTTGTTTGGTATTTTGTTTTGTCTTTTCCTATGGCAAAAAAATTATGTACTGTCTCAAACTTGTTCAGTTGCAGGTCTGGGTAGAATAGGTTAATGTGGTAGAAGGGCACACATCTTGGAGAATGCTGTTTTCTGTGCATTAATGACAGGATAGAAATGCAATGTGTGAATTCATATGTATTCTCTGCATATCAGTGCAAAAATCAAAAAAGCATTTTCTTCTTCTAGCCTGTCTCACATATCCATCACAAAATTTACAGGAGAAATGTAAGTTCAAAATGAAGAATAATATAAGAATAATATAATCTATTGTTACAGTTGAGCCTGATTTTTTGATTCCTTGTATAAATGAGTCTTGTTCAACAATAATTTGCATATGTAAAATAATGGAGGAAAATAATCTAAAATGAGTTATTTTGTTGCACATATGCCAACTGTTGAAATATTACTATTCAATATGAATTTCATATGAAGCTCAAAATTTTAAACCTGCTCTTTGCATCCTTTAGAGATTCTATAGCTTCATTTTAGGCTTCTTCTTACTGCTTTTAATTTGTGTTTTCTGAAGAGGGATCCCAAATTCAGGGCAGATGATGGAGAGTTCAAAAATACATAGAAGGTTAAAGTGTTTTCTCAAATTTTTATACACATTTAATATTTACTCATACTATTTTCCTAATGAAAATACATCAGAAGTTTATCTGTTTGTTTGGTTTGCTGAATATGCAAACCTGATGGCAATCATATTTTGTCCTGTTAGAAATAGAAATAGTCAGTTACTGAGAGTCACATGACAAACATAGGTTTTTGAAGCTATGAACACCTTTAGCACAGCATGTTGTAGATGTGAAAGCGTTATATGAGTAAAAAGTAAATTGATCAGCTTGAACAAGTCATAGAAATATTGATTGGAAGGGTCCTTGAGAGGGCATCAACTCCAATCTCCTGCCTAAAGCAGGACTAATACCAACACTAAATAACATCAGTTTTGTCTTTGTTTAGCTAATCCTGAAAATTCTCAAGATTAGAGATTTCACAACAGTCTGAGTTTGCTGTTCCAGTTCAGCCTGGCCTTTCTTGGAAGAAGTTTATTGCAACTTAAAACCTAAATCTCCTGAACTGCCTCTTGTATATTATCTGTCACATTAAGAAAAGTTTGGCTTCATTATCTTTGTAAAAGTTCTTGAAGTAGTTATGGTCTGCTTTTAGATAGTAGGTTAGCTTCCTTTTTTTCAGACTAATTAAGCCTAGCTGACTCAAATTTTTACTTCAGGTCATGTGCTCTAGGCTTCTGACTAACCTCCAAAACCTCTACAGAGTTTTTATCAATATCTCTCTTGAAGTGGGAGACCAGACACTGGGCTTAATATTGCAGATATAGCCTCACCTGCTGAGTGATAATTTCACTTATTCTGCTGTAGTTGAATAAATAATTTGTTTTATTCAGGATGAGAACACATGACTGACCAACAGTCCGTAACATTGTACTTCTACTTGTTGAGTTTCATGATTTTTTTTTTGGCCTGGTGCTCAAGCTTATCAAGTGTCTGGATTGCAGCTCTTCTATTCAATGTGTCAGCTACTTCTCCAAGTTTAGTATGATCCATAAATTTGCTAGGAGTCCATTATGTCTCACTATCAAGGTTGAGAATGAAAATATTAAGCAACATGAGACCCCATATCAACTTCCTAATGTTCTTGCTTGTTACTGGCCACCAGCTGAATATAAAGTTGGTGATTACCACCCTTTGACACAACTGCCAGGCCAATTCAAAATTATATATCTTCAGTGTATATTTTGCTATCTTGCAAAAGACATCATGTCAGAAACCTTCCTAATGTTGAACTCGGTTACATCAAGTACTGTCGCATCTACCACTGTTCAATGTAGCCCATCATTTTGTCATAGAAGACTGTGAGGTTGATCATGTATGATCCACTTTTGGTAAATCTGAGTAAGTGCTCCTGACTTCCTATTTGCAGTTTCCTAGACAACATGTTCTTTCCAGAGACTGATGTGAGGTTCTCAGTTTCTCTTTGCCTTTCTTAAAAAAGTCATGTAATGTTAGCCTTTCTAAAGTCAGTAGGAACTTCTTGTCACCAAAATTTTTCACACAAGATACCAGCCTTGCACAGAATCAGACAGCTTTTTCAGCACCCTTTGGTGAAAGCAATCTGTTCCCTGCCTTTGAATATAGCCAACTTCTTTTAGTTGTTGCTCCTCAGTATTGACCGTCTCTCTTCTGCCCAAATCTTGCTGATACATTCAGATGTCTAGGAGCAGATATGCTATAGACATTGATGCAGAAAAGGCAGTGAGTACTTCTGCCTTTTCCATATTTCATTCCAGTACTACAAGGTTGCTTCACCCATTTATTAATGCACCCATATTGTATATGAATGTACTTTTGTGACTAATATACCTGCAGTAGCTTTTTTTTTCATACTAGTGTGACTTACCAGTCTTAGCTCTAGTTGTGAGCTGGCCCAGGGAGACAACTTTAGTCATTCAGGGACTACTAAATTAGTAGGTCCAATTCAGAAAGTTTCTTTACCATAAATGATTTAAATATGGTAACTATCAGAAGATGAACTATAGATGTTTTCTGTATTCTGAAGTTTTTCCTAAGTATTCACTTTTCTTCACTCTCAGTATTAGTGTACTGAACTAAGTGAACTCAGTCTGGCCTCTGGTTCCAACCAAAGGCAGAACTTTTTTACTGAATTAGTTCTGCTTCTGAAATTTGGAGATTTTCCAGCAGCCCTTTAGATTTTTCTTTTTTGGTGATGCATGTCTATATTGTATCTAACAATACACAGCTCCATGGCTATATCATGCTTCAGTTCTCTTGAGATTATAAAAAAAAAATTATTTACAAATAAGAATGTAATGTAGCACAGTGTCAAATGCTTTGCATAAGTCCAGGTAGATGACATTAGTTGCTCTTCCCTTATCCACTAATGCTATAACCACATCATAGAAAGGCACCAAGTTTGTCAGGCATGCTTTGCACTTAGTGAAGCCATCTTCACCATATTCACCTCATGTGCTATACCTGGAGAAGGAAGTGACATTTTACCCTTCTGTGCTCAGTTACCAAACTTTTTTTAGAGGAAGATGGATTTTGAACTGAATTCTCATATGTCATCAATAAAAGGTGTTGGAGAAAAAATATCATTAGCTGAAACAAGAAGGATTTTTCCTACTAGATAACTGTGAAAGGATTAATATTTTTCTATTTTTGAAAGTATGTATAGGTAAATAATGACAGGAAAACTTAAAAAAAAAATAAATAATATTGACTAGTCTTTTAAGTTCCTGAGAGACCCATTTTCTTAACATTTACTTGACAAGCTCATGACAGTCAATATGCAGGTCTTTATGGATGCCATTCTTAGACTGCAAGTCCAGAAGGATTATACAGATTTCCTGCAGGATTTTTTCTTCATTGTCCTTCTTTTGACATTTCATATAGGAAGTGCTTGTTTGATTTTTTTTATATTATTGTTTTTTTGAGTTGATCTGCCATAGGAACTGATGTCTGGCTCTTCCATTTTCTTTCTTAGACTCATGTTTTGCGACCTGCTTATCTAACTGCTTTTATTAGATCTCACTCACATGGCACACATTACAGATGTTGCACATTTTCCAATCTCACTGTGTTAATGAGTCCACTATGCTTACAGTCATATACTGTCAAATATCAGTTTAATGTTGAAACTGATTTGGACAAGTGAAGTGTGTAATATGAATGTTATTTATACTTTTGGAGATAATAAAAATAAATATCAGGCTTGTAAAGTCTTCATAATCAATTCAACCCTCTGGAATTTTTGCCAGTTACATTTTTGGCACAATCTGTTCATTTTTCTTTTTTTTTTAGTAAATGATGTACTTCCTGCTCTGTGTTTCCTCTTTAAATCAGTACATGGTTAGTTAAAGGAAATATTTTTCTCTGTAATTATGTGGTTTTTTATGTGCCTTTTTTTTAATAATTAAAGGGGTTCAGATTTTCTCAACATGACTTTCTACAGCAGATATATGAAAATCTACTCTTAAGAAAGTTATTTTTGCCTTCCCAATTGCTACCCCTTTAACCTTCCTAACCATGTAGTCCCTGGAGTAGCTGAGTATAATTTTTAACATTAATGATCATCGATTTTTAACATTAAGATCATCTTTCTGTTTCATAATTTTGAAGTTTTCCCTAACTCTGTGATCTGCCTTGTGGCTCTTTTTCCTCAGTCTCATATAGAAGGTTTTCAGCCTTGCCTTTCAAGGACCTTTACATTGTGTTTACTTCTTTATTCTTCTAGTTTTGCACTTTTATGTCTTCTTCTGTTTTTCATGAACTCTTCTTTATCTCATTCTTTCACAAATGTTATTATTTCTTATACAATTAGGAACTGGTTTTGGAATAGTTTCTAGAGCTGTTATCAGCTATCAAATCCTCCTTTTCCGCGATGTCTGTTCAGATGACTGTATCATCTTTCATGACCTCATTACTTATTATCTATGTTTCTGTAAAGCCCAGGTACTCTCCAAATTTCATCATCTCTTGTGCTGACAGCATTCCTTTTGAACCATCTAACATTTAGAACTCCCTTAAATTTAATTCTTGTTCTATTTAGTATCAATCAGTTATTTTCATCGTGGGTGTATTTGAATTGATTACCTAACAAAAGTTAATCTCTGCAATCTGTGCTCAGTCTTTTTAATTTTTTGTCTGCCTTTGTAAATTGAACTGTAACTGAAATTACTATTACAGCACTAAAATCCCCATGAAAGGAAAAAAAAAAGAAAAAAAAAAAGAAAAAAGAACAACTTATTTACAAGGCACTTGTTGCACAGTGTCCAGGTCTGTCAAACCTTACTATATTGAAGTCAGAAGTTAGGTCAGAAAATAGTCTCTTAACCTCGAGAAGACTTTTAAAAAGAGGCAAACCAGTTCTTGCCAAAGTGATCCCAGAGAAGGCTGAACACTGCACTGTTAGGCTAGTAGATAGGCTGTAGCGTTTTAGTACTAAGAGCAAAAAAATCATATTTCCTGAATTACATGTTTGTATTGTTGTTTAGAAACATCATACTTAAAATAACAGAAAAATAATTGATATCTATTAGTAAAAAATTGCTTCTTCTTTGTGTCATTGTTTGATTTTAGCTTGGGAGCAACAGTGCAGTTCTCCTGTGATGAAGATTATGTGTTACAAGGTTCAAAAAGTATCACCTGCCAGAGAATAGCTGAAGTCTTTGCTGCATGGAGTGATCATAGACCTGTGTGTAAAGGTAAAGAGGAATTCTTGTCCTTATAATGTTTTGTTCATTTCACATTTGTCTATTGTTTCATAACCAATCCTATTAAATGAATATTTTGTAGATACTTAAGTCTGTAATCTTGGTGTCCACACTTCCTTAGTGAAAAGGTCTCACCTATACTGTTTTATTTAATACGAACTTTGTAGTTCAGCATGCTTATTTCACTTGGGAACTTACCTTATGAAGTTTTCTTTATAATGAACTGATGAAAATCTATCACATGTTGAATGTTAAGACTCATCAAGTTGGATTTTAAAATTGAAGTGATACAATATAGAATAATTAGTACATGAAGCATCTTCATTATGTATTTTCTAAGCAGATGAGAAATACTTGAATTTAGGATTGATAAGGACTGGAAAAGAAAGTCTATACCTGGTTTTGACACTGACAAAATGGGTAAAGGACAAAAAATACAAAGAAATGTAAGAAAAGAAAAGTACAATCATTCTGCTGAATATATTTAATGTCCAAATACTATGACAAGAAATATGACAAATACTTGAATCAAATAATGAATGTATTAGTGTATATATATATATTAGTATACATAATGAAAATATTAGTTTGTACATATACATGTAAATGGGCACAACAGCAAAGCCTAATATTGAAGCTACAGTTTATCCACAAAAACCACTTGGGTATGGAAAACAGAAGGTACATTTATATTGTAAATCAAGGCTATGGATACTTATACTAGTGTCCAGAGAGAGATGTGAGATGTTTCTGGCCAGTGGAAGAAGGAAAAAAAGTCATAGAAGCATAGTATGTCCTGAATTGGAAGGGAGACATAAGGATCATTGAGTCCAACTCCTGTTACTGCATAGGTCAACCCCAAAATTCACACTATGTGTCTGAGGGCATTGTCCAGTCACTTCTTGGATACTGTTTGACTTGGGGCTGTAACTACCTCCCTGGGGAGCCTGTTCCAGTGCTCCATCACTGCCTGGGTGAAGAACTTCCTAATGTCCAATCTAAGCCTCCCCTGGCACATCTTCCTGCCATTCTCTAGGGCCCTATCATTAGTCACCAGAGACAAGAGATCGGTACTTGTCCCTCCTTCTCCCCTTGTGAAGAAGTTGTATACCATGATGAGGTCTCCCCTCAGTCTCCACTTTTCTGGGCAGAACAACCCAAGTGACTTTAGCTGCTCCTCATATGGCTTCCCCTCTAAACATTTCCCCAAATTTGTGACCCTCAAGACTGAGGGTGGAATGATAGTGTATGGTAGAAATCAACAAAAGCTGGAAAATTACATGGGTGATTATTTTTTTAGCTAATAAAATACCAGGAAAGTCTAAATGAGACTGAGGGTGAATAAGCATGAAGTGCTAAATGTAGGCTGGAAATCTGAGATGAAGAAAAACATAACTGGTGTTGCAGCTGCAGAAATAGGTTTACAATGGTTCATGGCAGTATACATTTCAACAATAACCTATCACATAAACAAGTAAAAAGTTTAGTTGTATAGATATAAATATACATACTATTAACCTTTTATATCCTACTACGGTTTATTGTATGTACTATATGTATGTATAATTATTAAAAATTGATAAAGAGGTACACATACACACAGACACGCATGTATAGCAGAATTAATCATGTTATTCACATAAATGAAATCTTTTTTTAGGGTAAAACTAGTAAGGCTTTATCTACTAGAGTTTTCAGCTTACTCACATATCCTAAATCAGATACCTATGACAAGATGGTAGTCTTCTAATGTTCTAATTTAACCATCTGGGTGTGGCATACTTGTATAAGGTTGTTTACATATATTATTAAGCAGTATTATATAATCTGTTAGTCTTGTCTGTGGATTCCTCTCTGGAAGAGGTTTTAGACACAGCTGATTAAATCAAGGAGCTCATCTCTCATCTTAGGTGCCTAAGGCTATGCAATGTGACCACCTCTGATTTTCCTTGCTATGGAAATGAAGTTTCAAGAAATTAGTAGACCAGTGAAAATAAGACAGAAGAAAATATTTAAAAGTATCAAAATTCTCTAAAATATAACTTAATATAAACAAGTGGAAAGAACTGGGCTTCTTTGATCTAGAGAAATAAGAATCCAGAGAAAGAGGGAAAACATAAAATATAATGGGCTACAATTGTGCAAAGGAAGGTTTATGATTGGACACTAGCAAAACTTTCTAAAGTAAAGAATATTTAGGTATGTGAGTAGCTTTAAAGAACATGTGAGATTTACATATATCCAGGAGAGTTTAAGCACATGTAATCTTACCTTCAGCTGGGACAATGGACTACATATCTTTTCAAGGTTCTTCCAAACCCTATTTGCTGTGTTTTATAAATAAAAGAATATTTAGATTTCAAAGACATATCATTATGAGGCTCTCATGTAAGTCTGGCTGCATGACAGGATGTATTTATTCCTTGTATGATAACAATGATAAAATGACATAAAGATTCTTAGCTTTCATAACCCACATAATATTAACTGTACTGCAAATCTCACTGTCCTCTGTGTATTATGTGTTTCATAATACAATTTAGCAATCCACCATTGAAAAGGCACTTAGAAAAGGAAAGCATACTGCAATTAGCATTTCATTTATCAATATCAATATTAAGAAAGTTATTAGGAATTGATACAATGCCATATAGTGAAAAGCCAGACAGATGGTATAGATACTATAGTTTGTCAAATATGTAACGCTTTAGAGTGTCATTAGTTGCATTAAAATTAATGATTTAAGTAACTTTGGTGTGCTGTAATTTTGATTACTTTGTTTAACAAGATGTTTCAATTAGACTCTTAGATATAAGAAAGCTGGAATATTAACATTTCTTTTAGACTAATAATTATGTCTTCTCTAAGTTTCATGCACAGAACATGCAATAAACATTTTTGAAATAATTTTGCATAAGTAACATCAATATCACATGTAACATGAAGAAAGTATCTGCAAAAATATGTGTGCATCTGCTTACTGAACTGCATGTATGTGTACAAATCATTTGGGCAAACAAATTTGGCAATCATATATAAATGTTATTTTATTTAAGAAATTAATATTTTCTTGAGCTGATGCACCTTTGTGGATAACAAAGGTACAGGTGATTTATTAGATACTTCACCTGTTCTTAAAAATGTCATTTGAACTGTTGCTTTTTATCATGTGGTGTTTCCTATTTGTCGAGTATAGCTTGCAATAATCTTCATTCATTATATAAATTATATTGTACACACACCAAAAATTCCACAGTAGTGATACACTTTTCAAAAATGGCATGTGAATTTCAATAATTAGTTACATCCATATACTGCAACTGGGCAGAGTTCTAAACAGGAACTTTCCTATTCTTTATGTGCATTTGATTTGACATCATAAATCCTTAGGATTTGTTTTCATAGGGCATGTGAGTGACTGAGTATAACTGCCTGACAAAATAGAAAGATTAACTCTCATTAGGACTTATCATACAACACCAGCCGGAACTTGCATAAGATCGTATTCATAAAAGTGAATCTGGAATGAGTCTGAAGAATTTCTACAGGAGATATATATTAGGAATTTGAGAAGGAAAACTGATACAACACTTCCAAAATATAAGCAAATGTTGTAGATTATTAACATCTTCTAGACCTGAAGACTAGTTTCTAGGAATATGTTACTTTGAAGGCTTGGCTGATTTATGAACCTTTTGACTTCTAGAAGATACTATGAGAAAATTGTAAAGCTACGTCAGATAACCTGACAATTTAATTGCAGTTATATTATCTTGTAGTTTACCAACAATCATCCTTCTTTTTTCATATTTTTAAATTATTATTATTTTAAAAATATGTTTTATACTTTATTTCTCCCATCACCATGGCAAAATTTCAGTTACTCAGGTAGATGGAACTGGTGAACTAATATGGCAGAAAATCAAGGCATTTACCCCACTGTGATTTACAGATAAGGTATATTGAAAATAAGTTGGAATTTGAAGCTATGAGGAAAGTATGGCTTTATGTTGTAGGTAAGGAGAGAAAATAACATAAACAGCAGCTGAAATTTAACTGGTCACATTCTGCGTTTTTTTGAAATTTTGGAGTGTATTCATCCTCTCAGACAGTTGCTTATTTTTAGCTGGACTTTTTCAAGATCAATGCATCATGCAAGACTAAAATTCTCTTGGTAATTTTTAATTTTTGTCCAATTTAACTCGCATCTTGTAGCATACTATTGTTGCAGGACAGCAGAACAAACAATACCTCCTTATCCTTCCTGAGAAAGAAAAGAAGTTCAAAAAATGACACGAGAATCTTTGCCCAGCCATTTAGTGCATATTGAGTTACAGTTGAAGTCTGCTATTTGAAAGATCAAAATTTCTGGCAGATGTTAATTATTTCATATCCAAATAAATGCTTCAGTACATGTGGCTGTACTAACATGGCTGCTTACATGGATTTCTCTGTGACTTCATTCAAGAGAGGTAGTTTAAACACTTCAGGATTGAGACCTTGGTTATTTTTCTGCCAAGGGATTCATTGTTCCCCTACAGGGATTATTACAAAGCCAATTTATTTAAGCAGAGGCAATTATGAAATTATTTGCCAGTTGATAAATCTCTTTCTCTCCTTTATGTTTCAGGAAATGAAACATATAGACCTATTCACAGTTGGTCGATTAGTCTTTTTATTTTCATGCCCACTGTTCCTGTTTTCTGCTTGTTTGTTTCTCAGACCTTGTGAAACATTCATGAATGCTACCTTTTATAAGTCTGCTGGCAAGTTAGCAACAAATTCTGCAAAAAGTAGAGTATTTTGTAAAAGCTCACCTAATTTGTACTTTGTTCTACAGTTGTCTCTGCTGAATTGCATCTTATTTTAATGTAATTTCTCCAGTTTCCAATTTGTGACTCGAATTATGTTTACTAATATATTCACAATTCTTCCCAGCTCTTTGTTAAATGCAGATTTAATAATTATGTCCAAGGTGTTAATGAAAATGCTCAATGAACCTGACCCAAGACAAGTCTCTGTGAAACCCCATTCAGTTATTGTTTCCTTTTGACTCTAGGTCAATCAAACCCAGTTCCTTCAATGTTTTTTTTTGTCTGTTTTCTTGGCTGTCTTTCACTGCACCCTTTCCAATGTCTCTTAACCTGGAGGAACCACAAAAGCACAGTATTCTGTATGTGGCCTAACAAGCACCAAGTAGGGCTAAATAATCATGACCCTTCTGCTGGCTCTGTTCTTACTGATACAGCCCAAGAAAGTTTATTTGCTTGGCTGCCAAGGAACGTTGCTGGGTTTTGTTCAGCTTCCAGTCCACCAAGGCTCCCAAGTGCCTTTCAGCAGAACTGATCCTCAGACAGTCAGCCCTCAACTGCATGGCTTCTGGGGCTTATTTTATCCCTTGTATAGGACTTTACACTTATCCTTTCTTAAACTCATGTAATTCTTGATGTCCCTGTCTTCCACTCCACTGAGGTCTCTCTCTATAGCTGTTCTTTCTTCCAGTGCAGCCACCTCTCCTCCCACCGCAAACTTGGTGAGTGTGCATTCAATCCCATAATTCAAATAAATTTAAAGATATTGAATACTATCAGAACAATAACTTACGCATGAAGAACTCTACTCATAACAGTCTGCCAGTTTGATTTTGAGCCTTTAACCAGCATCCTTTGAACACAGCAGTACAGCTAGTTTTCCAAACATCTTGTGGTCTAACTATCCCAAACATGGTTGATGAGTTTGTGAAGAAGGTTTTGAAGGACGCTGTTAGATATTTTCCTGAAATCAAGGTAAACTATGTCTATAGCTCTCCCCTTGTTCACTGAGCACATTTTTTTCATCATAGGAGGCATCCTGGTTGGTCCAGTTGAACTGCACTTCTGAAGTCTAGTCTTCATTCTGCTACTTGTCTTTCTCATGCCCTTTAGAGTCTTAAACTCTATGATGCTACGTCATTGCAATAAAGGCCAAAACTAAGGGTCATGACTCCAAATTAGTCTTTCTTATTTTTGAACACTAGGTCTAAAAAGGCAGCATTCCTCTTTGGCATATTTTGCCACTGTGTTAGGAAGTTGTCCAAAGTTCACTACAGATATCTCTCAGATTGCTTTTGCACTAGTGTTGCTTTCCTAGCAAATATCAGTGTTGTTGAAGTCCCCTAGAACTTGGGCCTGCAGACCCAGGACTTCTGTGAGTTATTTGGGGAAGGTTTGGTCCTGATCAGGTGGTCTGTAGCAGACATCTCCTCTGATGGAGATCTCACTGATTTTGAAACAAAGCCTCTATAGAGAACTGTCCTCTTGTTGTTGATAAACTCCACATGCTCAAACCTTTCTTTTACACAGAGGCCAAACAGTCCTTTTCTACCCTTTCTGTCTTTCCTGAATAGCTTGTAACCATCCACTGTAGTACTCCCGGTCATGAGAGCTATCATACTGCATTTCTGTAATTCCAATGAGATCATTACTCTTAGATCATTACTCGTCATTACATAGACTAACCATGGTGTTTTGGTCTTGCTTGTTCCTCGCACAATTTGCATTGGCATACTGCAAAGTAGCTCAGGCAAGGACCATGTGTCTGAGCTATCAAATACAGCAACTACTGAGTGGAGTGAGGACTAACAGGGCTTACTATAACTCTTTGTCACACTTTCTGCCAGGTAGCTTTCGAGACATTCTTCCCCAAGCCTGTAGCGCTGCCTGGGTTTGTTGTGAGGACCTGGCACTTGGCCTTATTAATCTTCATACAATTGTCCTAAGCCCACTGATCCAGCTGGTTCAGATTCCTCTGTATAACCTTTCTACCCTCCAGCAGATCAACACTCCCACCCAGTTTGGTGTCATCTGTGATCTTACTGAGGGTACATTCAGTCCCTTCATCTAGATCATTGATAAAGATATTGAACAGAACTGAGTCCAGCGCAGAGACCAGCACGGAGCCACAAAGATGAGTAAGGGAGTGGAACATCTCCCTTATGAGGAAAGGCTGAGGGACCTGGGTCTCTTTAGCTTGGAGAAGAGGAGACTGAGGGGTGACCTTATTAATGTTTACAAATATATAAAGGTTGAGTGTCATGAGGATGGAGCCAAGCTCTTCTCGGTGACAACCAATGATAGGACAAGGGGTAATGGGTTCAAACTGGAACACAAGAGGTTCCACTTAAATTTGAGAAGAGGCTTCTTCTCAGTAAGGGTAACAGAACACTGGAGCAGGCTGTCCAGGTGGGTTGTGGAGTCTCCTACTCTGGAGACATTTAAGACCCGCCTGGACACCTTTCTGTGTAACCTCATCTGGATGTTTCTGCTCCGGCAGGGGGATTGGACTAGATGATCTTTCGAGGTCCCTTCCAATCCCTAACATTCTGTGATTCTGTGTGGCCCCAACACTGAGCCCTGGGGAACACCACTCATGACTGGCCGCCAACTGGATTTGACTGAGTTCACAACTCTTCGGGCCTCACCATCAAGGCAGTTCTTTATCCATTGAAGAGTACATCTATGCAGGCCATGAGCTGCCAGCTTCTTCAGGAGAATGCTGTGGGAGATGGTGTCAAAGGCCTTACTGAAGTCTAAGTACACAACATCCACAGCCTTTCCCTCATTTACTAAGCAAGTCACCTTGTCGTAGAAGGACAACGTTGGTCAAGCAGGACCTGGTTTTCATGTATTCATGCTGACTGGGCCTGATCACTCAGTTGTCTTGTATGTGCCGTGTGATGGCACTCAGGATGATCTGCTCCATGATCTTCTCCGTCAACGAGGTTAGACTGACAGACCTATAACTCCCTGAATCCTCCCTGTAGCACTTCTTGTAGATGGGTGTCACGTTTGCCAACTTCCAGTCAACTGTGACCTCCTCAGTTAGCCAAGATTGGTGCTAGATAATTGCTTAGTGATCACCTCCGCCAGCTCCCTCAGCACCCTTGGTTGTATCCCACCTGGCCCCATAGACTTGTGAGCGTATAAGTGGTGTAGCAGATCGCTAACCATTTCATCTTGGTTTATTGCTGCTTCATTCTGCTCCCCATCCCTGTCTTCTGGCTCAGGGGGCTTGGTAGCTGGAGCACAACTCCTCTGACTACCAAAGACTGAGGCAAGGAAGGCATTTAGTATCTCATCTTTCCCTCCTCTTGTGTCAATATGTTTCGCTCCACCAGATAATTTCACGTATCTTAGTGTGATTATTTTTTTTTTTAAATTCAGTTAAGCAAGATTGTCTGTCAGAATACAGAGAAAGTAATATTTTTTTAGCTTCTGCAGTTTATTTTTAGTGTCATAATAATCACTGGAAAAACAGGGTAAGCTTATGTTTAGCTGAAGTTGCATGTCAGGTCTACAACCTCATACATAAAAAGATAAGCAACAGTGCATTCAGCAACGATCTGAATATCAAGAAACCATCAATAAAACTTTTATTGACTTCAACAATGAATTTATTGCCTTAAAAATGTCATTCTCAAGCAGAAAGCACACAGTTTATGTCCTTTGTGTTATTTGTGATGTGAGATGCAACCTACAGTAAATAAGGATATCAGTTTGTTTTATTTAAGATATTCTACCGTAAATAACCACACAGACTTTGATTTGTAAATAAATGCCTTTTGTAGTCTTTAAAAATACATAACACTACTTTGTGTAAGTCTAACTTCTACAAGATTCCTTTAAAGTTTTCAGTGGTTCAGCCATTGGTAAAATGGATTGGACAGTAGTCACAACAAAAAAAAAAATGCTGACACACCATATACCAATACATATACACAAAAAGTGCGCAGTGATAAAAGTGATCTTTGTATTCCACTATATAACTCTCGTCTTTCAAGACATTAGTGAAAGTAATGACATAAATTACTTCTTAAAGTTTACTTTTAAAAATAAATTGAGCAGTTTCTCTTACTGTAGTTACCTTTTTTACTCCAAATATACTACTTTTTAAAAAAATATTATAATCTTGGACAAAAAAGAAAGTCTATTTTACTTTGTCAGAATAGCTAAACATAAATATTCTATGATCTTGTATGAGGTGGTTCTATTTTTGTACAATGGCATTTTAATCCTTCACATCTTGATTAATATAAATTAGAGATTGGTTTATGAACCTGATACAAGTATTTTGTATGTGAATTAAACGGTGAAATTTCATTTTGCAGTCAAGACTTGTGGATCAAATCTTCAGGGACCTGGAGGTACTTTCACATCACCCAATTTTCCATTCCAGTACGACAGCAATGCTCAATGTGTGTGGGTCATCACAGCTATCAATACTAATAAGGTAAGTTTGAAATTCTGGATTTTATTGGGGGAAAAAAAAAAAGAAAAAAGAAAAAAAAAGTAGGCTATGATATTTTTTATGATATTTTTCACTAACATGATTTGCCTCTACAGTCCAGCTGCTGTACTTGGTGCATTGCAGCCATTTCTAAGAAATGGCTTATATTAGATGAGTATGGACAGATGTTAGAACCTGTTGTTTCCACTAAGAGTGTTTTGCTTTTTATATGCCAAGTAGATGGCATCATGTTTTCATGTGATTCTCTAAATAAATTCCCAGAAGCAAGTAACCAATGATATGAAGTAATGTCATGGGTCCACTAATTTTGTGTTATAATCAGTAGAGCTGTTTTATGTATAATACTGTTTATAACATGTTTGACCTTAGACTATGTGAGAAATCACTGAAGTTCAGTAATTCACTTTCATCTCGTGAAGGACTGTTCTAAAGTTTTGTAATCTATTTCATTGTCTGAACCACTGTATTACAATCACTTATGCTTTATACCTACACTTTAAACCAAAAGTACTAGGAGTTCTGATAATGTCAGATGAGTCAAAGTAAAGCAATAAAGCTAAGTTATGACACCAGTTGTCTTTAAATTCAAGACCCAGACACCTGGCAGCAACAACTGTATTCTATTTCCAGGTGTATCATTTTATCTGAACCAAGAATTATGAACTTGTTTAGATGTAATAAAATAAAAATTAGCTGGACAGCTCAGAAATATTTTATAAAGTACTACCAACATCTGTCATTGCTGCTAGAGGGGTGTAGTTTACCTGCTAATTTCTGTCTTACATTGCCATCTGCATCACACTCCATTAATTGATCAGAGGGGCCTACCCCTTTGCACCTGAGTATATTAATCACAAAGCCAGAGGACTCGGTCAAAACCTGATTACATTTCAGAAACAGTTTAGCTACTTTGGTTCATTTCTTTCTCTAATCTTCTATGTGGAAGCCATCCTTATGTTCCACTTTGGAAGAAGAAAAAAAAAAGGATATTTATTCAAGTGATTAGAATATTCATAATGAAGGTAGGTGTGTTTAGGAAGGGAGACCACAAAAAATGTGGTAAGAGTCCTTGAAAAATTACACAATCTCTCTCCCTCAGATGGGCACAAAGTTTAAAAGACCAATTTCTCTGGCCCAAAAAAGCTTCATATATTTATTTCTTTAATCAAAAACTTTTAGTAGACAAGACGAAATCTGTGCACATCTAGAATTTCAGAGAGAAAGTTCGGTCAAATGTGGCAGTGGGTAGAATTTAATATCATATTGTTTGAGGAAATTAAATGCAGCTCTTATACTTTGAACAAGTGCTTTAAATGACTTGAAAAACACCATTGAGCTATTGTATAGAATGAATTTAATACTTCTTAAGGTATATTTTTCATAAAATGGTTTCTTTTCTTAAATGCAGCAATGGTATGTCTACATAACAAAAAAGCCAAATAAGATTTGATACATTCTACAAATGGTAGAAGCAAAACTTTAAGCTCATAGACTGGTACATAGCTACTGACAAGTCACAGGTGACTGAGGGGTTAAGATATTAATGACTTCAAGAGTGTTAAGGCTTACACTTAGATGTGGTGGATGCACTCAAGCCTCCCTCCTCCCCAGTATTAATGTTTTAATGTTGCCTTCCTCCCCACCAGTTCACAACATGGTGATGCAGTGTTATCTTCAAAACCTCAGAATTTTATTTTGACCCAAAGTATTTTTACTGAAGCATTCAAAACCATTATTTCTTAGCATTATTTTCCTTACAAATTTCCAGTTTTTGCTCTTAAGGAACTTTAAATTTAAAGCTGAGTGAAAAATTAAGAAAACAACAAATTCATTTTCTCTTGTCAGTGTGGTTCACAGAGTTACAGAATGATTGAGGTTGGGGTGGACCTCTGGAGATCACCTAGTTGAACGCCCCTCTCAAGCAGAGCCTCCTATAGGCAATTGCCCAGATGGTCTTTGAACATGTCCAAGGATGATGACTCCATAATCGCCCTGGTTAACCAGTACTAGTGCTGGTCACCCTCACAGTGGAAGACTGTTTCCTGATGTTCAGAAAAAATCTCTCTTGTTTCAGTTTGTGCCCATTGCCTCAGGTCCTCTCACTGAGTATCACTGGAAAAAGTTTGATTCCATCTTCTTTACATCCAGCCTTCAGGTGTTTGTACGCTTTAAGGTCTGCCTGAGCCTTCACTTTTCTAGGCTAAACAAGACCAGCTCTCTCAACCTTTCCTTATATGAGAGATGCTACAGTCCCTTAATCATCTTTGTGTCCCTTCACTGGATTCTTTCCAGTAGCTGCATGTCTCTCTTGTACTGGAGACATGCAGTTAGGCTAGTTCTCCTTTCTCTCAAGTCACTTAGAAGATCAAGCTATTCCATGTGTATAAATTCCAGTTCTAATAAAAACAAAATAAACACCTTCTGTAGACAGAGGTCATGCCTACAGTAGTTCAAATAAAGGCTTTGTAAAAAGTTATTTTATATTTTTTTTTTTCTGAAACTGTAAATACTACAAAGTAGCATGTTAGCATAACATCAAAATTGTTTCAGTTCCTGATTGATAAAATATATATAAGCATACACCCAATTTTAATATTTGGTAATGGAGCATAATTCATAAGCTGAACCTCTGCTGATTCAGTAAAATATTTCAGTGCACGCATGATTCAGTTTGTTTTGATTAGTACTTATGTATTGCATTTATATCGTGAGGTTTGGACAACAGGAGGCTTCAGGAGTGACTTCTGTGAGAAGTGATCAAAAGCTGCCACCACGTTGGACAGAGCCAGTTCTATCTGGCTCCAAAATGAATCCACTACAGGGCACAGCTGAGCAAATTGGGCAAGCCAGTGGCACCTCTGTAATAACACAATTAAGGGTAAAAAATGCTGCACAACAGTAGCTGATGGGGAGGAGTGAGAAAATGTGAGAGAAACAAACCCAGAGACACCAAGGTCAGTGAAAAAGTTGTGGGAGGAGGTACTCCAGGCACTGGAGATGATATTCCCCCACAGCCTGTGGAGAAGACTGTGGTGATACAGTTTGTCTCCCTGCAGCCCATGGAGGTCCACAGTGGATCATATATCCACCCTGCAGCCCATGGATGGCCCACTGTCAGAGCAGATGGATGTGCCCTGAAGGAGGCTTTGACCCCATGAAGAGCCCATGCAGGAGCAGGTTTCTGGCAGGAATTGTGGCTCATGGACAGGAGTCCACACTAGAGCAGATTTGTTGGCAAGATCTGTGAATTCATGTGGGTCCACACTGGAGCAGCGTACTCCTGAAGGATTGCACCCCATGGAAAGGACCTATGCTGGTGCAGTTCTGAGAATTGTAGAATCATAGAATAATTTTGCTTGGAAGACACCCTCAAGACCATTGAGTCTGGCTGTTGACCTAACACTAGCACTAAATCATGTCTGTAAGAACATCTATCCATAAGAAAGTTCTTGAAGAACTGCAGGCTGTGGGAGGTACCAATGATGGAGAAGGTTGTGAAGGACTATCTCCCATGGGAGAGACCCGACACTGGAGCAGGGAAAGAGCATGAGGACATAGGAGTTGCAGGAATGAAGTTTTATGAACTGATTGCAACCTCAATTGCCTGTCTCCTTGCACCACCTGGGGGAAGGGAAGAGACAGAAGAGTCAGGAACAAAGATATGAAGTTCAGCCTGGGAAGAAAGAGGATAAGGGGAAGTTGGCTTTAGTTTTGTTCTTATTTCTTGCTTTCCTACTGCTATTTTTAGTTGGCAATAAATGCATTTAATCTTCCCCAGGTTGTGTCTGTTTTGCCCATGATGGTAACTAGTGAGTGATCTTCCTGTCCTTATCTCAACCTGTGATTTTTTCATCCCATTTTTCACCTCCTGTCCTGCTGAGAGGGAGTGGTAGAGTGGCTTGGTGGGCAACTGCGAGCCAGTCAAAGTTAAATGACCAAAATTTACATATATCTCTGTCTCCTCATGTATTTAATATTGTGAAAGTATTGAGGATATAGTAAAAGAGTGAAAAATATAGTTAGGAATGGGTCACTTATTTCAAATTTAGTATGGATTTTTAAATAAGGACATAATCAAGAATGCCTGCTAGTGGATGGTGCTTTAGAGAGTTTGTCAGTAATAATAATGCAAAGAAGAAATGGCAGATTAAGCAAGATATTTTATTTCAAAACATGGAGGTTGAAGACTATTCCTGCACTTCTGTCATGTACTACTGAAATGACTAGATTAAGAGAAATCTTAGTTTCATCATGGGCAGATTCTATTGCAAAGAGTTACACAGTTAATTATAGATATGCTTATAATAGCTTCAGCATTACCCAGAAAATACTGTTCTTTGCATGTTAGTGGTTGGACATAATGATACCTCTTTGATACTGCAATTAAGTGCAGACTCACAGATAATTATCAAGTTTCTGAAACAGTGGGTATATAAAAGGTTTACAATGTTATCTGAAACAACATTCAGATATGTTTATAGTTTTCAGTATAAATAGAAAAGGTGTCTAATACTGTTTAGAAGAACCTAAATTTGTTGAGGTTAAAAGACAATGGGATTGTATTACAAGTTAAATCAACTTCTTTTTAGGATATATTGAAGAATTTGCATGTATAAAGTTTTTGCTTACATAATCAGTGGTTTAATGTGTTCAGTTTTGATTCACGCTAATATTGTCTTATTGGTCTGAACAGAATAGGGCTTGCCTTGCATGACTGCTAAAAGGCATAACTTTTGATACTTGCCTTGAAGTAAAAACTGTCATTGATGTGTAATGAAGAGTTAAGAGTTATTTGTAATAACTACAACAAACAATGCCATGGTGTTCATTGTTACATGGTAATATTTACAATATTTTATATCATAGCCACAAGAACCATGAGGCTTTACTGAGCCTAGTATTTCAGGACTTATTATCTGGTATTTCAGACATCCTTCTGTTGCATCATTTGCAACAAAATAGCTCAGAAATTGAGAATCTTCTAAGGGAGAAAGTACCAGATGAAAGACCCTGAAAGGAACTTTAACTCTAGCGTAAATGGACATTCTCCTGTGCCTACATGTCTGCTCTGGGGTGGATACTATGATTTTCTTCTCCGATTGGTTTCAGAAATAAGGTTGATATCAATACAACAGATATATTGTCCCAGACAATCAGCTACCTCGTTAGCTTGGTACTGCATTGCTGTTGGTCTCTTGCCTCATGCAGTTAATGAGGCATGCTATTCATTCCCAAGCCTTGTTGGCAGTGGAGCAGAACCATGACTCTCTTAAAGAGAGACAGCAGTTTGCAACCTCTGAGGTGGAAATGAAAAGCCCAGAGCAGAAGACTTATTTTATTTAGAGTTTTGTATAAGTAAACCATGGGTAGAGGAAGATAATGATTTCTGATGGGTTTAACCCATATATACGTGTGTTTATATATAGATATATTTTTAGAAACAAAAAAACTTCCCCCCCCCGGAAGACTGATTCAGTTAATATCAACTCCATAGAAAAAAAGAAAAAAGCCAAGAAAGCCTTTTCTGTGAAACCTGCTTCAGCACAAACAATGATAAATTTACTTGTGATTAAAAATAGCAAGTGTATTTAAATTTCCCTGCACTAAATGCCCACAATATCTCAGTAAATGCCCACAATATCTCATCTTAACAGAGAAAACACTGGGTGGATTGATTTTAGCTTTTTCTTTTTTTTTTTTTTTTTTTTTTTTTTGGTCTAAAGCTGGCAGTCATTGCTATTTGATATTCTAAAACATTAAATGTCACTTATTGAACTTAAAGAATTATTATGATGAAAGCATTTTCATGTTGTTATAAACATTGCAAGATATTCTGTATTGTGTTGTCTGAATGACAAAATGTCATTTTGAATGTTTTATTGCTTCCATAACTCAAATATCTACTGCTGCTTGCAGTGATAGAAGTTCTGCAGCTGTTCCTTGACCTTTTTCAGAAAGTCTTTGCTGTTAAGTTTAAAACACCGAATGAATGATACACGTGATGAAATTCCAGACAATGATGGAAAGAAAGCTGCTATCTGCTATTAATATGCATATGATAGAAAAAAAACCAACAAATAAAATGAAAGACATACGTAAATTTGTTGATTATAAATGCACAAATTACCTGTTTGACAGGTAGGGTTAAATCATACAGCAATTTTTGATTATATGAGTTCTTAAATTATGATACTTCAAATGCTCTGGATATTTTGTCAATATAACAATGATGAATTTAATTCTTTTGTTCTTAGCTAATACCTAAAAAATACAAATTTTATGTATTGTATATGATAATATTAGTTTGTATATCCCTCTACTGTAGCTTAACACAATAAATTTGCCTCATTGCTGGTGAAGTAAAAAGTCTGTTTCCAGCACTATGCCAAGGCACAATTTTTTGTTTTTATATCTTCATCTGCTTCTTTTTCATTTGTTATAAGGTAAAGCTTAAAAATTGCACAATTTCCTCAGCTTCACTTAATATAAAGGATTACTGTTTGTCAGGCAGTGAATTCCCTGGTTTGTTAGGCTTATTTTGCCATATAGAGTATTCTCAGAGCTAAATCAGACCTGTTAGCCACTAATTGCTAGACAATTGTTATTACAGCATAAGCATTCTAAAGTCATTTTAGAACAAGAGAAAGCCTAATAATGCTGAGGTCAATTGTCAAGTCAATACAAATCCTGGCATTTTTTTTTACTAGTAATGGCAAAAATTCTGTTTGCTGGGCTACATTAAAACATAGTTCAGGTTGTTTACTTAAAAAGAAAGTGTGATAAGAAAATTGCAATTTTAAGTCCTGACTTTGCCCTTCAAAAGGATGGGCTACAATATAATCAGTTTAAATTTGACTACAGGCTAAAATACCAGTGGAATTTGAATTATGGCTATAGTTCAGCAGAGTTCAAGTCTTATGAATTATACTTGCTGATTTCTTTTTTCTAATCCACAGTGACAGAAACACTGTGGAAAACATCAGTGCTAGAATGACAGCCTTTCTGACAGATCTCAGCCATATTCACATCACATATCTTTCACCACCATGTGTCAAGGAGAAAAATAAGCAAAAGTGTTTCTTTTTTCTAAAAAAAAAATCAAGCTGTTTTCCAAAATTGTAAGGAGAAACTAAATATATAAGCTTATTGTCAAATTTAGGTGGATTATCTTAATTTTATATGGCAGTAATTTTAGAAAAAAGGAATTTTACATGAGGACATGTTTGTTGTTGTATTTTTTTTTCTTTAACACCATCATATTCAAAATTCTATATTCAGTGTATTTCAAGCATAAATATACTCTTACTACCTCCATAAATTTCAAATGTGTTTCAAATGTATATAGGTTTCAAAATTTTACTAGTGTTCACATTCTTATCTTTTTATCCATTACATTTTTGAATTATTTTGAAATGAATAATGATTTATGTTTGAGAGTTGGGAGATAGCTGGGTTTTACTTTTAGGGTGGGTTTTTTAATTATTATCTTTGTGTTTGCGTATGCCAGATATCTGTTAGGAAACCTATTATCTGAAATTTGTCATAATGGCAGAAAGTACTGAAAATTTATGACATCTGTTTCCAGCTGCTGTAGTCCTTTACTTTCTGAGAAACTGTTGAAATAGTTTTAAATACCTGGGAAACTCCTCATATGATATTTTCTTCAAGTCTGAAGAAGGTTACTGAAGAAATAACTCACAATTCTTATTCAGTTTACATCATATACGGTTCTCATGTAATCACTGTATATTAGGATGTTCTTATTTTTGTTTATATTCTTAAATTCCATTCTTCCCCTCCTCTTTCCTTATGTCATGATGTTGCTGTTCTCCTCTTGCAAAAATTTCATCTTTTTGTTTCTGAGTTTTTGTGCTTTTTAGGCTAAGCCAAAAATAAGCAAAACAAATTCAGCATAAAGCTGAATGTTTACATTTAATTTACCACAGCTGTGTTATTTTGTTAACCATGTCAAAACTGTCAGTGGAATATTTCCTAAGCTTGCTGTCAAGCCTAAATCTGGTTACAATCCATATTTGTTCGTGTTGACAGTATAAATCTCAAGCAGGCTGGCTGCTTCAGTGTGAATTCAAGCACTCATTTCATGAAGCCCATTTTGGTCAGACCTGTTGGAACAAACTACACTGCAGCTCTTTTTACAGGCAAATGTCTCAAGCCTAGTGTGAAGATATACTATAGCTATTACAGTCAGTGAAATTCTTGGAAAATATGAGCATACATAAGCTTATACACTATATATTTTAATCATAATAATGCTTTTCATCCATGCAGATTTGAGAAGCTGGTATTGTATTTATCAATAGGAGATAATGGACTTTTATTTTAGATGAAACTGGAAAGTAAAAATATTTCAGTTCTGTTCAGAAAATTAAATTCCTTTGTAGTGGTAGCTACACTGTTCTTCCATATTGTTCATGAACATTTTGATCCAGTTAAAAACAAAGAAACAAGCAAGTAAGCAAACAAACAAACAAAACAAAAATCTGAGTGATGTACATAACACAGTTAAAAAAAACAATCTTAGAAATATATGTGGATGGAGGGGAGATTGTCTTAGTGAGGGAATAAAACCAATTGTTGAATGAGAGAATTTGGAGTCAGGAGGTATGTGCATGTACTTTGGGTAAGTGTTGGAGAAAAACAGTGAAATAAAAGAGACATAGAGGAAAAAAAAAAAGTAATTGCAGAGTGATAAATGACTTGTCCCATTCTGTAATTTTACTATAACATTACTTTCATTCTGAAAGGAGGAGAGGTCCATTTTCTCAATTATTGTAGATTTCATCTCATCAAATATTTTCCTGCCATTTCTGTGACTGTAGGAGTGATGTTTTACACTCTGAAAATATGATCTGCCCATAGGGAATAGGTGAGAGATTGTGCTTATTGCAATAACTGCAACAAAAGCAATTACTTCTATTTCAGCCATCAGCAATTTTAGATTCTAGCCATAACATGAATTTCAGGTATTAACTCCACCTTTACTTAAAACTTTAGACAGAACTAAAGGCCACATAAGAGTTTTAGTTCTGTTTGTCTTTCCATAAGTTCCTAACATTGGTCTAAGTTACGACTCTCAGACACTTTGAATTCAAACATATTTTCTTTTTTGTACTTATGACGAATATCAATACCCAAGTTAGAACTTTTAAAGACATGTATGCATATTACCCAGAGACTTTGATAGGAAGGTTCCGGTGCTTGCACAGAGCAATTCATTCATTTTGTAGAATCATAGAATCATTTGGGTTGAAAGGGACCTTAAAGACCATCTAGTTCTGACTCTGCCATGAGCAGGGACACCTTCTGCTAGACCAGGTTGCTCAAAGCCCCATCCAGCCTGGCCTTGAACACTCCCAGGGATGGGGATTCCACAGCTTCTCTGGGCAACCTTTTCCAGTGCCTCTTCACCTTCATTGTGAAGAATTTCTTCGTTGTATCTAATCTATGGTGTTCTCAGAGCCTTCTCCTCTCCAGGCTGAACAAGCCAAACTCTCTCAGTCTGTCTTCATAGGATAGGTGCTCCACCCTTCTGATCATCTTGGTGAACCTTCTCTGGACTGTCTCCAACAGGTCCATGTCCTTCTTATGTTGGGGGCCCCAGAGCTGTATGCAGTACTGCAGGTGGTGTATCGTGAGTGGAACAGAGGGGAAAAGTTGCCTTTCTCAACCTGAAGCTCACACTTCTTTTGATGCAGCCCAGGACACGGGTGACTTTCTGGGCTGCAAGTGCACAATGCCAGCTCATGGTGAGCTTCTCATCAACCAACACAACCAAGTCTTTCTCCTCAAGGTTGCTTTTAATCCATTCTCTGCCCTGCCTTTGTGTTTGGGATTGCCCCGACCCATGTGCAAAACCTTGAAATTGTCCTAGTATAACTTCATGAGGTTTGCACAGGCCCACCTGTCAACGTCCTTCTGGACAGCATCCCTTCACTCTAGAGTATCAACTACACCACTCAGCTTGGTGCCATCTGCAAACCTGCTGAGAGTGCACTCAATCTCACTGTCCATATCACTGACAAAAAAATTGAACAGCACTTGTCCTGTTACTGAGCCCTGAGGATCACCAGTCAGCACTGGTCTCTACTTGGACATCAAGCCATTGAGCATAACTCTTTGAGCGTGACCATCCAACCATCCAGCCAATTCCTTGTCCACCAGGTGGTCCATCCATCAAGTCCATGTCTTTCCAATTTAGAGACAGGGATGTCATGTGGGACAGTGTTGAATGTTTTGCACAAGTCCAGGTAAATGACATCAGTTGCTCTTCCCTTATCCACCAGTGCTGTTTTTCAGGTATGATTTGGCCATATTGAAGCCATGTTGGCTGTCATAAATTGCATCTCTGTTGTCTGTGTGCCTTAGCATAGTTTCCATGAGGATCTGCTCCATGATCTTGCCAGGCTCAGAGGTGAGACTGACTGGCTTGTATTTCCCTGGTCTTCCTTTTTTGTTTTTTTTTTTAAGTGGAGGTTATAGTTCTCCTTTGCCAGTCAGTGGGAACTTCACCAGACTGCCACGACTTCTCAAAATATCATGGATAGCGGCTTAGCAACTTTATCCACTGGTTCCTTCAGGACCCACAGATGTATCTCATCAGGTCCCATGAACCTGCCCATCTTCAGGTTCCTTAGAAGTTCTCAAACCTGATCTTCTCCTACAGTGGGACATTCTTTATCCTCCCAGTCCCTGCGTTTGCCTTCTGTGACTTGGGCAGTGTGGCTGGAGCACTTGACAGTGAACACTAAGGGAAAAAAGTCACTGACTACCCTAGGCTTCTCCATATTCCAGGTGACTAGGTCTCCCATTTCCTTCCAGAGAGGGCCCACAATTTTCATAGTCTCCTTTTTATCAGAGATGTACCTGTAGAAGCTTTTGTTGTTGCCCTTGATGTCCCTGGTCAGTTTTAATTCTATCAGGGGTTTAGTCTTCCTAACCTGATCCCTGGCTGCTCATACAATTTTTTTTTTATTCCTCCCAGGCTACCTGTCCTTGCTTAAGCCTTCTGTAGGCTTCCTTTCTGTATTTGGGTTTATCCAGGAGCTCCTTGTTCATCCATGCAGGCCTCTTCACATTTTTCCTGACTTGCTCTTATTTTTGGATGCATTACTCCTGAGCTTGGAGGAAGTGATCTTGAATATTAACCATCTTTCTTGGGCCCCTCTGCCTTCCTGGTCTTTATGCCATGGTACTCTACCAAGCAGATCCCTGAAGAGGCCAAAGTCTGCTCTCCTGAAGCCCAGGGTAGTGAGCTTGCTGTGTGCCCTCCTTGCTGCCCTAAGGATCTTGAACTCCACCATTTCACGGTCACTGCAGCCCAAGGCTGCCCCACCAGCTCCTCTTTGTTGGTGAAAACAAGGTCCAGCATAGCACCTCTCCTCGTTGGTTTGTCTAACACTTGGAGAAGGAAGTTATCAGTAATGCATTCCAGGAACCTCCTGGATTGCCTGTGCCCTGCTGTGCTGTCCTTCCAGCAGATATTGGGGAAGTTGAAGTGCTCCATGGGGACCAGGACTCATGAGCGTGAGGCTGCTCCTATCTGTCTATAGAGATTTTCTGGTTAGGTGGCCTGTAGCAGACCAGTCTAAGTAGCCAAATGTCTGTTTGTGGCACCAGTCCTGAAACCGTTTGTTGATTTGCCAGATTGAACTGTCCCCGCCCCGTCCCTGTGACCCAAAGGACTGATGGAAAAACTACCTGAGCTCTAGAGTCCCTTACTGCTGCTCCCAGGTCTCTGTAATTCTCCTTAATATTCCTCAGAGTACTCCTGGCTGTGTCACCGCTACCCATGTGAAACAAAAGCAGTGGCTACTAGTCACTGGACTGTACAAAGCTTGGTAGTCTCTTAGTGACATCCCTGATGTGAGCACCCAGTAAGCAGCATGCCTCTCTAGAGAGTGCACCATACTGACAAATGGGTGCCTCTGTACCTCTCAGAAGAGAGTCACCTACTACTGTAATTCCTTACCTTTTCTTAGTTGTGCTGGTTGTTATATAGGGAGCAGACTGGACTGCCTTACTTAGCTCCAGCATCTCTCCTGAGTGACAGGTCTTTCCTCTTCAGTCTGCAGAGTGAAGTGGTTCTGCAAGGACACCTCAGACTTCGGGGGAAGTCTCTTCCTCCTGCTGGTCCTTGCCATTACAAGCTTCCATTCTTCTCCATTATTGCCCCCCCTCCCTTCTGTGTGTGCTGGTGAGGGGATTTTTGGCTGTTTGGCTGTGGGCTATGGGTCCACTGCAGACTCTGCTTGGAACCAGGTATCTAACATCCACAGGTCCTGAGAGAGCTCCCTGAAGTCATTGCTAGGCAACTCTCCATCATCTTTGCTAAGTCAGGAAATGGGAGAGGTGCCTGAGGACTGGAGGAAATCAAATGTCACTCCAGTCTTCAAAAAGGGCAAGCAGGAGGACCCGGGTAACTATAGACCAATCAACCTCACCTCCATCCCTGAAAAGGTGATAGAACAACTTATCCTTGACACTGTCTCAAGGCATATCAAGGATAAGAGGGTCATTACAGGCAGTCAACATGGCTTCACCAAGGGGAAATCATGCTTAACCAACCTCATAGCCTTTTATGAAGACATAACCAGGTGGATAGATAATGGCAAAGCAGTGGATGTGGTCTATCTTGATTTCAGTAAAGCATTTGACACCATCTCCCACAGCATCCTCACAGCTAAACTGAGGAAATGTGTTCTGGAATATCAGGTAGTGAGGTGGACTGTGAATTGGCTGAAGAAAAGAAGCCAGAGAGTTGTGGTCAATGAAACAGAATCTAGTTGGAGGCCTGTATCTAGTGAAGTCCCTCAAGGGTTGGAACTGGGGCCAATACTATTCAATATATTCATCAATGAGGGAGTAGAGTACACTGTCAGTAAGTTTGCTGATGACACCAAACTGGGACGATTGGCTGACATGCCAGAAGGCTGTGCTGCCATCCAGCATGACCTGGACAGGCTGGAGAGTTGGGCAAGGAAAAATTTAACAAAATATAACAAGGACAAGTGTAGAGCCTTGCATATGAGCAAGAATAACTCCAGGTACCAGTATAAGTTGGGGAATGACCTGTTAGAGAGCAGTGTATGGGAAAGGGACCCGGGGGTCCTAGTGGACACCAGGATGACCATGAGCCAGCACTGTGCCCTTGTGGCCAAGAAGGCCAATGGCATGCTGGGAAGTATTAGAAGTGGTGTGGTTAGTAGGTTGAGAGAGGTTCTCCTCCCCCTCCACTCTACCCTGATGAGACCACATCTGGAATATTGTGTCCGGTTCTGGGCCCCTCTGTTCAAGAAGGACAGGGAACTGCTTGAGAGAGTCCAGCACAGAGCCATGAAGATGATTAAGGGAATGGAACATCTCTCTTATGAGAAAAGGCTGAGGGGGTTGATTCTCTTTACCTTGGAGAAGAGGAGACTGAGAGATGGCCTAATTAACGTTTATAAATATGTAAAAGGGTGAGTTTCACGAGGATGGAATGGAGCCAAGCTCTTCTTGGTGACAACCAATGATAGGACAAGGGGCGATGGGTTCAAACTGGAACACAGGAGGTTCCACTTAAATATGAGAAGAAACTTCTTCATAGTGAGGCTGATGGAGCACTGGAACAGGCTGCCCAGGGAGATTGTGGAGTCTCCTTCTCTGGAGACATTCAAAACCCACCTGCACGCCTTCCCATGTAATCTTATCTAGATGTCCCTGCTCCAGCAGGGGGATTGGACTAGATGATCTTTTGATGTCCCTTCCAAATCCTAACATTCTGTGATTGTGTGAACTCCTTCTCAGCTTCCCTAATGTTACACAGCCTCCTCACCACCTCCTGTATCTCAGCCACCTGGTGCAGGAGGTCCTGCACCTGGGTACATCTTTTGAAGGCAGGTCTGCCGCCTGTCCCTCTCCCAGGAGAAAGGTCTGCACTGCAGACAGTTTCTACATTCAGCAGCTCCATCTGCATGGAGACATTGGCCACCACTGGGGTAGATGGTGCAGACCCTCCAGACAGAGCTGCAAGCTTTATTCTCAAAGGAGTGCCCACCA
This sequence comes from Nesoenas mayeri, assembly GCF_963082525.1. Lineage (NCBI taxonomy): Eukaryota > Metazoa > Chordata > Aves > Columbiformes > Columbidae > Nesoenas > Nesoenas mayeri. The sequence goes on from NC_137543.1 coordinate 18,241,337, forward strand.
TTCTACCTTGAGGGTCAGGTAGGATGAGTGTCCTTGACCTGTGCAGATGGCTGCAGGTCAGTGTTGTGTCCTGTCCTGTGTACTTCAGGTCTGCCACTCACCCAGTGGAATGCCCCTCCTCGCAGAGGTGCTCTCCCTGCACGTCCTCCTGTATGAAATGCTGTGCCACATCCAGGATGAAGTGCCACACCCTGGCTGAGGCACCATGCTGGATTTACCAGCTCTGTTAGCAGCACTCCCGGTAACCAATGCTCCCCAGGTGTTTTTTTATAGGCATGGAGGTGGTCACTGTTGCTCTGGCAATGCCTAGGTCTTTTCAGGGTCTCCTGCCAGAGCTGCCAGCTCTTGGTGTGTCTCTCTGCTGCCCTCACATTTCCCTGCCTCAGGAAAACCAGCTGTGCACAAATAGCTGCCACTCCGCTGCGAATCGGGCAGGCAGGCTCCAGAGCAGCTTCCCTCAGTGACTGACTTTCAGTCTTTTTTGTTTGATGAATTTTTTGCACAGAGACTTGTCACTTTCCTCCACAGTTGAGTTCACTTCGTTGCTTTTGCGAGTCATCTTTATAGTAAATTTTTCTGCTCAGTGTATACCTTTTTCTCATATTTGACTGGAAAATGGTTAGTTGTTTGTTTTGTATGAAGTGACTCCTCTAAAAATTCATGGCACCGTTCTATGGTGGGTTAACCTTGAATGGCTACCAGGTGCCCACCTGGCTTCTCTATCACTCCTCCTCCTCAACAAGACAGGGGAAAAAAAAAGCAATTAAAAGTCTCCTGAGTTGAGATAAGGACAGGAAGATCAGTCACTAGTTACTGTCATTTGCAAAACAGAGTTGACTTGGGGAAATTCAATTAATTTATTGCCAACCAAAGTAAGATAAGGAGAAGTAAGAACAAATTTAAACCAACACCTTCCCGCCACCCCTCCTTTCTTCCCAGGCACAACTTTGGTCTCAACTTCTCTGTCTCTTTCCCCAGGCAGTGTGGGGAGGACAGGGTATGGGGGTTGCACTCAGTCCATAACACTTCCTCGTTGCTGTTTCTTCCTTCTCAAGCTCTTCTCTTGCTCTAGTATTGTCTCTCCCATGGGCTGCAGTTCTTCAGGAGCAGGCTGGTCCAGCATGGGCCTCCAGAGGGTCACAGTTTCCTTCAGGGCACATCTACCTGCTTTGGCCTGAGGTCTTCCATGGGTTGCAGGGTGGATATCTGCTCCACTGTGGATCTCTCTGGGCTGTAGGGGTACAACCTGCTCCAGCATGGTCTTCTTCAACGGCTGCAGGGGAATCTCTGCTCCATCACCTGGAGCACTTCCTCCCATTCCTCTTTTACTGACTTTGGTGTCTGTGTAGCTGATCTTCTCACATATTGTCACTCTCATCCCTCAGCTGCTGTTATGCAGCACTTTTTACCATTTCTTAAATATGTTATCACAGATGCACTACCAGCATCACTTACTTGCTCAATTTCGGCCAGTGGCAAGTCCACCTTGGAGCCACCTGCAACTGGCCCTGTCCAACATAGGAATAGCTTTTGATCAATTCTTAGAGAAGCCACCCTGTACTCATTTGTATAAATTTTAAAGATTTTATGCATGACTTGAAAAAAAAAAAAAAAAGAAAGAGAGAAAGAAACAAACAAACACAAACCCAAACCCAAACCCAAACCAACCACCACCAAAGCACAGACTAAGCCAGCTTTATTGACTTTGGTAAACTTCAATTTATTATCACTTTGCTCTCTGGTATACAGCTTTTTATTTAATATTTACAGATATTTCAAAACTGTTTTGCCTTTTTTGTTTACAGCTGACCTTGTTGCTATTCGGAATTTTGTCAGCCTAAATAAACAAATATGATCCTAGGTTAGCTATGTTCACCTTCCTAATATGGATATAAATTTGTTTTTAATCACATAGCCATGTGTTTTTATACCCCATAAGTTGTAATTAATAGCATCTTTTCTCACCTTTCTCTAAAATCCTTTCATTCATTCCTTATGCTACTATATCAAATGCTTTCCAAGCAGGCTGTTGTGTTCAGCTAGATGTGATAGGGAATAATTAGCATGTTATTCCCAATATAGTTATCCCTGTATTTTTAACAACTGCAGTAAAGGAGATATGGAGGGTTAATTTTATGGAAGAGAAAGACTTTATGTAGATCATTGTCATCTAACTTTAGTCAACAGAAGGCTAATTGCTATAGTTGGTAGACTTTTTTATTTTAAACTGTCTCTCCAGTTAATGAAGAGACATTAGTTTCACTAGAGGTAAAAATCCTAATGTCCTGATTAATTATTTATTGTAAGAGGAATATCCAAAATAGGCAAGATTAATTTATCTCCAAATAGCTTATCTGTACAAAAGCACTGGCTCCAGAGCTAGTAAATGACCACATTTTAGAAGATGTCTAATTTTTAGTTGATTCAGTTTTCACAGAATCACAGAATGGTGGAGGTTGGAATGGGACCTCTTGTCCAAACCCCCTGATCAAACAACACCACATAGAGATGGTTGCTCAGGACCATGACCAGACGAGTTTTTAACTACTCCAAGGAGGGAGACTCCACAACCTCTCTGGGTAACTTGTGCTGGTGCTCAGTCACCCTCGCAGTAAAAAACTGTTTGTTGATGTTCAGGAAGAGCCTCTTGTGTTTCAGTTTGTGCACATTACCTCTGGTCCTGACTCATCAGTGAAAAGAGCCTGGCTCCATACTATTTGCCCCCCTCTCTTCAGGTATTTATATACATTGCTAAGATTACCCATGAACATTCTCATCTCTAGGCTGAATAGTCCCAGTTCTCTCAGTCTTTCCTTATAGGAGAGATGCTTGACTCCCTTAATTGCTTTTGTGGCCATTTGTTAGACTCTCTCCAGTATATCTGAAGCTCTTTTGTACTGGGAAGTACTGGACACCGCATCCAGATGTGTCTCACCACAGCTGATCAGAGGGTAAGGGTCACATTCCTCAATCTGATGGCAATACTTTTTCTAATGCAGCTGAGTATAACATTCACATTCTTTGCAGCAGGGGCACATCGTTAGCTCATGTTCAACATGGTGTTCACCAGGGGGACTCCCAAGTACACTTCTGCAAAGCTGCTTCCAGCTGGTTGGTCCTAAGCATGTGCAAGTGCCTGGGGTTGCTCCTCTCCAAGGGTTGGACTTGTCCCTTCCCCTGGTTGAACTTCATGAAGTTGCTGTTGGTCCACTTCTCCAGTCTGTTGAGGTCCCTCTGTATGGCAGCATGACTCTGGCATATCAGCCACTTTCTTGGTTTGGTGTTGTGGCAAACTTACTGAGGGTACGCTCTGGCCCATCATCCAGATCACCAATGAAGACATTAAACAAGAATGATCCCAGTATTGTCTACTGGGATACACCACTAGTTACTAGTCTCCAACTAGAATTTGTGCTGGTGATCATCACCCTCTAGGCGCAGGCTTTAATCTGTTTTTCAGTCCATGTTACTGTTCACCCAGTGCATACATCAACAGCTTGCCTCTTACAGGAGATAATGTCAAAGGCCTACATGAAATCCAGGTAGACAATATTCACTGTTCTCCTCTCATGTACCAGGTTAGTCATTTTATCATAGAAGTTACCAACTTTACCAACTTTCATAAAGTTGGTAAAGCTTGACTTCCCTTTGGTGAAGCCATGCTGACAACTCCTGGTGATTTTCTTGTCCTTAATGTTCCTGGAAATAGTTTCCAGGACTAGCTGCTCCATGGTAGAATTAATGTTAAATAAATCTATACCTCAGTATAAATAATTAAAATAAAATTATACCTCAGTCTAATAATAAATGATAGATTCATTATATTTTCCTACTGAACCTATTATTCTAGAATCAAATACAGAACAACACAATTATTTTGATGGTGGGACCTGTGATTCTATGAAAATTATGGAGGCAAAGCCAATCAATCAGACTGCAGCATTTTATTAGCTTGTATCATCAGATATAAATACACATCATTTACTTGCTGGGAAGTAGTAGTCAGACATCCTCAGCCCAAAGGCAATTAACCATCCTGAGGACATATGAGGACACACAAATATAGACAGAATGTGTTTTCTTCTCCTTGCTTAGTTTCTCTTCTACCAGAGAATTTCTTTTGATTGATAAGAAAAAGGTGGGCATGGCATTATCAGCAGTCTATAGGGGTTTGTTTGTTTGTTTGTTTCTTTTTTCTAGAGTTAACAGTGAAAATTGATGAAAGTAGATATCTTGCGGATATGTTTCAGTGAGGTGGATTCCTTGCAATTGTTAATATGTTCAGATCATTCATACTGTGTTTTTTTGCAAAATTATGTTTGCAGAAATAGAGTTCTTTGCAGAGCAATGATAGAAGTTCTGGCACCAAAGAAGTGACCAGAATTTCCAAGTCAAATCTTTCTGTCTTCTGTTATCTTCTAGGTACAAATGCCATTCCCATATAATGTTAGTTGTTATATGGGTCATTTCCTTCAATGTCTAGATCAAAAACTTCAACTTCTTTTCTAATAGCTTAATAAAAATGAGTGAAGTTGATTTTACACACAACCACTAGCAACTTTTAGAAGTATAATGAGACAACACTTGCAAAGGTTAATAAATTTGATGTGAGAAAATAGAAAATATAAATATAAAATATGAAGTTGTATAATAATTTATATTGGGAACATGATAAATATACTGACTTAAGTAAAAGGCAATGTGTTTGCTTAATGATTTAGTTACACTCTTATTTCCCTTTGTGGATACTATATTGATAGTTCAATTAAATTGTGTAATTAAAATTATTTTTTTTTATCTTTGTACAAGGCCTTATTTATAAGTTGACTTCTTTTTTTTTTTGTAGAATGCTTCTTTTTATTGAGGTTGCATAAGTTGATTAAATGTTGAGATTGTATACCTCTGATTAATCAGTCTTGGAAACTCTTCTTGTGAATACAAGCCACTACAATACAGGTCATATTTTTATGCAAACAGAAAACTATAGCATGAAAAAAAAAATAATCTCTTCATGCTCTTCTCTTAATGAGCTGTCCTTCTATTTTAAGACTTTCAAATAGTATTTGTTCTCAAGATAGGTACGGACTATACATTTGCTTTCAATTATTTTCACCCCAAAGTAAGTAATTTTAAATGACCTTTATAAATAACTGATTGCAGTATTAGCCTCCAAGGAATTATAAGTGACATTTAGCATTAGTATTGGAGTTAAATAAAACCAAACCAGAACAAAAAAAAAACCCCTTTTAAAGAACCGCATGAAAGAAATTTACAAGTGACTGTGCAAAGCAGAATTCATCTGCTATCTGTAGGACTGAGATTACCGGCAACAACTGACATATAATACTCCAGGATAACCCCAACTGATTTTCATCTGCCTTCACAAATGAACACGATTCTCTTGAAGACCCTGTATCTGGTTTGTGTGGATATTTTGACTGCTTTACAGTATCTCAGAGGGTACTACTTAAATCATTCATGTGAGTGAATTCCATTTTAGATGTCCAAAGTGAAGACATCCATATGCAAATACCTAGTCTCGCTTCATAGTCAAGAAAGGTAAATAGGAACTATTAAGGTGTGGTTGATCTAGTGTGTGTTATCCACCTTTTGATGAAATAGATTACACTCTAGACATATTTTTAACTGGTTATGATGAAGCCTACATAAAATATAAATGTTTGCACTGTAGATGTCTACAGTTAAGTATGATTAACCCTATTGACAACAAATGGACTGAACAATATACAAGTAGCTTTCCAGTTCAGTTGGTCAGCATTTATGTCTTCAAATTATCTTATGGCTTTGTGTGTCACTTGCTTTTTTCTACAATGTTCTATAAATCTCCAAGTTTTCTCTCTCCTTTTCTTGTCCCTCTACCCCTTTTCTCATCCTCTCTGATACTCAATGATTAAATTAAATCTAATTTGAAAGCACAGAATTGCTTAATATTTAGACTCTTTCTTTTTGGGTTGTGTTTTGTTCCTGTAATAGGTGACTACCAGAGAGCCAATTAAACTATTGTTATGCTACACAGCTGCTAGCAGTTCTTGGATATTTTGAATCATTGGATTATATGCAATGTGCAGCAAAATAATATGTAATAATATTGTATTTTTGCTAGATATTTTAATTCAAATTTGTTCCTTACTATTAATATTATCTAAGATATAGCTCACTTAAGCTATATCTTAGCTTAATTTTAAGTACTCTTCTGAGGATAAAAGATTCATAATAGCTTTATAAACTTCTTCATTATTATTTTACTGGTAAAATGTCAAATTTTATGGAGTGAAAACATTACTACACTTCCAAAAACATTTTTAGAGGTACATTTGCGTTGGAAGCTTTAGGACAACAGATACACATGTGGAAATGCATACAACTTTAAACCATTATGCTTCCCCTTTAGAAGCAGTTCTGAAGCACGTATACTAATTTCTGTTACAATTCTGCTTTGTATGTTTTGAAATTTTAAAAAGTTGAGTACTTTACCTGGAACACTGCTTAACTCAACATATTTTATTGAGTGCATAACTCAACATATTTTATTTTAAATAAATTGGTTGTTTATATTTATATGTGTCTATGGAGGAAGAATAAAAGAAAGATTCCCTTTTCCTAACAGTAGTGTCTAGAGGCATGTTTAATAATGTCCTCTGAAAAAAACAGTTCATTATATGATTAGTCTGTATCAGGATAGTTATAATAGTCTGCTACCTGCTGGATACATCACAAAAGCTACTATAAAAGTACAAAATATCAAGGACAACTGCATAGCTCTTTGTGAAAAAGATTAGCAATTATTATTTTGCTTGATTTTGAGTAAAGATATTATTCTCAGCTCTGGGATTATACAAACACATATCTGATATCATTAGTTGACTTGTAATTTGTGAAATGATAGATCATGAGTATGGTGGTAAACTGCCTCAGCTGGAATTCTGCATCTTTGAAATTTCTTTCTTGTGCCTATCTTCCAGAACCCACTTTTGATGGTGTTATCCCACTATCCAGAATCTTGTAGTTCAGGCAAATAACTGGTGAAATATATTTGTCCATAGTATTGTTTCCTGAAAGTATATCTGACCATTTGAAAATATTTTGTGGTCCCTCTGGATTTTTCTTTTGTTTTTATTTTTATTCAGTTTTAAATGAGATTGTGGGGTGGGGCATAAATACAACAAATACATAAATACATTTTAAACATGGTCACTGTTGATATGGGTCAATAAAAACAATGGATCAAATCCAATTTATACTGATGATGCTCATATCTTGCCCTGGAAAACTGGAAAAAAAGACTTTACTTGAATTTATAGATCAAGAATACCTGTCCTTGTGCTTCTGATTACTGTGCATCATTCTACTAACCAGAACAACATCACAGTTTAGTAATGGTAATCGGATTCAAAAATATATAGAACATAGTAACAAATCAGCACAATTTTCCCTGAAGTGTTTATTCTTACAGTAGGAGCTAAAATGTAGAATCACCTTGAGGTTTTACTTTACTGTTAAACTGATTCAAGGATGCCACCTGCCTTTGGTTTGCCGTTTACAACTTTTTCAGAAAACAAACAAACAAACAAAAAAATCAAGACAAAATGTTAGATGACTGGTAAAAGGAGGATTTGGGGCATGCTTATAATAAAATTATAAGTTTACTCTTCTTACCTAAGTCTCAGTTTTTGTTTTGAAAGGTTCCAGCATGCTCAACTTTAAATGCTGATACAATCAAAATACTGTTTTAGTATTGTAAAAGGAATAATCAAGATAATGAGCACTGACAAATCAAGCCATCTTTGGATCTGTTCAAACTAAATCTAACATTGTAAAACAAAAAAATCTGAAAATGTATCTTATCACTAAGAGTATAATACTCATTTTCTTGCCATTCAGGCATATTTGCAAAGATTTCAAATACATTTTTTATTGTACATTGTGTACTTCACACGTCAAAGACAAAGAGCAGAGGACGATATTTTTTTTTTTTAATATATATATATACACACAGTTGTTTTTCACAGTTACAACAGACAAATGCTTGTGCCTTACATTTGTAGTTTATGAGTATATGCCTCTTGCATGTTGGATATTGACAGCTCTGCTGTTGCTGTATGTTACTCTTGCTCTATTTGTGCAAATTCCCTTAAAATGTAATGTGTCCAAGTGTCAATCAACAAACATATTTGGCAAATAAATGGCAAATTTACTCTGCTAAACCCAAAGTTTGTACTGTAAATCAGGTCAGGTGTGGTATGTTAAAATAGAAATAGATATGTTGAAAATAGAAATAGATATGTTGAAATAGATTAGTAGGTTAAATGGAGTTGCTTGCTTACCTTTTAATGATCTGGAGTTATGAAATATTTCATTTGTACTATAACGTGTCTGGAGTGGTTTTGGTAGCCATTTCTAACCCTCTTCCAGCAGAGGTATGCATGATATGCAAAATAATTTACTGTCTCAAGCAATAATATTTGTCTTTTTACTATAAATAAAATACGATCCTATTGGTGGTTACTGTTTCTGGTTTTGTTTTACTACTGGCAGTTTTGTACAAAGTTGCAGCATTTTCTAATTTTCACTTGATCCAGAAACTTTTAAGAAGAAATCATAGTAATAACAACTGCAAGAATAAGATTTTCACATGTTAAAATTCCAAATTTTTAGAGCCACTTACTATAATACAGTATTTTAATTTTTAATATATTCCTAAACTTTGAAAGATATTAATGACTTTATTGCTATTTCTTACAGTAAAAATGTGACTGTTTCACAGATTATTATACAAGACATGTAGACAAATCTATGCACTTTACAAAGTCATACCTATCCATTATCACAGTTTTAGGTGAGTTACAAAGACAGTGGGCCAGAAATTTTTAATAAAACATGCATTTTAGTGCAGCAAAACTTTTTTTTTAATGTACATCTATTTTATTAAAATTATAAAAGCTTTCTTAGAAAATAATTTCAGATTGTCAGATTGCAGAACTGTGAGACATTACATCAGAACAGCCAAGAGTCTTCTAGGATAAAACTGAGCATCAAAAATTTGGTGATTTACCACAGATTAGTGGAAAGATATAAGCTTAAGCCTATGATTTGAACAATAAAAGCAAACTTAGGGACTTAGGGTTGCTTTTTTGCATGTGTTCCACAGTATTCCCTAAGGAGTGAAATACTTTTAATTGAGTTAACAAATGTTGAAAAAAATCTTACATTTCTCCAGTGAAATGAAGGAAATATTTGTTTTAGCTCTCTGACACTGCTTATAAAGACCAGTATTTCAACTACAAAAAAGATGAATGCTTTTTATCGATTTGGTAGTTTTTCATTAATATGAAATATCTGGAAGGTTATTAATTAAAATATGTTTACTGTTACACTTACCAAGAAATACAGGATAATCAGGTTAAATTTCTCCTTGTATTTAATGGAAAACAAGATTAGGATTTAGATGGATTAAGTAATTATACAAGTTTTCTTAACACTTGGATTTCATGATATTATGAATATAAGTTGAAGTTTCTTATGCTGTAGTGCTTAAGTATTGATATTATTGCAAAATGTGTTTCTGTTAATAAGTGAAATATACTTTCAACTTGAATTTGATACTAAAATTCTTTGCTTAGAAACTTCCATGTTTTGTTGTGGAGCTTTACCATGTTCTGATATAACTGCACTTCTAATTGCACATAATATAAATGTGGACCAAAAATGAAGATGCTTTTCTTTTCTGTTATTTTTTTCTTTCTTATTTGTGTTTTTTTTCTTTTTCTCTTCTTTTAAATTTTATTTTATCAATAGTGAATGAAATATGTGTCAACCTTAAATCTAGTTAAGGAATTCAGTTTAGATTCTTATTTTTAGGCTTACAAATTTTGTGGTTAGAACAACACAAAGCATCTAGAATATTTTCTTACACTAAGAAGATTAAGAAGATTTATGTGTGGTTTTGTCTGCTTTACTCAGACAATTAGAGCTAATCAGCTACTTGCCTGCACAATTTTCCATGTCCTCTCCATCTGGGCCCTTTTAACTCTCTGTACTTGACTGTATTCCCTGGGGTGTAACGCATACACACACGGACACACACACACAGACTTTTTTCTGTGAATATGCCAAAGCGGCTGTTCCTAAGTGTACTTATGTTCCCATTTACATCTGTAAAGAAAAGTGTTTAAGTGTTTCTCCTCCTTTTGGAAAAAAATACAATCCTCAGAACTATATCATTTTCGTCAGCTTGCCAGCACTGGCTTTTGTTTGTAGAAATGTGTCCTTCAGACAATTACTAGAACCCCAGTGTAACAAAGTAATATGGGCTTTCAAGGGATATTAATCCATCAGAATGGCATCCACAGCTTTAAACACAAACACTCTCAGCTCTCAGTTTTAACAATAATTAAAGACCATTTATTACAGATATAAGTATTAAAAATTCCTACACATAAGTATTCTGTCATTTTTATCTATATGAAAATTTGAGGAACTTCTATTATTTTAAATAGACAGAGATAGCGTGGTTAATACCTGAGTAGAAACAGTATACTTTTTTTCTAATAATATGGTTGAGTTTTTCTCTAAGTGAAAAATTCTTTGTATTCCTAAAATGGAGCTGTAACCTTTATCTTTCAGCATTAAATATGCATACTGCAGTTTAAATTATGGAATATAAAAAATGTCCAGGCTTCTGATAGCTGCATTTTACTCAGGTTCATGAAATAAGAAAATCACTCTTGCCTCTGATCCAGCTTTATCCTGCTTGATTCAGATTATAGATGTCAGAAGTAAATTATGTTCTTTGCCTTCACTGCATTTACTCTGTGAAATACAACTATTAATTTCTTATTTTAAGACAACTGTATTGCACAAAGTGCAATTAGTTATGTTGCCCTTTGAGTAGATCTTACGCAAAAAGTAATGTGATTATCCATAACTGTGTTAAATTTGAAACAAATAAATAAATAAGTGAAATGACAGTGCTTTGAGCAGGTCAGCAGAGTGATGATACCTTAAAATTATTAGAATTTGTGTTTCATTAACCAAAACTTCTGGGTTAATTACAATAATTTATTTTAAAATATGCTAAAGAAAATCTCCTGTATTTACACTACTGAAAGCTTACTTACAGACTCATCTCTCAGGTACATTTTTTATTTCTAAAGTGTATTTACTTATTTTATTTCCTAGGTTATTCAGATAAATTTTGAAGAATTTGATCTGGAGATTGGCTATGACACACTGACAATTGGTGATGGAGGAGAAGTGGGTGACCCTAAAACTGTGCTTCAAGTGTAAGTCTTTTGCATTTACAGTTTGTGTGGATTATAATTTGTTTTGGTTTTGTTGTTGTTTTGGTTGGTTTGATTGTTTTTGTTTTAATATATATTTATTTTTATTTTAATATATATTTATATATTGTAACTTTCCTTTATTCATCATAAGAATGATATCAAGGATTTATTTTATTCAAATATATTAAAACCAATGTTCACCTTCTTTTTTTCTTTCCTAATTTTATCTCATTATTATTATTAATTGAAAAACTTCTAGCAGAAAGTTCTGCAGTTTCAGGTTTTGCATGTTTTCATCATGATTTCCCCCTTAGATTTATCCTTCAGAGAACAGACTGTCTAATCTTCTATTTCTTATTGTTTTTACAATAATTTGGTCTCTTCTTAGCAACAAGGAGACCTGGATTTGGCCAGGTATTCCAGGTGCAACTACTTTAGGATAATATACATTTTCTTCAGTGGATTATAGATGTGATTATCGTTACTAATAACAGCTTGAAGAAGTGGGAAAGTACGGTCATTTCTATTTCACAAACAGTAACAGTACCAAACTTCAAAATATCTTTTTGATAATGCTGGAATTAAATTTCACATACTCTTTGATTCCTACATTATACAGAATAACCTCTCATGTGGAAAGAATACTTAAGTACCAGTTCACCAAACTGAAGTATTGTTTTTCATTGGTACTTGAATTACAGTAAGATATTAATGCACAGTAGAATGATATTTAAAATTGTGAGTAATACAGTCTGGATATGTTATAGTAACAGATAAGAAGACTTCTTCTCTAAAAAACTAGATAAATAATTTTATAGAATTTTTACTGTGGGGATCCTGGAAAAGCAAAACATCCCCTAATTAATTTGTAGGATTTTAATATTAAATAACATCATAGAATCAGACACACGTATATTATTTTAGTTTACCAATGATATGATCACTGATTATTCTGTGATCAGAAGTATAGATGTTGAAGTCATTAAGATTAAAATGTTTTTTAAAAAATACGTGGAAGATGGAATATAATTGAGTACTGTAAAAAATTTGTAAATCTTTTCTCCTGTGTGCCTTGCAGAGTTTGTCTGAGATACAATGCGTATCAAATAAATCAACTTTTGTACTACTTAATTTCACATTCTAAATGTTAAAATAATTACCTTTCCTCCAGCAAATTGCTGAAGAACATTGAGTTGAATGTCCAGTTTACATGTAAATGATGTGACAATATTTATCCTTCAATTTAGCAAAGTTAATCAGGAAAACTATCCTGATGTTTAATGTGCTAGTTTTACTGGTCGCTGCTAGACAGGGAGGTTCAAAACCAAAAACTGCATTTAAGTGGCATTTAGATAGATAGAATTATTCTTCCTAAATTGAGAATCACATGCCTGATAATTGCTACTCTGTTGGTGCTAATCACAGAAGTAGCTAAACTCCAAGGCCATTTCAGTGCTTGCCATTAAGTTTCCTTCATGCCTATAATTCTGTGCCTACAGAAATGCATGCAGCAACATGACAGACTGCTCCAGGCTAGTAAGCCTAGCACCTGAGTGAAACAAAATCTGAATGAAATACATTTTTGTCTGTGTTTGACAACATGATTAATATAAAGGCATTCTTATTGATTTCCTATGGACCTAAGATCTGTGCAAGATGGAGCAGTTTTATTACAAAAGGACAGAGGGGAAGAAGGAAAATAAAAAGTGGGTCCTCCTACACACATCAGTCACAACACTTTTTCAGGATGTTTGGAAGTCTGCTTTCAGTACCTTGGTCTGACAGCTGCTGCATGTGACTCTTAATGTGATATGTGGGCAGTGGTTCCTGTAACATGCAATTGGAAAATCCAGTGCACAAGGCATGAAACTCATTCTTTTTGTATGCTTGCTGTGTTGGGTGTACATGGATCCACTCTCTCATATTACAGATCATCTTCAGCAGATGGAGAGCGTTCCAATCTTCTGAATATCCTCTAACCTAGTCTTCAGTGTATTTTCTGGGGGGGGGTATATGTTACTAGTATGTGGGAGGGGTAGTTCTGGAGTCCTAGAGGAAGAGGTCGAAAACACCCTGCTGGTTGCCATGACTGTTAAGATGTTTAATAAAAAGGGAGGTATCATCCATTTCTGCTGTTGACAGTGTCCACTGATCATCTTTTGAAAGGGGAGGTTTAAGATCATGCTTCCAGGAGAGGAATCTAAGTAATGAATCCAGGGTAGAGGAAGGAGGAGAGAAATAAAGAAAAAATCCAAACTGTGGAATTTAATTATTACCTTATATAGCTTCCTTCAATTAATGCTGTTTTTTCCTGAATCTTATTGCTCTATGGCCCCAAAATCTTTCCAAATATTGTACAAGGATCCCTAAGAACTTGAAAAAGAGCAACAAGTGAATTCTATGTTCTGTTGATCTATTCTTATTTTCAAAAATGCATATTCAAATGAAAAATCTTGTTTCTGAAAACTGTCTGCATTTAAAAAATATTTATAAATTACTTCTGTAAATAGAAATGATAAAAAATTTGGTGGCTGTTTATCATAGGAAATATTCTCTCTGACATTGCAAAGAGATTAATATTCCCAATGGCTTTAGTGTTCCCAAAATATATTGTCAGTCACCAGTGACGATTACAAAAATCTGTTAGCCATTACACCAGTGCTGTTTCTGAGAAACATCCTGTTAATCTATTAATTTGGCAAAGAGTGAACTCACTGAAGATACTTTCCCTTAGTGTGGGAATGAGCATGTAGTACATTATTTTGGCCAGACATTTACTTGCTCAGTTCTGGCAAGAGACTTTGTAGTAGCTCCATCTGTGGACACAGATGTGGGAAATAGACAAGAATTTCTCCCACAGAGTATTTCATACAGAAACAAACTAAAAAAAAAACAGAGGGGAGAACTAAAGTTAGCTGCAAAATATATTTAAAATAGTCCATTTGAAGTTTCAGCTAGCTTTAAAATATGGTAAGAGCTGCAAAAAAACACACTAAAAGTTCTCATTCTTACACAGTCTTGTGCTTGTGAACCTTTTTACAAGAAGGGAAAATCTTTCAGTACTTTGCACCATTCTGTTTTAGCTAATATTCTTACTAAATTTGTGATAAAGTTTTGAGAAAAAGTGTAATATAACATAAAACTTCAGCTTTCACAACATTTCCTTTTTGATATAACAATATTTCATTCTGCAAACAAAATAAACATCTAGGATTGCATTGATTTGCAAATTTTTGCAAACAATACGAAGAGCTGGAAAGAAAAAAAAATGTTCTTTCTAATTAATCAACATCCTGTATCATTAGGAGGTTTTAAAGTTCTAACATCTGGTATTTTTGTTAATGAATGAATGAACGTCAGCTGAGTCCATCAGGCACATTCTTCCATTGTTGTGATCAGGGGAGGTAAGAGAGTGCAGGACACAGGACTGCCAGGTAAAGTTCAAGATTAGGGGACACACATGTCGTTCTGGACCAGGAACTGGAAGTGAGATGAAATATTTCAGTACAACACAAGCATATGTTGCTTGTTTTTATAGATTGCTGTCAAATTTGCAGTCATTGGAACCTTGAGAGCTGTGTTGGCTAATCAGCTAGTAGATAAATAATTTGGTGTGTGCTGAATACAATTAATTTGAAAACAAAAAATCCTAAAAAATACTTGAGTTTTTAGATTCGTTGGAAAAAGGAAAACAAAAAAATCCTAACCAGCTAACAACAGCGTTACTTAATGGCCTTACAGATTTTTCTTTTTTTCTATCTATAGGTTAACTGGGAGCTTTGTACCAGACTTAATCGTGAGCATGAGCAATCAGATGTGGTTGCATCTACAAACGGATGAAAGTGTGGGTTCAATTGGATTCAAGGTTAACTACAAAGGTAACAGTACATTATTGGAAGCAAATTTAATGGTGTAGCAAAAATGAAGGCAATATTATGACATGTTTTTCTTTCGTATTAGGGGGTGCATTCTATTTTTAGTTTTGTTGGTTAAAAAAAAAAAAAAACCCACAAGAAAATGCAAGCTCAGTTTGAAAAACTACAAAAAATACATTTCTTCTCTTTAAAGGTCTTATGTCACATGAAACTGCACACTTTATTTGGTATTTTTTTACAGCAGCTGATATTTGGCATGTAGTTTCAGATTTATTTTCTGTTATTTCACATTAAAAAATATTAAATTGAAATAATTCAATGATGTAAAGCTAAATAAAGAAAATTAATATTTCCTGCATTTTTTTAAATTAATCATGTTTACCACAACGGAGGCGGGGGGGGGGAGAAAGACACCAACCCTCAGGGAAATACTTGAAATTATTTAGGAGTTTTGGGCTAAGACAAATTTACCTAATAATGTTGTTCTTTATGGTCTTAAAATGTGAAAGATCAATAACGCATAACATAAAACAGCTGTTGCTATTTGAGGCTTCTGGGAGAACACAGAGTTTTCATTTAGCATGAAGAGCAGTATTAACCAAAAAATTAAGAATTACATATATATATGCAATTTTATGTTATTACAGAATTAGTTATATTTACTATTTTTGCATTACCTTTAACTTAGCTGCATGTATTTCTTGCAACAAGTGTTCAAATGGTGTGATTTCTGCCTGTCACCAAAACCAGATAACTGAAAATACGACTATTCATCAAAATTATTCATCAGAAGGGGAAAGAGGAAAGGAAAAAGTTAAACCAACAACCATTTGTGTGAGAAATTGAGATGATATTGTTGAGGATAGGCAAATGGAGTGCATCAGCATATTGGGAGTAAAGCTGCACAATGTGACTTGCTATTTTTTTTCTGTCTATAGTTTTCCTTTGTCGGTCCATTTATATTTTGCTCTATAGTAGTACGGCACAAGTGTGCTTCTGTGCTCTTGATATTTAGATTGAGATAAATAAGACAGAAAGATCTTACTGCGTTTTTGTATGGTACTTAGTAAGACCCTGGATTGTATAAAGATATGAAGAAATTTATTAATATAGCAAACCTTGAACCACACCTGAGTGAAAAAGGAAGTTTTTTAGATCTGAAGTTGAAATGATTTCCAGAATTAAAAATTATTTGCACATCTCAAGCAATTTTTCCTTTGTTTACAGGATCTTTTTCTAGTAAAATTAATTTTGTTTCCAATAATTTAAATTTGCAAAAAGCAGAGGGTTATGGTCTAGTGTCTTACAATGTGGTGCTATGCCTTTTTTTATTCATGAGTTACATTTAT
The DNA here is from genome assembly GCF_963082525.1 of Nesoenas mayeri. NCBI lineage: Eukaryota > Metazoa > Chordata > Aves > Columbiformes > Columbidae > Nesoenas > Nesoenas mayeri. The sequence continues at coordinate 18,257,864 of NC_137543.1, forward strand.
TCCTAGAAGCTACAGTTCTGTAAGAATAAAATTAATTCAATACGAACAGGTAGAAGGGGACAGAAAGGGTGAACAGTCACAATCTCACCTTCATATAATCAACTTTGTGATTGCACACCTAGGTATTGCGTCTGTATTTCTTTCTTGCCCTACACTGTTTTACTAAATAGCATTTGAATTCATCAAACATTCAGCGGATGTGTGGTGTTTTGTTTTGTTTTTCCCTCATATCTAGATATATTTTTTCTATCAGTTGTCTTTGCTTTGATAACTGAGAGGCTGGATTCATTAGAGGTGCCAGAATCCAGGCAGTGTTCCCTCAAATGACAAGGGAAGCAGGGAGAAGGCAAATTTGGAAGCTTACTATTGTTTTCTGTTAATTTTTCCTTTGTGTTTAAGTCCTTTCTGTTAACGATGGTAAACTCTGAAAAGAGACTTCTAAACAAAGAGTATTTTGGATAAGCAGCTGGATTGCAAATAAAGTTTTAGAACTTATGAACTGGGAATTGAGAGAAAGTCCAATGACATAAACTGAGCCACTGAGTTAGAAGAGTGCACTCAGGGCTGTGACAAATCACTGACTTCTTTACTAAGATAAAAAATTGCAAAGGCTTTTCTCTTAAAAATGTTTATAGTTACTTAAGAGAATTGTGATTTCTGGGAGTTAGGGTCAGAGGACATTTTAGTTTAGGTGATTACATGAACTATTAGAAACGTATGCCCAACATGCTTGTATTTCTCTTTAATGGACTAAATAAAATCCTGTAATAAAATTCCTTTAACTTGTTCCCTTCCACCTCACAATTTCTGCCATCCACTTATGTACCAACTACAGCTGATACTGTATCTATTTTTATATATTATATATTTAGATCTTGTAAGTTTCTGCTTACATAAAGGGTGCAACTGCCTTAGCATTTTAGATTAGATGTAGTAGTGTGATCTTCCGATCATTCCAATCATTCCTACTCTCCTTGTTTTAACTATTATCATGGAGTAATCTTGAAAGGTACAAATTATATTCCTTTGAATTAATTCATAATATGCACTAGAATAGCATTGGGAATAGCATTCTTCATGTGCTACAGCTCCTAATGGGTATTTATCAGGACCCGATAAGGCTTGTACAAAGTAAAACCACTAAAACACAATGAAATTCTTACAGATAGTATGGATAAGGTATCTTCTGTTTCACTTTACAGACATGTTTATGTCAGAGTTAATTACTTGATAATATACTCAATAACAGTACTTGCTAATAGCTAAAATAAGTTTTCACTAAAATATTTTAATGCCTAGATATTTGCTTCTGTACATTCTGAGACCAAACAACTACAGAGATAGTGGACATGTATGTGCCTCATCCCATCAAAATTCATAAAGACATTCTTCAATTTAACTGACATTTAGGTCTGAGTCTGGCAGTAATTTTGAAGAGTAAGGGTTGTTCAGAGTTCTACATGGAATGCGATTGGAGAAACAGAAGGTTGTGGGATGTCGTTATTCAATATCCTTTACCCTGGAGAAGAGGAGGTTGTGGGAAAATGTTATTGAGGCCTTTCAGTACTTTGAAGGGGCTTATAAGGAAGATGGGGACAGACTTTCTAGTAGGGTCTGTTGCAATAGGACGAGGAGTAATGGTTTTAAACTAAAAGAGGTGAGGTTCAGGGTAGATACGAGGAAGAATATTTTTACAAGGAGGGTGGTAAAATACTGAAACAGCTTGCCCGGAGAAGTGATAGATGCACTGTCCCTGGAAATATTCTACATTTACTTGGGGTTCCATCAAGTGTTAACAGTTACTTAGGAAAACAAATGACATTACTGTGGATGTCCTGCCCCTCTTCCTTCTTCTTCCCCCAGACTATATGCTAACTATGACGTCATATGGTATGGAATATCCCTTTGGTCAGTTGGGGTCACCTGACCTGGCTGTATCTCCTTCCAGCCTTTTCTGCACTCTCCACCTCTTCATTGGCAGGTCAGCATGAGAAGCTAAAAATTCCTTGACATTGTTAGCAACTAAAATATCAATGTATTATCAACATTCTTCTCATACTAAATCTAAAACACAGCACTATACATGCTACTGTGAAGAAAATTATCTGAGCCAAAAATGAGGACAATGATCTAATTTTAGGATATGGGATTTACACTCTGAAAACCAGCATTTTGAAAGATTTTTTTTTTTTCCCTAAAGTATAACTTTCATCTTCCTTCAACTGGCTTATATTCTGGAGAGCTTGGTACACTATTGCAGCCTCGGGTAGCCAACTGGAGTTTGTGATCCACATTTCATCCTTTTTTCCTAGTAGTGACACGTCTGAGGTTTTTTATCATAGGTGCCGTATAGATGTTTTTTCCATGACTAACTGCTCAATAGGACTTGCTTTTCTGTTTATGACAGAATGCTGGATTAGGTAGATAGTTTAATCCAGTATTAGTCTTCTTAATTACATCTAGAAACATGTCTTTCAGAAATATGTGTGAAATGAGATACATATGCCAAAATATGGGCTTCAGGAAGGTCTCATCTCAACAAGTTATGGGAGTAGTTTATCTATGAAACATATATCTTCATGTCCATTCTACCAAGAAAAATATAGCTTTAGTTGTTCATATGATAGATTAATTTCTGAAAAACTGAAATTACTGAACTCAGTGAGATCATAGGTATTTTCCTTATGTAACTTTGGGTTTCATGGGACAAGTGATTTTTTGTTTGTTTAATACTAACTAATCCTTATTATATGAGGGAAGGGAAAGTGAAACTTTTGTACTTTCTGAGCTTCAAAATCAGGAATTAAATCTCTGTAACATTTCTACTTTCTGAGCTGTTCAGTCTTACCCATTTCAGCTTACAGTCTCTTACAGTATTTTCACTCTTCTGATGATTTCTGTTGCCTTGGTACCTACTGTCTTCTGTGTTTACCATCATGTGTTTGTTTTGTTTGTGTGCGCTTTGTGGTGCAGTAACTAGTTGAAATCATACCTATAATCTATTTAGTTGGATAATAATGCCCTCCATTGTATTCCTTGTGCATCTTAACTTCAGTTTGCAGAAAGAATGACAAGCAGAGATTCACATTAATGGCAAAAATTCCTGTGCTAAATAAATATAAATAATTTTAAACCTTATAGTCTCATGATTACTTCAAACTCACAAGCACAAATACTACTTTGTGTTTATAAAAACAATAAATGAACACTTCTTTTTTGTGCAACCCCACTAACCAATAGAATAAAGCAGAACTTTTCTCAGTCCCTGATTCCATTTCTGCTGAAAGTGTGTTATTGACAAGTTTTGTAATTCGAGCTCATTCCTATTTCAGATTATCTCTTGAAGATATTAAGCAAAAGGACATCCACTGCAGAAACCTGAGGCATCTTCCTTGTTAACTTACTGCCAAGATGAAAATTTTTGCTGTATTTAACTCTCTTTGTTCTTCTTGCTTTTTTCTGGCCACAACTCACTGCAAGATTTTCAGTAACAGACCCTACTCTGTCAGTATTATCCAAATGCTTTATTATAGTAATCTTTTTATCTAAATCTCAAACAATGTATTTGACATAAGATATGTGTTTCATGTTTGTAATCCCTAGATTATAAGAATATGAGAAACAGCTGTACAGAGTCACAATAAAGGTCCATTTAACTCATTATCACGTAAGGAAAAGAGGGTGAATATTATAGTGATACTTCTTCAGAATCCTTTCCTATACTCTAACAGTTTGTGGCACAGAGACTTACTAAATCCAGTCTATTTGTAATAAGTAACTCTTGAAAGATTTTTCATCTATGGCTGTCTTTTTTTCTCTTAAGCACTTGCACACTTTCAGCGTTCTGAATATTTTATGGCAAGGACATTGCAATGAGTATTTTCTTTGTTTATTTTAGTTTTACTGGCTTTGTCTGATGCCTTTTCATTCTTTTTTTGAAAAAATACAGTGTATTTAATCTACCATTTTACTGTTTATTCAGTTTTGTAGGACCTATATTTCTTCACACATGGCAGTGCTCATTGCTGTTCTGTGTAAGCTAATATCATCAGCAAGCTTTGCCTTCTCACTGCTTACCTTCTTTTCCAGCATATCTACAAATATATTGTCAAACATGTTAGATGATAAAAAAGTCCATTAGTGACTTATTTCCTCTGGAAGAACTGGCCATTTACTTTCACCATCAATTAAATATATTTTAAGCAAATATCCATCAAAACCTTGTCTTTTTGTGACAGAGATCCTAGTCTCTGTAAGAACCTTCCATGAGGCACTTCTTCAAATACCTTTTGGTAGTGCAAATTCTCTATGTAAACTGTATTTCTTTCATCTCTGGGCCAGCTAATATCTCTGGAAAGCCTTGGTAGGCTTGTAATGCAGGACTTTCCTTTAGAAATGCCAGGCTGCTTTGTGGATGTAATTTTTATGCATGTGTCAGATGAATCTATTCTTGGTTATAATTTCTTCAGTCTTGTTACATCTCAGGTTTACATTTCTGTACTTTTCAGATTTGCCTCTCTGTCATACAGTACTAAGCTGATCTTAAGCAAAAAATTAGACATTCTTTAAGTTTTCTAGCTACACATGAAGTCATATGTCTAAGGAGACCCCAAACCAAGCTCTTTTCCTGTGACCATAGGTCCAAAAAATTACTTAGGTTTTGTGCTATTTCTTTAAAACACCTTCAGAAACAGTTAGACAGATAAGAAATCTCTGTTCTTTCTGATGGAGTAACATTATTTTTTTTAATTATTAGCATTTTTTGTTATTATTAGTTGTTGTTGGTAGGTATTTGTTTGTTGGGAGAGACATATTACAAATTATCATGTTTGTTGCTAGAAACTAAGTTCTTTCATAATTTTGATGCATACCATCAAGATAGGTTTTGAGTGCGGTTTGTTATTTTTTTTAATTATTATTATTAATTTGTTCCAGTATGCCTGTTGATATCTCAGTCTTTGATAGTTCATCTTAATTATCAGAAAGGTATGTCTGTTGACCTGCTGAGATGAGAAATTTCCTATCTGTCTCAAGATATGCTTTACATTTGAATAAAAAATGTAATGCTGTTCTACACACTTCTTGTCTACTCCTAGTCAGGACTGCATATAGCAATTTGTCTATGTGCATATATATCTAGCCACACACATATATACCTATGAGCCAAGATTTTCAAATGTTAGTACTTAATTTGTAATTTCTAGATATTCAAAACCGTATATTTAATATATTTTATAGAGAGAAATATAGATTAATGTCGCATCAGATCTGATCTTCCATAGCTCCTTAAATTGTATTTCTGAATACTTAAAAGGCTATACAGGTTACACTAAAATTAAGGTCTTAAAAATTTCATATACTAGGAGGCTAAAAAATTATAAAATTATATGCAGCTACTGGAAATTAGCTTTTCAATAGGTTATTACCCATATTGGTTAGGTTATGGTTGAACTCCATTATCTTAATGGTCTCTTCCAACCAAAGTGATTCTCTGATTCTGTGACATGAGATGAAGTGGCGGCTAGCTGGTTTTAAGCCCTGGAGGGCTTTACTTGCACAGCAAGCATGGCTTGGTGGGGAAGGAACTGATGTGAGCCAGGAACTCATCTGGATGTGGAGTGAGGAGGCTGGCACCTTGGGTGAGCTCTGAAGTTCCCTAATTTCCATTCTGAGATTTTGTTTCAAAGGATTTACTGCCCTCATACCTGCTCCTTACGTGACTTCTCCTTATGGGAACATCATGTTGCTGTAAACATGATGACGATAACAAGACAAAATGGCCTCTAGTTGAACCAGGTGAGGTTTAGATTGGATATTAGGAAACATTCCCGTAAAGTGTTGTCAGGCATCAGAACAGGTTGCCCAGGGAAGTGCTGGAGTCACCATCCCTGGAAGTGTTTAAGAGATGTATAGATGAGGTTCTTAGGGACAGTGTTGGGTTAATGTTTGGACTCAATGATCTTGAGGGTCTTTTCCAACCAAAATGATTCTATGATTCTATATAATCTTTCAGTAGAAATATATTGGTTTCAGGTCATATGAAAACTAATAATAAACTATGCCTCAGAAAGCTGTTGCATGATCATGCATTTGGATGTGTAGGATTTTTTTTTTGTTTTCTTTTAAAATAGTTTCTGGAAGGAGTATATATTTGATATTGATTTGAAATTTTGCATTTTAGATCTATTTTACATTTCTATTTCCTAAAATATTTATTTACTGGTGCATGCTGCTTCTTTTTGATTATTGATTTTAATTCTGATTTCTCTGCATAGAAGTATTGTTTAAGATTATAATCGCCAAGTTGATTTATAAAGTGAGGTTATTTGTCTTCAACAAGTCTTAATTTAAAATTCATATTTCTACTTAATGGTTTTGTACGGTTAAAAGAAAGGTAATTATTTCCATGAGACACAATTTATGATCCTTTTTCTACAACTCCCCTCATGTCAGCGGAGAGCTGGTCAGACAAGAAGTTATTTGAAGGTGACTTCCATGATTTTTTAATTTTGTTCAATAAAACTGTAGGTCATCCTTTCTGCTTTACAATATTTAATTAGAAGCATTTGGCAATCAAACCTTTTTTGATAGTATTAGCTATAAAGAAGAGCGAAGGATTTTCTCTGCTCTGACATTAGTCTGCTGAGCAACCTGAAAACATTACATATGAAAAGGTCATCTTTTGCTGTGTCCTTAAGTATTGGCTGCTTCTTGAACCAGGATTCTGGGCTAAAAGGCTGTTAGTCCGACTCATCCTCCTCAGCATTTTAGTGTGTATTTAACTGCATTCAGTTCTGTTGTCCTATGTGTTAAGTATATATGTTACAAGAGACTGACTATTTACATCTGATTTGGGGGTAAAAAAATATACCCAAACCTGCTTATTTATTTGTGGGAATTAAGTGAAAATTTTATTATGAGCATTTCTAAATTGTATCACTTTAACTGAAAGTGAAAACCCATAGACAGATATTAAAGCAATTTGTGCTTTTGGAAAGATCCTTCTGGGCAAAGGGTAAAATTTGAAATCCCAACATGACAGAATTGCAGTTAGAATACGTTGAGCTGAAGAGCTCTAAAAAGTGGCATGAATATAGAGTTCTGTGTCCATATTTAGTCTTATTTATCTCTGAATGGATTTACCTCAATATTTACAATACATATTTTTTGTGTTCTCTGTCAACTAGCAATGATCCCTTAGTTCAAGCCTGGCTCTTTCCTCTGCATATTTTATAACAAGAATTTTCTATGCCTCATTAGTCTCCTTTTACCACAATTGAACTTGAGTTAATGGTGGTCCCTCTCGTGGCTGCATTGCACCGAGCTTCCTGATGTGATGGACTCACGGCATGTACAAAACAGTAGAAGATTTAATTTTATCATAAAACAAAATGCTTCATGGACTGCCCAGTGCTCCAAGGTAGTGCTAAGGTGTCTAACCACTGCGTCTTTTATTTCTTTAAGCAACAGCTCAAACTACCTGCCAAATTTGTTTTATTTCATTTTCTGTGTTTTAATATCTAGTCAAATCTGGTGCTATATTCTCTTACTCACAATTAATAGATTCTCCATATGTTGTAGAAATAATTTGCTTCCCCTTTCCCTTTTTATTTTCTTTCCTCTCCCCTCATTCTAGACTGAAATATTTTGCATACTAAAACTCTCATATCTTCTAAAGAGTAACCTTCTGGTCACCTGAAGTAACACAAGATGAGAGTAAACGGTCTAAAATTCCATTTAGCTTCAGAAACATTTATGACATCCAATTGAACAAGTGAAAAAGTGGACAGCAATGAAACAATTAGAAGTTCCAAGCTGAAATGACTAGGTGAACTTAATGAATTTCCAGAAAATGTGCTGTGGAATTTAGGGATTTTTGTTGCAATCTTTGGTCCTATACAGTCTAAAAATATAATTAATATTTAGAATGATTTTTTTTTAATTGAATCTCTGAAGTGCAAGCTTCTATGCTTGTGTATATATAAGCTGACATTAGTAGATTGAAACAATGATAAAGAATTTGACATTACTTGACAGAATAATTCAAAAAAAAGCATTTTCATGTTAAGTATGACACATCCTTTACATAGACAGGCCACTTGCAAGAGTTAGAGAACAAATTAATGAATTACCAGTTTTCCTAATTCCTCTGATGAAAACAATTAATGAATTATACATGTATTAATAATATATATCTATTATATATACAAAGGCAGTTGAGACTTTCTCTGCCTATGCAAATCTCATGGAATATTATATGGGTTCTGAACTTTTATATCTGCCATGGGAAATAATACTGTAACTTATTGTTACTTGCATCTGGAGTGCTGTGTCCAGCTCCAGGCTACCTAGTAAAAGAGATGTATGGACTTACTGAAGCAAGTCACGGTGTCACAAAAGTGATTAAAGTGCTGGAGCACCTTTCATATGAGAAGAGGATGAGATCACTGGAGCTGTTCAGCCAGGAGAGGAGAAGGCATAGGAAGATCTTATCGATGTGTATAAATAACCAATGGGAATGAATGAAGGAGGCAGGCTCTTCTCAGTAGTACCCAGAAGAGGCAACTGACACACATTAAAACGTATGAAATTCCTTCTGTATATAAAAAAAACCACTCTTCTACTATGAGGGTGATCAAATACTGGAACAGGTTACACTGAGAGGTTGCAAAGTACCAGTCCTTGGAGATCATTCAAAACTTGACAGGACATAATCCTGGGCAACCAGCTCCAGATGACTCTGAGCAGGGGGACTGGGAGATTAAATAACTCCCTATCCATGAAAAAATCCCCCTTTTATTTATCTATCTTGATTTCAGTAAAGCATTTGACAAAGTCTCCCACAACATCCTCACAGCTAAACTGAGGAAATGTGTTCTGGAATATCAGGTAGTAAGGTGGACTGTGAATTGGCTAAAGAAAAGAAGCCAGAGAGTTGTGGTCAATAGGATAGAGTCTAGTTGGAGGCCTGTATCTAGTGGAGTCCCTCAAGGGTCGGTACTGGGACCAATACTATTCAATATATTCACCAATGACTTGGATGAGGGAATAGAGTGCACTGTAAGCAAGTTTGCTGATGACACCAAACTGGGAGAACTAGATGACACACCGGAAGGCTGTGCTGCCATCCAGCAAGACCTGGACAGGCTGGAGAGTTGGTAGGGGAAAAATTTAATGAAATATAACATGGGAAAGTGTAGTGTCTTCGATATGGGCAAGAACAACCCCAGGTTCCAGTATAAGTTGGGGAACGGTCTGTTAGAGAGCAAAGTAGAGAGATGGGACCTGGGAGTCCTGGTGGACAGCAGGGTGACCATGAGCCAGCACTGTGCCCTTGTGGCCAAGAAGGCCAATGGTATGCTGGGAAGTATTAGAAAGGGTGTGGTTAGTAGGTCGAGAGAAGTTCTCCTCTCTCTCCACTTTATCCTAGCGAGACCACATCTGGAATATTGTGTCCAGTTCTGGGCCCCTCAGTTCAAGAAGGACAGGGAGCTGCTTGAAAGATTTCAGCACAGAGCCGTGAAGATGATTAAAGGAGTGGAGGATCTCCCTTATGAGGAAAGGCTGAGGGACCTGGGTCTCCTTAGCTTGGAGGAGACTGAGGGGTAACCCCATTAATGTTTATAAAGATGTAAAGGGTGAGTGTCAGGAGGATGGAGCCAGGCTCTTCTTGGTTACAACCAATGATAAAACAAGGGGTAATGGGTACAAACCGGAACACAGGAGGTTCCACTTAAATATGAGAAGAAACTTCCTCACGATGTGGATGACAGAACATTGAAACAGGCTGCCCAGGGAGGCTGTGAAGTCTCCTACTCTGGAGACATTCAAAACCGGCCTGGACACATTCCTGTGTAACCTGATCTAAGTGTTCCTGTTCCGGCAGGGGGATTGGACTAGATGATCTTTCAGTGTCCCTTCCAAACCCTAACATTCTGTGATTCTGTGATTTGGTCTCTAACTTCCAAGTTTCGTAAAATCTCTAAAGACTTTATAGAGTTGTCAACATTTATAAATTAAATAATTCTGAAAATAGTATTGGAAACAAATGTTTTATTTATTCTTTTAATACATTATTTTTAAGCAGCAAAAAAGTGAGGATTTTGGACTTTGCACATTTATTCCTTTGTTTATATATTTTCCTCCATAAATTATTTTAAATCTCTTCTGATTCTAACTTCTTAGTTATATGATTGGCAATGAAATAATTTTATATCAGTCCAGTGTCCCTTGGAGACAGTTTTCTCTGGTTTGATTTTGACACACTGAGATCTACCAGAAAAATACCCATTCTTTTATGGTCTGTAATAAGCAGAGTATTATATTTTTCCTTTACCATGGCATAAAAAACTAGATCCCTCAAGCTGGAATAACTTTTAATATTAAAAAAAAAATAAAATATGTACAGATATATTTTCAACTGAACAGTCTGGTGGAATTACATGTATATACATTTTCAATTAAATGTCTCCGTTCGCTGATTTGGTAGATTGAGCAACTGTATCATGAAGATATAACTGCATGAAGTTGCTGATTCTATGGTGAATGCTTTATTAATGCTGATTGACAGGTGATGGAGACAGTTAATGAAGGAAGGCCACAGCTGACTTCTCAGCTAAACTGAGTCTGGAGAAACTGTTTTGAACTGTTTATAACTGGGACTTAGGACAGAAGCATTGGAGATTACTGTGTCTTGGAAATTTTAAATTGTTTCAAGAAATTTCAGTGTTACAGAAAAGGCAATTAAGATATTTGTTTTCATGTCTCCAAATTGTACTTTTTTCCCTTTTAAATGGAAATAGAGTGACATTAGGTAGTAGGGATTTGTTTTGTTTTTTAAAGATTTACAAAAATGGAAAAAAAATCTTGCTGGTTTTGGGGGTTTAACACCACATCTTGCTGGGATGTCATGGTTTAACCCCAGATAGCAACTTTAAGACTCTAAATATCATTTCATTGTGAATATTTCAAGCTCAGCTAACTGGGATTTATACAGTATAATCAGTAATATTTAATTTAAGCCACTTAATCATTTTATAAAGATAGGATTTGAAGGAGTGGGCTTTTAATTCATAATAAGAAGTAAGTGTTAACCTAGCAAGATAACAGTATTTCTGCAACTAGGCAGCACGCAGCCACTCACTCATTCACCCTGCAGCATGGTGAGAGGAAGAGAATTGGAAGAGTAAAAGTGAGAAAACATTTGGGTTTAAATAAGAACGGTTTAATGATTGAAATATAATAATAATGATAATAAACATTGTCTTTAAAAGGAAAATAACAGAGAAAACCCCAGAAAGACAAGTGATGCAAATGAGAACAATTGCTCATCACCAATCAGCTGAAATCCAGCCAGTCCTGGAGCAGCACCCCCCTGCAAACTTTCACCTAGTTTTATTGCTGATCATGACATTATATGGGCTGGAATATCCCTTTTGTCAGTTGGGATCAGCTGTCTCAGCTTTTTTTCCCTCCCAACTTCTTATGCACCCCCAGCCTACTCACTGGTGGGGTGGGATGAGGAGCAGAAAAGACCTTGACTCTGTATAAGCCACTGTGCAGTGATAACTAAAACATCCCTGTGTTATCAATACTGTTTCCAGCACAAATCCAAAACATGAAGCAAATTAACTCAGTTCTAGCCAAAACCATCATAGCATCTTATGAAGTCATAGGCAGAATATCTATGTAGTCTGCATTTTAAATGATGTGTGCATGTACCTGCAAACTAAATAATCTTTATTATTGCTTTTTATAGTCACTTAAGAATTCTAACTTGAACTGTGGATTGTTACACAGAGCAATTTGGGGAGAAAATGAGCTTTACTAAATAGGTACCATAACCAATAACTTTATTAAATTATAATTAAAGAGAGACTATGACAAATTACTTTGAGTATTAATGTAAATTACTGAGCAAATACAGAAGTTAACTTGATGAAATTAATTAGATGACATTAAACAAGTGAGTTCATGAGCCAAATAAAATAAACTCTAGAAAGTGAACTTTAGTAGGCATTTAATAATTGAAAATTAGTAGAAGATCTATTGGTGATCTATTTCAAACTGAACTGAATTCTTGGAAACAGGGATACAAACTGAGCTTATTTCAAATTTAAAATAGGAACTCTGAGAATTGATATGTAGTGAAATTTTGAATACCTGATCCCTAAAATATTCAAATAAAAAAAAATGGAATTAGAAATTCTTCCTTCTCAAGGAGGCATTTCAGAGAGGTAATCCAAAGAAACTAGGATGATGAATGTTGTGCCATCCAGACATAACAAAAGGAAGTGTTATACAAGCAACTCACGCTCAGTGGAACCTGATGTTACATTCAGTCTGGTTATGAGCAAAAGGGAATACAATATAAAAGAACTTAGAATTTTAAGTCTAACATTCCAATTATCTAATTAACATAAAGAAGCCTTATTGACAATACAGATAAGGAGCTACATAACCTTTTTAGTATCTGCTCCTTTTCTCTGGAGTTATGCTCACCTTTCAATGTCTCTTTGTGTCATAACATCAATGTCTGCCTTCATGCAGAGGGGAGTGCAGAGGAATTGCTACAATTTGCCATCATCCAAAGGTAGTGCTTGGAGGAGTATGATGTTCATAGTGAGGTTTCTTCTCCTTTGCGTCTTCTTAGGCAACTATTTTTACATACTTCTTCAAACAGCCATGTTTTTGTCTTGTTGATTCTCACTTACTGTTTTGAATTTGCAGAATAGCCTTCCCCATTCCCATGGACACCAATGGCTGTTGAATGTTGTACAATGTCTACCTGTCTACCTGGGTTAGTCAGAGCTTCACACTGTGTGATTGTCACAGAACTTCTTCTCAGACAGGGTAATTAATAGTCCGTCCATTATCAAACAACTGCTAGTTTGCATCAAACCAGCTAAAAGTAGCTCTGACCAAGGCAAACCCAGCCAAACACTGGCAGTCAATGCCTGTGGCTATTTAATGTTAGTGAGGTAGAAATAACTTTTACTTGGCTACATAAGTTACCTAAAACAAGGCTTACAATATTTTCATTGACTTAGGATCCAGAACCTAGTTATCTCCAGGTTATTACTTAGATTATGCTAATAGAAAGACCATATATATTAGTATATAATATATACATATATTTCAAATGCTATCATGTCTAAGTGTCTGAACTAGTTATGTGAAAAACAAATGATGTTAAATCCATTATTTCTTCATTCTTAGGGGATTAAAAAGTAAATATTTCACATGTCATGAATTAGAGATAGGGAAAAGGCCACACAAGTCATAAAGATCACAACAATTAAAGATGTTATTGGTTTTATAGACTAGGTTTACAGTAAGTAATACAGAAAATGGAAGCATTAACAAGGAAGAATTTCAAAAGGGGTGAAATGGTGCTTGGCTATCTGAAAACCAGCATATTATATAAAAAGTTAAACTTTTTTGACAGTAGTAATAAAAAAAAAAAAAAAAAAAGGCAGCTTAGGAAATTCGGTTTAAAATTGGGAAAAAAATGTGATCGTATTCATTGCCAGTGGCAAAAATGTAGTGCATAGTTCACATTGTTGAATGCAGTCCCTTTCTGTTGGCAAGTCCTAGTGACTGTCACCAATTTATTCTTCATTATTCATTACCTACAACCACGCATTATTTCTAGACAATTACCTTGCTGTTGTTTAAAATATATATAAACATAATGGCTGTAGGTTATACACATAGCTGTAATAATAAATCTCATAATAAGCTTAATGATAAAAAGCATGAAAAAATCTGAAGCATAAGTGTTATGGTTGCTTTCTACATGACATTTGTAGATCATATTTTACTTATAAAATACATTCACAGTATCACAGTATCACAGTATGTTTGGGATTGGAAGGGACCTCAAAAGATCATCTAGTCCAATCCCCCTGCTGGAGCAGGAACGCCTAGGTGAGGTTGCACAGGAACGTGTCCAGGTGGGTCTTGAATATCTCCAGAGAAGGAGACTCCACAACCCCCCTGGGCAGCCTGTTCCAGTGCTCTGTCACCCTCACTGAGAAGAAGTTTTTTCTCAAATTTAAGTGGAACCTCTTGTGTTCCAGCTTCATCCCATTGCCCCTTGTCCTATCATTGTTTGCCACTGAGAAGAGCCTGGCTCCATCCTCATGGCACTCACCCTTTATATATTTATAATCATTAATAAGGTCATCCCTCAGTCTCCTCTTTTCCAAACTAAAGAGACCCAGCTCCCTCAGCCTTTCCTCATAAGGGAGGTGTTCCACTCCCTTAATCATCTTGGTTGCCCTACACTGGACCCTCTCCAGCAGTTCCCTGTCCTTCTTGAACTGAGGGGCCCAGAACTTGACACAATATTCCAGATGGGGTCTCACCAGGGCAGAGTAGAGGGGAAGGAGGACCTCTCTTGATCTACTAACCACTCCCCTTCTAATACATCCCAGGATGCCATTGGCCTTCCTGGCCACAAGGGCACAGTGCTGGCTCATGGTCATCCTGTTGTCCACCAGGATCCCCAGGTCCCTTTCCCCTACACTGCTCTCTAATATGTAATTTCCCAACCGATACTGGAACCTGGGGTTGTTCCTGCCCAGATGCAGGACTCTACACTTTTCCTTGTTAAATTTCATTAGGTTATTCCCGCCCAACTCTCCAGCCTGTCTAGGTCTCGCTGGATGGCAGCACAGCCTTCTGGCGTGTCAGCCACTCCTCCAAGCTTAGTGTCATCAGCAAACTTGCTGATAGTACACTCTATTCCCTCGTCTAAGTCGTTAATGAATATATTGAATAATACTGGCCCCAGTACTGACCCCTGAGGTACTCCACTAGATACTGGTCTCCAACTAGACTCCGCACCATTGACTACCACTCTCTGGCTTCTCTCCTTAAGCCAGTTTGTAACCCACCTCACTACTCTATTGTCTAGACCACACCTCCTCAACTTAGCAACTAGGATGCTGTGGGAGACTGTGTCAAAGACTTTACTTTTCATATACAATTATAAAAATTGTTGAGCATGATGGCTATCTAAATATACTGTGTTACAACCAATTTCTTATAACTTACTGTGCTAATATTATTTTTGCTTCAAGTTGCTTATTTTTCACTCGCAGTCTAAATACCCATATGCTTAACCATGTAGATAAATAGGAAGAAACAGATAAACTGAATGGAATATACCCTTGAAAATGCATTGTGTTAGCGTACATATAAGCTGAGAAAATGTCTTATACTAGGACAGTAGGAAGTTATTATGTATTCTGTTAACATGGCTATCTCTACACTTAACTTTTTATGTCAACTTTATATCCCCAGTCCAGCTGCAGGCTTCATAAAATGAAGACATGGCCATAGTGTAATAAATAATAAATAATGTTTGGCATAGCAATATGGTACATTGTTTCTTGCATTTAAAAAGACCAAAAGTTGAACATGGGGGAATTTAAGCCCTGGGCATAGCTTTTGTCAAAATAAAAAAAAAGTCTCTAAAATACAACCATGAGGAAACAGAAGTAATCTGAAAGCTTCAAGACACTTTTTCTGCAAATTCGTAGAAACCAAATCACTTCATCTAGTGTGCCAAGTCAATTAAAACACTAGTTGTGTGGTTTCATCAAAAACAGATGGTGGGTGAAATTTTGTTCACTTTCAACCATTTTAGGCCCCACACCTATTGGTGATATGCTCATATTACCCAGTGAGGAGGTTAAAGAAATTGCCCATGTCTTTTCCAAACTGCTTGCTTTTCTTCCTCCTACTCCCTCACCCTTTGTTTCTAGGAGTATTTAAAACTGTGGGTTTGTTTGTTTTTGTTTGTTGTTTGTTAGGTTTTTTTTTTTCCCTACAATTGGGGTTTTTTTGTTGTTTTTTTTTGGTTTGTTTTTTTTTTTTTCTGTTTGCTTATGTGAAAAGCTGTTCTAAGTTAGAAATAATCATGTAAAGATATATAGTAGAGATTGGAAGTTCACCGGTTTTGATTTGTTCAACAATTTAAGGCTTTTGGCTTTTACATGGCCTTATTACTCAGCTGACTGGTGCCTGGTACATTTTTTTCCATTATTTCTACAGATTTTTTTAGTATTTTAATGTCCTTCGTAGTAATGTAACAATGACTATATTTAGGACACCTGGCTGGACACACGAACCATAATTAAAATCAGTAAATTTATGGTGTATTCTAAATTTTTGAGAGTTTTGTTCTCTCTGCTCTCTGATGGTGCCTAGTTATTACCTTCTATGCTAGGACAGCATTTTTTTTCTCCAGGTGATGACCTCTTGTTAATTTTTCTCTTTTTTTTTTTTTTTTTTTTTCTGTTAGGTAAATTCTGCGGTAAATATTTTCATTTAAAATACAGGATGTTTCAAAAGATGAACCCAGTTTTTTGTATTTAGTAGTTGTTTAATCTATTTTTATGGGACATTTCAAGTAAGTGATCATTGTCAGACTTAAAAATTCCTTCTTCTAATAAAATTATCATCATTCTAGCGTATGGTAGAGTTGAACTCTGAATATATTCACTGGGGGGAGCTAAAAAAGATTACTAGGATTTTGGTATTGTGCTGTAACCCAAGCTGAAAGTGAAGATGAATCATAGGTGCACAGGATGATCTGGGCCCAATGCAGCTGCAGTTTCACATTACTCCAGACCGTCTGCCACCATTACCGAAAAACTAGTAATACACTTGACATACTTAAGAAATGAATGTGGTTTAATTATCACAGGTTTTGTTGTCACAGAAACCTCTTCTAATGAGCTGATTGCTTAGTAGATTTCAAGTAGAATACTGCTTTGTATCAAAGTTTCTTTTGTTCAGTGAAAGACATGTATATATACAGTTTCGGTACTGGATAAGTTCTTAGAGCTTCAGACACTTGACTAAAGGAGAAAATGAGTTAACTGTTTTGTTGGCTTCTTTAGCTTATTTTCAGCATTTTATGGCAACTTAATTATCTTTTTTTTCTGTGAAAGGAAATGTCTTCCAGCAGAACATAAATTTTCTAGAGATTGTGAACATTTGACTTAAGATCTAATTTCAAGTTACTATAATTTCATTAAAATGATTGATAGCAAGTGAAGGGCAGTGTAAAGGAAAGTCAAACTTCTCCTAAAGTAATGGAGTTGGTGTGAACATCCAAATTTAGATATTGAGCAGTTTCATAAGACTGTCATCTTCAGAAGCATAGGTGGCACATCATGCTAAAGCACAGCCTCCCAAATCATATTGTGGATGTGGAACAGAAAAGGTGAGAGACAAGGTGAATTATCAGGCAAAGACAGATCACAAATGTTGTTATACAGAGAAGTGCTTCCTGTCCACCTATCTTGCAGAACTGAAATAATTTACTAGATATTTTACTGAAATAAATTGTGGGTAACATCCCATGAGATATCATCTGAAATGATCCAAGAATATGCGCTGCTCTTTAGACTTCTTATTTTTCATGCTTTCTACTGATATATCATTTTTATTACTTTCCTACTTTTAAGAACCACTTACACCGCTGCTTTCAGTAATGGTAGTGATCTGATTATCAATCAGTGAATCTTTATTTTTCTTGCTATGTGGTTCAACATCTTGATGGAAATTCCATTGTCATTTGCAGTAGTCAGATCTTTAAGGTGAAAGTTTAGCCTTTTCAATACTGCCATTGTGAGTTTGCATTTAACACTCTCATTATAAATGTAGATAAATGTGTGAGAATATACTTTTGCCAGCAAGATCTTTCAAAAATGCTTTTGAGTAACTGGCATCTGCTAGAATTTATCTAATTTTCATCTTTTCTCTAAAACCCATCAGTCTTCAAATAGGCAAAACGATTTTCAGCTGTAGAACTCAAGACTCTCAACTTTCATTCCTCTCTGTCTACAGAGGTTTCCCTGAACAAAGGACAGTCCTTTTGCTAACTTCGTTAAAAGTATAAGTAATGTTAAGCATATTTGGGTTTTTTTTTGTCTACACATAGGGAGTGGAATTATGTCTTGGTAAAATTTGTAAGTGACATTGAGGACCAGCCTATGAAAATATTATGTCTTTCCTCACATCACTGTTTTGTTTTATATACCTTTAGTTCTTTTTCTGGCTTCTTTCAGATACATACTATTTTCTTAGTCTCTGAACCCATAGTGAGCACAACTTACATACAAACTCTCGAATCAGTGAATTTAATTCAATGAAACTTAGGAATTCCGGTTCGACTTGTATACCTAGAAACTGTAGAGAGATGATACTAAATAAAAATCATTGCAACAGAATGTTATAAAGCATAACATAAAGTGTAATACTTGTATTTAGGATTTTCACTTTTTCTGGCTGGTTTTAAATCTGTTATTTTAGTTTAGACTGTTGCTGTGCATGTGTTTGCATCCATTAGAAATGCATTTAAAAGAGTTTCAAGGAATGCAAGGAAGTCTAACTTATCTGAATTTATAGATCTTTCTTGGTGGTCATGAGGACAGAAGTTTTGTTTGGAAGGAGAAGAGGCAGATGTGCTATTTGTTGGAATTAATCATTTTCAATGCTTTTCCCTACTTTATTTACCATTGAAACACTTATCTGCTTTTATTTTCTTTGCCATGTCTGTAGTAAATGTAATGGTCTGACCTTGGAGCTTCAGGAATGGTGTAGAACAGGTGTCAAACACACGGCATGGCACTTCATTTCCACCAGGCAGCCATGCCAAGCTCCTCGCCCCCCAGCTCCTGCCAGCACTGGTCACTGTGCAGCAATTGTGACATGCATTGTGCTGCAGGAGCAGAACGGTGGAAGCTGCGGCTGTGGCTACAGGAGGGTGGTGACCCTGGGTGAGAGTCATAGGTGAGACTGATGGGAGACACTAGTAACTTCCTTGGGGCTTTGAAAGAGAAGACAGATAAGAGTTATGCAAGTAGGGGAATACAGGGGGTTGGGGGTGGGCTGGTACTCGAAGGGTACTCTCAACTGGGCAAACATTTCATTTATTTTTTTAATAAATTAGCCCAATACATTAACATTAGCAATTACATGCTATTTTTAAAAAGTAGCTGTAAAAATATATTTTGTAAACAGCAGCCAGGGTCCTACTCATGAATTCTACATTGTTTTCCATGGATACAACCAGCTCTGCTCTATGGGAAAGGGGGTTTGAAGGAAAGGTGAGCCTGTGTGAAAGGGCCTGAGTATTATCTAACTTGGTCCTAAAGGACATCTTGGTCTTTCACTTAGGTGGCACACTGTACTATATTTGGTGGAACAATTTGAATCCCAAAATATCCAATAAGGGAAAGACTGGTGCAGAAGGAAGGCAATTTAATGATAGACGGGAAAGCGAAAACATGTTTGTGTTTCAAGGAGAAAAAACAGTATGTCTTTTGTGTTACGAGACAGTGTTGGTGATAAAGGAGTACAATGCACATAACTGAGTGGCAAACACAAGACCAAATACTAAAATTACCTTCAGCCCTTTGAAGGCAAGAATGAGGCTAGTGTGACCCTCAGTGAAAATGAGTTTGACACCCTTGAGGTAGAGCTAATTTTAGTAACTTTTTTCTTTTTCCCTACTATAGTTTCAACTGATTTTTCTGTTATACAGTATGTCCTCTTTCAGAAATTAGGCACACAATTTCGATTGAGTTTTTGTTTTGAAAAAAATGCCTGATCTATGATTATGCAGTTCTTCCAGCAAATTAAAAAGATTTGCAGGCTGCATAACTTCTGAAGTACCTCGCATGTTCTTCTCAAAAAGTGATCAGTTAATCTACTTAGCTTCTGTAGAAAACAGAAGAAATTAAATGCTGTGACTCCTCTTTGATTGGCACTAGGCATGATAATACTCTTGCCTGCCTACCTTTTTGGCAAAATTGGGGTGCTCTGAATAGAATTAATAACTAAATTCTGCCTCTCATTGAAGAGCAAAAGTTACTTTATTTTTAAT
The DNA here is from genome assembly GCF_963082525.1 of Nesoenas mayeri. Taxonomy (NCBI): domain Eukaryota; kingdom Metazoa; phylum Chordata; class Aves; order Columbiformes; family Columbidae; genus Nesoenas; species Nesoenas mayeri. Next base: position 18,277,770 of record NC_137543.1, read on the forward strand.
CGGTCTGCATTCAAAAGGTACTCAGTGAAGGGAGATTCTGTCCTGTCATAGTACACTTTTTATATATGATTGAAGAGACTGCATATACCACATTATGTACATGAATAAATCTCACATTCTTTTAAAAAATTTCAACAAGTAAAAGTTACAATAAAAATTCTGGCAGTAACTTTGGTATCTACTTTCTTCCCATAAACCGTTAAAAAGAGTAATGTCTTAATTGTTAATAGTCTGCCACATAATAAAACTCTAACCATGAAATCTAAGTGGACTTTATCTGATAACTGCTTAGTTTTCTGTCCTATATTTATAATGTTTTATACTTAGTTTTGATGAAAATATCATATAATGTCTGGAACATAAAAAAGCATATAAAACCCCCAAAGATTGATTTTATCTAAATGTCATTCCTTTGCAGCTCTTATTATACGATTGTCCAATACCTGTTATGCTAACATAAACATAAACAAACCAAACTAAAAACAATGCTTTGAAAGCAAGACAATTTATTCATTAAATAACTATCATAAAGAAAGCATCTACTTTTAAATGTTATTGGGACTGGCTTTGTGCTCATTCTCTTGAAATTTAGATATTTCTAAAAGGATAGTGTGTACCTCATGATTTTTTTTTTTTTTTAAACCTTTCTGTCTTGAAAATTTAGCACAAATGTAATTGGTATTTTAAATTCTGAATCCATAAGTATGGCTTTGAGGTATTTGGAGTGAAGAACTAAGTCATATACTCTAATATTTTAAAACTCAGAGTTGTTTATGTAGCAATGAAAGCATGAACCCAAAACATGTTTAGTCTCTTAAGACTAAATTTTGATATTTTGGCACCTGAATGGATGATGTTTGAGAGAAACATTAGCACAGGACCCAGTGGTCATTTTCCACTGCACTGGAATTAGGATTTTTCCAGGAACTGTTTAATGTTAGACCTATGGTTCAGTCTGTGCTGCAGTAGTTAATCTAAAAGGCATATAGACAAAGTTCTTAGAGGCATGGTTGAGTGCTGGAATTGGGTTATGATTAGACTCAATGATCTTGAGGGTCTCTTTGAACCAAAATGATTCTATGATTTTTCAGAAACTACTAATGAAACATATTATGATAGAGGTGAAAAATTTAGCTGAATCAGATGTATTTTTGCCTTTTACTTAAGCTAGGTATGGAGTGGATGGAATTCAAGACCTGTGGGGTGGTTTTTGTTGGAGAGTAGTCCTTTTGTAAAGTCAATTTTTCAAAAATTAGGAAAAATTAAAGCATAATTCAACCTCCATGCACACATTCATCATCATACAGTCCTTAGTTATACAATGACCCAGTGTTTCCCTTAGGTTCCCTGCCTAATTCATTACATTGGATGAATGGTACCTGGGAAATGTAGCAGCTGTTTAATATTTTTAACCTCATCATTCATGCGTTGGCCTCTGCCTTATTTACTGCACTCTCTTTAAAGCCTGCAATAAGTATAAAATGATTCTGTCTTGGTTTTAGCATATATATGATCTTAGAATCATAGAATGGATTGGGTTAGAAGAGACCTTAGAGATCATCTATTAATAGTTCCCAACCCCGTGCCATGGGCACAGACGTCTTCCACTAGACAAGGTTGCTCAAAGCCCCATCCAGCATGACGTTGAACACTTTCAGGGATGGGACATCCACAACTCATCTGGGCAGCCTGTTTCAGTGCCTCATGATCCTCATAGTTAATTATTTCTTCCTTGTTTCTAATCTAAGTCTCTTTCAGTTTAAAGGAATTACCCCTTTTCCTGTAACTACATGCCCTTGTAAGAAATCCTTCTCCAGCTTTCTTGTAGGCCCTCTTTAGGTACTGGAAGGCTGCTGTAAGGGCACAATGGAGTCTTCTCCTCTCCAGGCTGAACAACCCCAAGTCTCTCAGCCTGTCTTCATAGGAGAGGTGCTCCAGCCCTCTGATCATCTTGGTGGCCCTACTCTGTCCTCACTCCAACAGGTCTATCCTGTCTCCCCAGCTCCAGCTCCTTTCTCTAAGCTTTTATTGGTAGGCATGATGTTATATTGTATGGAATATCCCTTTGGTCAGTTTGGGTCAGGTGCCATAGGTATGTTCCTTCCCAGCCTCTGACCCACTCCAACCTAGTGGCCTCTGTAGGGCAGAGGGGTTGGAGGGACAGCCTTGATGCTCTGTGAGTACAGCTCAGCAGCAGCCAAAACACCGGTGTGTCGACAACACCATTGTAGCTAAGAATACAAAGCTCAGCGCTATAAGGCCTACTATGGGGAAAGTTGACTCCATCCCAGCAAGACCCACAACACTTGACTACCTAGCTTATTATTTGTGTAGAGTGTTTATCTTGCACTGTTTTCTCTTGAGATATTGCCATGTGGAAACTGAGACTAGTTTATTCTGCTGCACTAGAAAATAGTCCTTGTCCCCAGGTTACATTCTTAATCAATTCTCTTCAGAGTAAGTGCATCAATGTGGTAGCTAAGAGAGGATTTGATTTCTTCATAGAAGAAAGATGTATAGGCAAAATTTTCATAGCTCTGAAAAGTGCATGCTCATGTGGAAGTGAATAATTTTCTGATGCATGTCTTACGGAAGACAAAAACAAACTATAATTCTGCTATTTATTAATCACTGAAGGTGAAATCATGGAACTAAATATATATTTTTTTTTTTTTAAGTAAAAATTTTTAGAATGCCATTTACAATCTTGTAGCACTTCGTGAACACCATAGAAGCACATCCTAAAACTTGCTTGACAGCCCTTGTATCATTTTAGAATAACATTTGACTATTTTATTTTACATTGTGCTGCAGGTAGCTGCATAAAAATTTTATCCGAACATGCATATCTTTAGCTTAGTGCTAGCATTATTTCACTGCATTACCTAAGACAGATATGCTGGCTTTCTGCTGCCTAATTACATTGAATTAACATATAAGGTTGGAAAGAAATATTTTGCACCTTTATTAATAATTTTGTACATTCCATACATAATCTGTGCTAACTTAGAAATATTTTTTGACTTAATGATTTTTCCTAGTGGTAGAAGAAATTCCTAGGTGTAATTTAACGAGAAGCCTCTAACAATGTAGAACACCATCGAAAATTTGTAATGAATATCTTTTAAGCTCTTTTCTGAGTTTTGATTTGTAAACTTCCTTTTGAATTTCTTGTGAGGTTTTCAATTTCTGCATTTTTTGAGAGTAGCATAGTGACATTTTAGTGGAACAACGCTTTTTCAGAAAACTTTCCAGTTCCGAGAAGGTAACCTTTGAATCTTTGTTAGCTATCTAACAATGGGCTCTTTTGAAAACAATATTTAGAAATGTAGAACTATACAGTAGCAGATGAGGTACTGGCAGAAGTACTACTTCTGACCATTTCTGGCAAGGCAGTAATCATGTGTTGCATAACCAAATCATCCTACAATGCCAGTTAAAAGCTTTCTCTACATACAAACAGATTAAAGGAACAGATTGTAAAGGCAGTGCAGTCACTAGGTCTTACCTAAGAGTAGAAAGTAAAGAACAAATTTGATCAGCTTCAGATTGAACATCCAACTCTGACAATGAAGGTAATTGCTGCATAATTGCAATTTTGTTCTAAGAGTTTGTTGATTTTTCATGGCCCAAGTGTATTATCTTTGCTGGCATATCACTTGGAATAATAAATCTATAATTATCTCCAGCTACTTTGTTGGGAAATCTCATGCTGTAGTCTCACTGTTCTAGCAGAAATGGCCTAAGGTGTTTGAGGTTGTTAGACTATTTTGTGAATAAGTCATGCCACTTCTCTTGAATCAGAAATAGTAAACAAGCAGTTATAGTTGCTCTCCTGAATCTACTTGTAATCTTTATTACTACTTTGACATCATCTGAGCTTCTGAGAAAGATAAGAGATTTTCATAGTATTCAGCCTCACTTTTTCACATTATCATCTATGTTTCTTTTAACAGGGAAATGAAAATGGTAATAGATTATTTTTTTTTTTTTTTTTTTTTTTTTCTCTTCACAGGCTATTTATACTCTCATTTGCTTGGCTCTTTTTAGTTGGACTCTCATGTGATATATGCACAATTTTAATAAGAGTTATTGCATCTTCAGGTGCCTTGAGATAATTCCTCTAGATGCAAGGTTTTTGTAGTCTTGTTCCTGCAGATTCAGGAAAGAACTGTCCCAGGCACATAATCAGAACTACCAGTATTCATATTGTAATAATACAGGATCTAGCAATGTAAATGTTTGAGTATCCATGAACAGTTCTTTAACTGGTGAAAAAATAACAGGTAACCCATCTGATCAGGACAGGTTTGTGGTTCCATGACACAGGATTTCTGTGTGGCTAAACAATGGCTCTACAACCAAAGCACATCTGTGAATAAGCTTTGCAGTCTCTTTATTTACAGAATAATCTTACACACAGTCAGTGATTTACCTGAATCCATATGAAGGTGAATATTCCCGTTCTTCTCTGTCTGTAATACTGATGAGATCAACTCTTAAGAAGATTTGGGGATTTTAATAATCCGTTCTCGAATGCTTGTTAAAAGTACATGATAGCTGTAAAGTCAAATGGTATAGCAACAGTAAGTATCCCAGTAGGTCACATCTTGATTTTTGTGAACCTGGTTTTTGCTAGTGACTTTTATTAGAACAAACCTGAAGTCTCTTGTGACACTTTTTGGTAGTTGGAATAATAGTCTTATTCCTAATTTACATGCTTGAAGTGGAAAACACCTCTCCTTTATATAAAGGTATCAAATATCCATAGTACAGAACTAATCATTTATGGAATTACTGCCTCACATTTTTTTTTTTTTTAATGCACCTTCTATTTCAAAACACAATGTATTCAGGTGGTCTAAGCTGTTATTTGGATATAGCAGAACCATTAACAGGAGGTATGCAGCTGTGGTTTTTGAGACTCATTTGGTCAAATGTACAAGCAATAAAAGGTGGCCATACTTATTTCTTAGACAGGAAATTACGCCTTCTTCAAACTACATCTGCTTTTCTTCAGTACTTATCCTGAACTTCTTTTACAACAAATTTTAGTAACTTATAGTGCATTGAATAGATCGCACTGGCAGCACAATTTTCCCTGTTTACACAGTTCCATTGATGCTTCTCTAATCTAACATTGCAGTTTTGCGCTTTCCTTTCTGTAAGTTTCTATGTCTAGCTTTTTCAACCCTATTTATAATGGTTTCCTGTGTTGAATCCAGTTCATTTTTTTGTTTTAAGTCAGAGTTATAAATTCTCTTTCTACTGTTTTCAGTTCATCCTTACCAGCAGTGCTGACTGTCCTTCATAATGTGATGTCTATAGTGACCACAGAATAGAATAGAATAGAATAGAATAGAATAGAATAGAATAGAATAGAATAGAATAGAATAGAATAGAATAGAATATTTCAATTGGATGTGACCTAAACCAATCAGCTAGTCCAACTGCCTGACCAGTTCAGGTCTGACCACGTTAAAGCATGGTCATTGTCCAAATGCCTCTTAAACACTGTCAGGTCTGGGGGAGAGCACCTTTAGTCCAAGATGTAATTGTGTGTGTGTGTTCAGCTTAGTTATTTAATGAGCTGACTGCTTGTCATTTAATGTACCATAGCCCCATATTCATTTATGATCTATTTAGAACCAAGGTTGTCTTGATTTTTCAAGTTAACATTAATGTTGTTGAAACTCTCAGCATTTGTATCTCATACATTAGGTGTGCAAAAGTTCTTCAACGTCAGGAGTGCAGTCTCATATTTATCACAAGCAGCAAGTGTAATAAAATACAGAACATCCATTTGTTCAAAGGCAGTGAGTGTATAACAGAAACTGTCATCTTCTCTTAAACAGCTCTTGGATACTAATTTCAAATCTATTGTTTTCACTCATTTTTTTTTCCTCTATTATGCAAGTTATCAAAGTATAAAGTTATACCAGTATAAAAACAAAATATTATCTTAACTGGGCTTTGCAAGAACTGTAATGCTGGATTCAATTTTAGCAGAGATATCTGCATGGCATATTTACAATACAATGAGTACAGGAAATTTATTTTCTCTCTAAGTTTTATATTGTATGCAGAAAAGAGAAATAGGTAAATTCTGACCAAAACAATAGCTCAGAGTCATCATGCTAACTTACGATTAACTATAAAAACAAACAAAAAAATGAATATCACTTGTTAATTAGCATTACTCTGCATCACTAAGGCAGCTGAAAAGCTTTATCTAGTAAGCAAAATAAAATAACATGAGCAGGGATTTGGACCATAGAACAGTTAGAAATCCCTTCTAACCTAAACTGCTATTTGAGTCTGGGTTGTAACTTGTATGTGATGTACGTTAATAAGCATCATATGTCTGTAAATGTCTGAAGGGTATTTCCTGAATTACATAAAAAAATATTTTATCTTCTCATATTTAATGAAAATACTGTTATAAAAAATGAGGTCTATGAATTAAACCTCAGAAAAAGGCATGGCACCATGTATTGATGCAAATTAAAAGGTTAATGAACAGTTATAAACAGCTCTTGAATATGTTTTCAATCAGTCTTAAGCAGTGCTCTTGTCTTCTGTGATCTTAATTTCTCTTTTATTTCTCTTTTAATAAAGAATATAATTATTTATATCGTAAGTCTTGTAAGCTGTCAGTAATGTCCAGTACAGGGAAGGGGTATGGCAGAAAAAGAGAGGGGCAAAATGGCAGAAGGAATAGCTGGTGTGCTTCTATACTTTGCTAGATGACTATGTTCAGTGGCATGCAGCTAACCCAGAACACATAGCTAAAAAGTCATTCAATCATCATTGAAATATGTTTATAATTTAGATGCCTCGCATTGTGTTCTAGTCATTATTTATTTATTTTAACGCTTAAAACAGTTGGTATTAAATTTAATTTACATACAGTTTGGAATTTTATAACTTTTTTCATGGTCTTTAGATATTTCTAAGTCTTTCTCATGTTTGACTACACTCTAACAGCAGATCATTCATGCATTTTATAGTCTGAGATTTACTTCAATATATAGATTGGAAAATTTACTCTCATCATCACACTGACATCTCTCCATATTTAAATATTCTTTCTAATGGCTTAAACACACAGTCATAATAGTGATCTTGCTGGTATTTTACATAGTGAGGAAGTATATTTCTTAATTTTACTTGATCTTGTCCCATCCATTTGCAAATATTTCCTCTCTAATTTTTATATTTAAACCATAAGAGAGAGTGAAAAAAATAAGCCATATTATTGGTGAAGGTGATGCATTACTTTGAAGCTGAATCATTTTTTCCTAAGTAAGATGAGACTTAGGTTAATTATTCTTTATTTTACTGTTTGGAAACTTGGAATTTTAACTATTTGGATTGAAATTATCTGTACTCTGGCTGTCTCACTTAAAGTGCTTATGGGCAGATTCAAGCAAAACACTTCAGCAGCTTTGAAGAACATGGCTTCAGGGAAATGCATTCATTAGTAGCCATTAAAAACAATCTGGCAACCTTTTTGATAAGTTCTAGCATTCTTGCACATTGGATCAGTGACCTGAAATTTGACAAGGGGATGAATATCTAACCAGATTCAGTATATAAAATTCCAATTTGCATATGCTTACTCACTTGTTTAAGAGGATTTAGATTATAGAAACTAAAACTCCCTAGAGCTTAGTCCAAGCTGTAGTCTGACCAGAGCTTCTAGCAATACTTATCTCTCCTTTTCTTTTGTGGGTGTGGGGAAGGGGATGAGAGAACTCCATTTCCAGCTTGAAGGGAAAAAAAAAAAAAAAACAAAAAAAACCACTACATTGAACAACCACCATTAGATGAAATTTAGTTACTGCTCTGTGGTGGATAACCTTGGCTGGCCATCACATGCCCACCAAGCTGATCTCACTACTCCTCCTCAGCAGCACAGGGGAAGAAAATAAGATGAAAAAACTCATAGAGTGAGATAAGGACAGGGAGGTCACTCACCAGTTACTATCACAGGCAAAACAGACTCAACTAGGGGAAGATTGATTTGATTTATTTCCAATTAAAAATACAGTAGGATGATAAGAAACTAAACAAAACTAAAAACATCCCACCACCCCTCCTTTTTCCCAGACTCAACTTCACTCCTTCATTCCCAAATCTTCTGCATTCTCTTCCCCTCAAGAGGTGCAGGTGGATGGGGAAGAGGCATTGTCATCAGTTCAGAACACTTTGTTTCTGCTGCCGTTTCCTCCTCATGCTCTTCCCCTGCACCAGTGTATGGTCCCTCACGTGGGATACAGTCCTTCATGAACTGCTCCAGTGTGGGGTCAATCTTACAGTCTATGGTTCTTCAAGAACTGCTCTGGCATGGATCCTTTGCATGGGGTGCAGTCCTTCAGGAAAAGACTGCAGCAGCATGGGTCCCCCATCGCCACAGGTCCTGCCACAAAATCTGCTCCTGTGTGGGCTCTTATTCATGGGGTCACAGGCCATAGTAGGAGCCCACTCCAATGTGGGCTTTCCACAGGCTGCATCTTTTTTCAGAGAATAACCATTTGCTGCTCTGTGGGGTCCTCCATGGGCTTTAGATAGATCTCTACTCCACTGTTACCCTCTGCAGGGTACAGGGACATAACCTGCTTCCATATGATCTTCTCCATGAGCTGCAGGGAAAACTCTGCTCCAGTGTCTGCAGCACCTCCTCCCCTTCCTTCAGTGACCTTGGTGTCTGCAGGGTTGTTTTTCTTGGATTTTTATCACCCCTCTCTCACAACTGCTTTGCAGCATTTTTTTACCTTTTCTTAAATATGTTGTCACAGAGGCATCACTTGCATTGCTGATGGGCTCTGCTTTGGCTAGCAGCAAGTCCTTGTCAAAGATGGCTCTGTTTGACATGGGTGAAGTTTCTTCTCACAGATGCCACACCTGAAGACCCTTCGGCTACCAAATCCTTGCCATCTAAACCAAATAGAAACTCACTATATGACTTTTATAGGAGCAAATCCTACTCTGTCTTTTTAGAGTGAATCTGGGAATTTATCTTTCTGTATGTGTTTATTTGGGAAAAGATGGTATTTGTTCTGGGTTTTTGGAGGTGGTTTTTTTTTTTTTTTTTTTTGTGGTTTTGGTTACCTTTTTAGTCAGACTTAATTTCCTTTTGGAAAGACGTGGCTGCATTGTGCCAGAACAGAGTAACCGACCAAACTAAAAGGAGCGGGGTGAGTGAATCGTGGGAGCAGAACCCTGGGTGGGCAGGAAAGCAAGCCTCATGTACAGTCTAAAGGCATCTGAAGCCAAAGCTCTGTGTAGAAATAGAGAGGTCTCTCTGAAATGGCAGTGGAATGGAATAGGTTTACCAATTAGATAAGTGAGATACATGAGTTAGACCCCATATAAAGAATATATGATTAATAAGTGATTTTGACATGGGTTGGAATAGTAACGCACCATATTATAATTTAATTTGCCATAATATAGTGTAATAGTAATTCCACATCAATCGTGTCAATAAGAAGTTCAGAGTGTTCTATTATTCCCCATAACTACTGTTTCTTTTTTGGTGTTGTGTAGGCATTTATTTTTACCATTCATTTTATCACTACTGTATGAGTGGATCAACACACAGGTCTAGCACTTTTTCTTTTTTTTCTTTTTGAATTGGTAATTGTTTCTCTTTCCTCTTTTATGTGTTTATCAGCTTACTGGGTGCTTTATCTCAAATGTGACACCTTTATAATATATTTGCCACCAGCTTCTTTTTCCTCTTCCCATTGGCACTGAACTGATCGGCTCTGAGCAAGATTTTAGCATCCTTAATTCTTGTGCAGTGTTGAAATATTCCTAATAAAAAAAAAAAAAAAGCAAGAACTATTAGTCTTACATCCTAACTAGATGTTTAGCTCAGCAAAATTAGGGAGTTTTAATCTTAGCAAGATTATTCCTAATGTAAAACTTTGGTAGTGTTCCATAGTCACACATATATTCAGAATATGATGCAGATAACCATCATAGAATCATTCAGGGTACTGGCTGACAAGATTAATTGACTGCCATTAAAGAAGAGTTGCAGAGTTAGTGGAGGTTGAAAATATTTTCTGCCTTGATGTAAGTAATAGTAACATCAATGGATTTGAAGGTTCTGCAGATGATATACTAGCTGCAAATACATTCACAGTTCTTAACAGATAAACTCTGGATGTGTCGAGAGATAATTTCTGGATGATAACTTCAACAGTCTTGGGTTTGGACTTCTACCTGCACACATTTACCATATAAGAAGAAAAAGGATAACACTGTTCAGAACAGCAGGGTCAGCACTGTATGTATAAGTCTGCTGGACTCCAATAATGTCAACAAAAATCCACTGAAATAATTAATTTTCTTTTATGTGTTCTTTAAAAGCATACAGACAGGTAAAGATGAAGGTACTGAATGTATTGAAACATTCTATTTTACTGAAGATTTTCTAAAGAGATGAGTGAAATGCCTTAGTCAAATCAGCAATGACACAAATGAGTTTTCTTCTGCTACTCATACTAGTAAAATAGTATATTGTATATCTTTATCATAACTTAGAATATTTTTTAAACATTGAAGGACCACATAAAGACCACATAAAGACCACATAAAGAGCCTCAGTCTCTTTATGATGATTAACAACATGTTTATATTTTTGTCATTGAAATCAAATTATTAAGTCTGTGGAAGAAAACTATCCTTATTTTAAAATGAGAAAAGCCCCATCCATTTAAATAAAAAGATTCAAGCACAGAAATTATTGAATTAATGTAGCTGCTAGTAAATGGATTTTAGGCTTAAGGTTACCTCAAAAATTATTTCAGATATATCTGCATATGGTCAGTATTGCCGTGTTCAAAGTATACAGATTCCAAACACAGCTACTGCTGTTACTTCCAGTCATCTATTTTCTGGAAAGAAAATAAAAAAAAATAAAAATAAAAAAAAATTGGAAAGATATATTCAGATGGCACCTTGCAGTTTTTGTTAGCATCTTTCTTCTTGGAGTGTTTCAGTGGTTTTGACAATTATCTAACAAATATTTTATTAAGAACTTTTTTTTCAGCTTGCATTCATATTATTTCGTTTCAACAAGCTAAGCACTAACTGAGGCTCTAAGGGATATTTTGTGTATTCTCATTGGAAGTGATCATGTAAAGGATCACAGACTTATACAAAATTCCTTGGTATTATTTTTTCATTTATTCTTTCTTGCTAATGCCTAGTTTCTATAGTTCCAAAAGGAAAGCTAACAGTGCAGTTTGCTGCTATTAATGGTTATATCAAGGGAGAGCTATTGGAATTTATAAATGTTTTCTCTCTTTTACAAAACTATTTTTTGAGGCGTAATTATGTGATATAATACTTAAGAATGTGGAATTGTATTCCAACTTTTAAAATAAAACCATTGATAGTTACATGAAACTTCCTTCAAATTATCCACTGATCCATCTTTAGTCCAGCTAAAGACAAATACATTCAGGAAAAGCTGCCAGGAATTAGTTAACTATGCCCAACTGGAGTTCTCCAAGGCTCCAGTAGCTGTGTTAGTGAAAGCAAATGTAACATAAGCTCATTTCTGCCCATTCTCTTGCTTCTTGGGAGAAGGGAGTTAGCTGAAAAGAAGAAGGGTGGTTGCTGCAAAGTTGTAGTGGCCGGGGAACAAAGAGGATTGAATAGGCAAACAGGAATATAAAGATGCATAAGAGCACCGCAGCTTCAGAAGAACATAGTGGGAGGATAAAACATGCCTCCCCTGACATGCATCTTCTTTTCACATCAAAATTATACTGAAACAGAATGAGAATTACTGTGGTAAGGCTGAAGGAGGAAGGCTATATTCATAGCGTTTTGGGGAATAAAGTTGTGCAGGAAGCAGAGGTCTCTTGAGTGCAACATAGATAGAAGGCAAACATTGTTAATGATTCTCAAATCTTTAAAGTGATATTTTATCAAATAATCAACTAACAGCTGTTTTTCTGCAAACAAACCTGGAATTAAAAAGATATTGGGATTTAGTAATATTTCCACAGAAATTTAGGAAATGCTAGAACCAGAAAGAATTTGGAAGAGGAAAAATAAGACTACCCATTTATCTGAATTATTTGATACAAAGCAATAATTTAGTATTGGTACACGGCTGCTGGTTTCTAGCTGTTCTTCTTTTAGTCACTGTAATGTTCTGAGGGCAGAATGACCACTGGATTAAAAAATATGTACTTGTTTTTAGATTTTTGATGTGTATATTGTATGTCTTTATCATAACTTAGAATATTTTTTAAACATTGAAGGACTACATTTTCTATAGCCTCAGTCTCTTTATGATGATTAACAACATGTTTATATTTTTGTCATTGAAATCAAATTATTAAGTCTGTGGAAGAAAACTATCCTTATTTTAAAATGACACAACACATACACAACCCCAAAAACGCAAACTAAAAAGCCGCAAAGCAACAGCAGCAAAAGAAAACAAACCATCAGCCAGCCTAATAACCAAACAAAATATCCACCCAAAAGCTAAAACATTGGTAACTGAACCAACAAGTAAAGGAATGATTAATGTTTTCTTTATTCAGTGCAATTACCTGAAATGAAACATAATGTATTAGCATCAAACTCAGAACCTGGAAAATTCTGATTAAGTGTTAAATTAATCCGAAGTCAAAGTGAAGAATAAGTTTAAGCTTCAGTTTGTCAGAAACAAAAGTACTGAATAAAAAGGTAAGGTGTGGAAATTAGCTTTTAGACAACCCAGGGAATCTCTTTTATGCCTCTAGTACAGTGTGTAAAAGAAATCTAATATAGCATTTTCTGTATGCTTTATACTATTGCTAGTATTCATTTTAATACTCATATCTGTATATATTATTATGGCAATATATTTCTTGCTTGTATCTTTTACTTGAACGGCTACTTTCATTAATGTCCATTACAGTATTAACAGTATGTAATGTAAAATCAATAACCGAAATTAAAAACTCAGCATGTCAATTATGGCCTTGTCATTAATTTCAGAGGATTTAAGTATTACGTTTACAAAATATTCTTTCTGGCTTTCTTCATAATCTTTCTATATTGAAATGCCTGTGTTTATACGTTCCAGTTGCCTTGTACTATTTAATTTTTTTTTTTTTTGTTGGATTTTACTGTCTACTCATGTGTATGATATTTTGTAAATTCTCTGACTTTCAAGGACATTGATCGTCCTTCGATTGCTTTGTGTATTGCATCTCTTGCATTGTCTGAAATAATTTTTTTTTAAATTTTATTTTTCTATTATTCCATACATGAAGTAAGGTTGAACAGATATCTTAAAGGGATTGCCTGTATTTGGGGAACTGGATATGGATTTGGGACACAACTAAAATTTTCTCCTCTCTGCCCCATGCCTTCCTTTCCCCACAATCCAACACCTTTCTCCTATTTGTTTATTACTGGGATTTTTTTAGAAGCCAACTAGAAACCAGGAGTACAGCAGATACACTGTTATGTTTTGATATCTTAATTTAATCACCAGTTTGGTCTAGATAACTATTGGCCCCTATTTTTTTTTTTTTTTTTTTCCCCACTGACTATGTTATCAGTGGAGCAAATACATGAGGAATGGGATAAAATGGATAATGCAAAGAAACCACCACCAACAACAAAACAAAACAAAAAAGGATGTCAGTATTATGTAGGAATTTGTGGTCACCTAAGGGGAATGAATAGGTTCATCCTCAGAAGTAGTTTTGGTTATAAAGACAGAGCAAGGTATCTTAAGTATTTGTTGAACTGAATCCATGTTCTTAATAATTTTGTTGAAATTTGGGTAGCAGTGTGATCTGTAAAATTCAAAATAAAATAAGTAATTCAAGTAAAAGATAAAATTTTACATTAACTGTATATTTAAATAAATTACACATAATGATTTAAAACTAAGTTGTTCTGATGCAATCAGATATTCTCCTAAATGAACATTCTCCTGGAGCTACTAATGATTTCTTCATGCTTTGTTTTTTTGAGGCAGTAAAGGAGTTTGCATTTGATACAAAGACCTTGAAAATAGTAAGGGTGATTATCTATAATATGTTAGACTGGCTGTGTTGTGTAAGGTAACAAATAAAGTTGGTATGTGTCATCTTGGAGGTTTCTGAGTATTAAACTATATTTTCTCATTAGTTTGCATTCCCAATGAGACAGTGTTATTTTAGGTGGTATTTAAAATTTACTTCAGTCCCAAAGCATGTGCTCAAAGATAAAAACATTCTTACATGCTCCTGTAATTTAGGACTCAAAAGTGTTATACAGGGTAAGCTACTTTTCTGTGGGTTCTACATACTGCCTAGCATGCTGACAAACCTCAATATACAGACTATTATTTCTTCCGTCTTTCTCTTATAATTTAAATGTTTCTGTTTGTGCTTTTGAACGAAATTAGACTTAATGCCCCAGTTGATTAATTCAGCAGACTTTTGAACATTCTAAATAACTTTTAAGCAAAGTGGATAATGGGAGATACCAACAAGGTAATACGTGGTAGAATGTTAGATAAAAGACAGTTAGAACTTAGAAAATGGTATTGTGCTACCGGAATTTTTAAATTATCCTAAATATAGGTGTCTGAAAAGAAGGAAGTATGTATATCTATAAAGCCTATAAGTACCTACAATATATACAAGTACATAATTATGTATGAAATATTTCATGCTTATTGTTAAAAAAACATTAGGTAAATTATCCAATAAAAATCATGCAGATATAACTGCTGTCTGTCTGAAAAATATATTGGCATAGAGAATGGCTGTAAGCAGTTTTTCTTTATCCTAGAAAAGTTGAGTGCTTGTGATATACATAAAATATTTCTTTTAATGGTGGTTGCCATTGTTGTCCCACTGCATTCTCAGAGGAGCCTCATCTAACTTTCCCATAAGTGATGTTAGCCCCATTACCCTGTTTCCATGAATTATACTTCTTTTCTTTGTGAAGCATTCACATTCTGACTTGTCACTTTACCTTATCAGGAAATGAGAAGTACCCTGATAATTGACATGATTCAGCAAGGGTGCAGAAGGTTACCACCATGTACATAACAAGGAAAGAAGAGCTGCTTCTTTTATATTTTTTTTTTTTTTCCCCCATAGAATTTCACTGACTGACTCTATACCCTTGAACGGGTGTTCTTTATAACACATTATATCCTAAACATCTTGTGAATTCATACAGGAATAAGACCTGACTGCATAAATCCACCTCCTCTCCTAATTTCCTGCCTTTACGTATGTGTTTCTTCTATAAGAGAACCCGGGAGCACAAAGCTCTGTATGTAAATCACAACGCTTTGTTTATAAAAATACTCATGCTTCTACAGTAAGAGTTAATAGACAAAACTATTTCCTTTATTTGAAGATATATATAGACATAATAGTATTTGGGAGAAAGTATTATCTGTTATGTTATTCAAATTGTTTTTTGTTTTGTTTACTGATTGTAGCAGTGCCTAAACCCTGTTATATGAAATGTGACCCAGCCTCTAATCTTTTACCCTGAAAGTGGTTAAGTATAGTCTAAGATCTTGCTGAAACTGGTCCATATCTGTTTTTCTGCTGCATACTTATAAGATTCTTTTTTTTTTTAATATGCATACTATGAAGACATATGTCATAGTTTACCAAATGCCTTGTATTATTTCTCATCCTAATTGACACTAAGAAATATATGTTCGTGATTCATAAGTTATTCTTTTTTATCTTCCTGCTTGTTGATTTTTTTGAGTGCTTTTTCTCTGTATGATTTAAGTTCTAATGTTCAAGATAAGATAAATAACTATACTGTTGCTGATTCCGTATGCTTTGCAAACAAAAGTTCTACAAGTATGTAATGATATCTTTTTCTAGCTCTTTGAATAAGCAAGTCCTGCAGTGGGAACACTGACATGACAATTTCACAACCAAATTTGACTTGTATTGTATGCATGTATTAATATAAATTGTACATACACTTGTGTTTTGAAGTGGGATTATATACAGTTTTCCCCATTATCTTGTAAAATGTCAGTATGTCAATATATGATGGCTAATCTTCGTAA
The DNA here is from genome assembly GCF_963082525.1 of Nesoenas mayeri. Classification (NCBI taxonomy): domain Eukaryota; kingdom Metazoa; phylum Chordata; class Aves; order Columbiformes; family Columbidae; genus Nesoenas; species Nesoenas mayeri. The sequence continues at coordinate 18,293,839 of NC_137543.1, forward strand.
CTTTTGATGTGGCAAATTCAAATATCAAACAATCAACTTCATTCTTTTTTGAATCACATACCGAAACTTTCTCTTTTCACAAAGTATTTAGTTAATCCAGTATGTTTAGTTGCAACAAAAGCATGTAAATAATTCAAATGCAATTTTACTTATGCTAAAGAATTCTAGTTCCCTCTCATATTTCCATTGATATGGTCAGAGAAACAAAAAAAATGAGCATTATTCTAAAATGCTGTTAAAGACTGATTGGTCTTTGCCTGGTATTTCTCTGAAGTACTGTAGATTTTGCTGCTCATCTGAAGTGATAGCAAGTCTTCAGTATTCTATTTTTCCACTGTGTGTGAGTGATCTCTTTTCTTTCAGAATTTTTTTTCCCTTATAGGAATGACATTCTCAGCATTTATTTTCCCTTGAGTTACAGGAGGGAAAAGATAGACAAGTTACCTCTTCAAGCCCTAACTCCTGTGTGACTCTGTCAAGACACATTTGTGTAAGAAGTGACCATTTATTTTCCCCAAGGCCTATTTAGTCACCTCCAGAATGTGCCTGTCCTTCACAAAGACAGAGCATAAAAGAAAAAGAACATTCCTATCTTCCTGTTCCTTTAGTGGTAGCTAATGTAGCTTTTGGCTCTTCCTTCAGTTCATCACTGTTTGGAAATCTACAGAACCCTTCAGTGAGATACACAAAAATAACAACAGGATGATTTAAAACAAATTTAGATAGTTACCTTAATTCTATTTCTATTTTTATTTTATTTTATTTTTACCTTAGTAAGTTTTCTGAATATTTCTTGTCAGAAAATATGCTAACAGTTATAAGCTCCATCAAGTGCACTGCGACCACAAAATTATAAATTTTATAAAAACATTTTCCAAAATAATGAAAATCCTAAACAGTCTCAAGATGAATTAGCCTTTAAAAACAATTGGATCTCTAACATCACAAGAAATCATGGCTCCTTTTACTTTAAATGTCCTTCCAAGTGAAAAGTGGATTTTTTTTTTCCCTCTCAAAAGCCTTAAACCTCAAAAGATCATGCCTGATGCATTATTAACACATTTAACAAACTGTATTTATGCTTAGAAGTTTGTGGTTTTTTATGACTACACAGGAAAAAGGACTATCTGAAGGAAATCATATTAGCATAAATGGTTTTTTTGTTTGTTTGTTTATCTTAGGAACAAATAACAATATTCATCTTGTGAATCACAGATTAATAAGTCACCCGTAGTGACCACAAGAAAAGAAAAATACATTTTAGCTACCTATTATTGTAGTCAACATGAACTGCAAAACTCAAAAAGCAGACTTAATCATAAAAAAGAGCATAAATCAAATTGTAAAAATACAAAGTAATGAAAATATAAAATAAAACACAAAAACGTGTTTAAGCAATAAGATTACTTTTAACTTTTCAAAGTTAGCTCTTATATATAATAAACTTATTCCAAATGCTTTTACTATGCAATACCCTGTAGAAATAGTGTTTCCACTAAAACATACTTTTTAACAACTTCTGCTGTGAACTGCAGCTTTGATGTACATGTGCATTATATGAAAGAATGTTTGTCCTTTTTTGTTTGTTTGGGGTTTTTTTTTTTTTTTAAGTTTTAATTATAGCATTACTATTTGAGCTGTTTGAGAACCTACTGTTTCTTCTGCTAATCTTAAACAACTGTAAATAATTTGTATTTATCGTAAATGAATTATTTAAGATGAGGGACTAGTGCAAGTTTATCAAGAAATGAAACTTTGTCAGGCTCTGAACCTAAACTCTTAGGAGCTGTTGAAACAAATATGCAATGCAGGGAAGTTGAAACAAGCGTAGTAGAACTAGAAGTGAAAAAATGTGATCATCATTTTCCCCCTTCATGACTTAAAAGAAATAGTGATCTTTCCATAATTGTGTTATTTAAAATGTGATTATCTGACAAAATCCCAGTAAGCAGTAGGTTTTTTTTCTTATCTGTTTCGAAGAAAGTTAGTGGACATTCTCTAAACAAATCTAAAAGTTGACAAAAATATACTGTTTCAAATTCAGAAATGAACTGATGCTGACATGAAATTTACAGAATATAAAAGTGGTGTAAGCAAGTCATACAGAAAAGATTAAAGTAATAAAAGGAAGATTTGCTATAAATGTAAATGGATATGAATGTGGTTTAAGGATGTTTTTTTTCATTTAAAACTGTCATTCAAATGACACCTTGTTTAACATAATGCCATTTATGAAAGCAAATTAAATATAAGTCTATGGATGTAATCTCTCAAATACGGTAATCAGTTATGATAAAGGAAAATAATAGTTTGTTTTTTTGTTTTGTTTTGTTTTGCTTTGTTTTTTTTTCAACTAATTCCCATAAATAATTATACTCTGCCTACGAATATTCTGAATGCAGAAACAGTTCCTTTAAGTCTTCCTGACAGGTATGTCTGATAGAATACAAGCAAAGCAAGATCACTGTATCAGCTTTGCTCAGCTATATATCTCTTTAAATTTTACAAAAAGCATGGAAACCCTTGGTATTTAGGATCAAATAATAATTAGAGAAAATCATTGGCCCAGCTACATCAGCATAATAGCCCCGAAAGAGCATAAATTCAAGTAGGTATAAATACATTTACTGTTTAGCACATTCTCTGAGAAAATGACATTAGTTTATTTAATGCAATCACTTGTGGGAGAACCAGTTTATAGAATACATTTATTTTTTCAAATGAAATGTGAAGTGATCTAGGAACTTAGAACATTATTAATCTATTAGGACAGCCTAGGGAAAACTTTGTATTTCTTTAGCAGTTAAAACCTGAGTATTTCTGTAGGTTTGACACTAAAAGTCTCATCAACATTGTAGACAGGAGGAATGAGTTCATGTTTTTTTTGGGAAATCTTATGTTGTTTATTCAGGACAGCTTTAACAGCTGGGGAGAGTTTTTTTCTTAAATTATGAATGATATTCTTATTTTCCCACAACTGTTTGAACTTTTTTTTTTTAAAACAAAAATAAATGTTGACACTTGTTGTGCTTTTTGGTAGATGGTTTGGTTTTGTTGATTTTGATTCTTATTCAATGAAAGAGAATAATAAATACTTTCAATTCACTATAAATTCTTTCTTTAAATAATCTTCAACTCATTTCCATTTCCTTGTTGAAAGGGAAGGTTTTTTGGGTTTTTTTTGGTCACATACATTTCAGTTATATTCAGAGCATTAATAAATGAAAGCTTTGAGAAATGATGTGTATGCTGCTGACAATATGACCCTAGAAATACTATCTGACTTAAAAGACTTGTGTTGGTTTTTTTTTTTAATTTTTCTCATAGTCAAACTACCAAATGTGACAATGTAAAGATGTGGCAGCAAGACCTTTAAAGAGAAATTTTTCAACTATGGTTTAGGGATCTTTGTTGCTATTATTATTGCATGTGATAAATTAATTTTAAGATTTCTGTCCTTTTTATAGTTATGATCTCTCATGGATGGAGTTTGGGGCAGGTGGGATAGACAAGGAAAAAACCCATTTTGTACTGAATTTCCATTACCTATGTACCGTATTTCCTGTATTAGTAGATGATGAATGCATTCTTAAGTTTTATATCTTGAACACAACATTTCCTTTAGAACTTTCTAAGACATAACGGACTGCATCCAAAGGTGCTGAGAGAGGTAGTGAATCTCCTTGCAAGGCCCCTTTCTATCATCTTTGACAGTTTGTCGAGCTTAGGAGAGATCCCAAAAGACTGGAAAAAAGTTGCATGATCTTCAACAAAAGCCCAATCTTGACCTGTGCAACTGCAAGCTGATTTTTATTTCAATTTCTGGGGAAAACATGGATCAAGTCCTCTTGGAAGCCATTTTCTGGCATAGGAACAAAATGTTTTAGAACAGCTAGCATGAATTTATCAAGGGTAAATCACACCTGATCAAGCTGATAGCTCTTTTATAATAAATCACTAGGTCACTGGACAAGCGGAGAGCAGTGAATTTTGCCTACCTCAACCTTATCAAGGCTTTTCACTCTGTCCACTCATTTAGAATTGGATATGTGAATATAATGTCCTGAATTGGATGTAAGAATACTGTAGGAGGTAACCAGTAGGTGAAAAAACAAACAAACAATGACAAAATAACAACAAAAACAAAAAACAACAAGAAAACCCACAAACAGGTTGGATAATAGGGTAGAAGGTAGCATTTAATGGATTATACTGTACTGGAGGCCAGGAACAAGAAGAGTACCACAGGTGTCTACTTTGAGATACTCCATTTTGTCATTGGCTGTGAAGAGGCTATGGAATGCATTCTTGTGACACTTGCAATGACATCAAATGGGGAGAAACAGTCAAATATGCTCAAGAACAGTGCTGCTATCCAGAGGGACCTATATAGGCCAGAGGAATGGGCCTGCAGGAACTTCATGAAATTCAACAAGGTCAAGTGCTAAATCCTGCACCTGGGAATGAACAGCTCCTATACACAGTAAAGGCTGGGGAGTGCTTTTCCAGAAAAGGTCTTGGTGCACTGTCATACGCCAAATTGATTGTAAACCAGCAGCACGCCTTGGCAGCAGAGAAGGTCAGAAACATTATGGGCTAGATTAATAGACAGATTGATGGAGCACAGATTGATGGAAGAGATTGTTCTCTCTTATTTGGCCCTCCTTAGACTCTATCTAAGATAGTTCATCCAGTTTTGAGAGACTGATTAACTGGAGTTCAGTGGAGGGCTGCCAAAGTGATCAGGGACTGGAGCACTTGCCATGTCAGGACAGCCTGGGGGAACTAGGCTTGTTCAGCCTGTAGAAGTAGGGCCTAATATCAGTCTGCCAGTGGCTATAAGGAGGTTATTGAGAAGACAGAAGCAGGTTCTTTGCACTGGTACATGACAGAAGGATGGTGGGACAATGGACATAAGTTAGAACAAGAGAAGCTCAGACTGGATATAAGCAAAGATATTTTTTCCATGCAGACAGCCAAGAAGTGCTACAGGTTGCAGAGAACGTTCTCCAACCTGGGAGGTTTTCAAGACCCAACTGGATAAAGTAACCTGATCTAACCGCAGAGCTGAGCCTGTTTTGAGCAGGAGCAAGGCCTGGAGACATCCTCCGTGGAAAGTAACAAGGATTTCTTCAGGTACATAAGAGGACAAAGGAACATGAAAGAAACTGTATCCACCCTGATGAATGAAATGGCAGACTTGACTACAACTGACATAGAGAGGGCTGACATACTCAGTAATGTTTCTGCCTCGGTCTTCACCAGCAAGAGGCCTGACCACACCACCCAACTCACAGAATCAAAAGACAGGGATTGGGAGAATGAAATACTGCCCAGTGTAGGAGATCAGCTTAAAGACCTTCTAAGGAATGTGAATGAACGTTAGTCTATGGGAACTGATGAGATACATCCCGGTGTCCTGAGGGAACTGGCAGATGAAGTTGCTAAGCCACTATCCATTATATTTGAAAAGTTATGGCAGACTGGTGAAGTTCCCAGTGCCTGAAAAAGAGGAAACATAACCCTCAGTTTTAAAAAGGAAAGAAAGGAAGACAAGGGGAAACTACAGGCTGGACAGTCTCACCTCTGTGCCCAGCAAGATCATGGAGCAGATCTTCCTGGCAACTATGCTAAGGCACATGGAGAACAGAGATTGGTGACAGCCAACATGGCTTCACTATGGCCAAATCATACCTGAAAAATTTGGTGGCCTTCTGTGACGGGATTACAGCACTGGTGGATAAGGAAAGAGCAACTGATGTCGTCAACCCAGACTTGTGCAAAATATTTGATACTGTCCCACACAACATCCTTCTCTCTAAAATGGAAAGACATGAATTTGATGCATGGACCACTTGGTGGATAAAGAATTGGATGGATGGTAGCACTCAAAGAGTTGTGATCAATGTCTCAGTGTCCAGATAGAAGCTGGTGTCCCTCAGGGGTCCATACTGGGGCCAGTATTATCTTTGCCAGAGACACGGACAGTGCTATTAAGTGCACTCTCAGGAATTTTGCTGATGACACGAGGCTGAAGCTGAGTGGTGTGGCTGATACTCTAGAGGAAAGGGATACCATCCACAGGGACCTTGACACACTTAAGAGTTTCATCTGTGTGACCCTCAAGAATTTCAATGAGGCCAACTGGAAGGTCCCAAACCTGACTTGGAGCAATCCCAAACATGGATAATGATTGGTTGAAAAGTGGATTGAGAGCCACCCTGGGGAAAAGGACTTGGGCTGCTGGTAGATGAAAGACTGAATACGAGCTGGCAATGTGTGCTTGCAGCCCAGAAATCAAATAACATCCTGGGCTATGTCAGAAGACCTCTGGCAAGCAGGTTGATGGAGGTGACTCTGCAACTTTACTCCACTCTCATGAGAATCTTCCTGGAGTACTGTGTTCAACTCCTGGGCTCACAGCATAAGAAAAATATGGACCTGCTCAAGAGGGTCCAGAGGAGGGCCACCAAGTGATCAGAGGGCTGGAGAACCTCCCCTGTGGGACAGGTTGAGAGAGTTGGAGTTTTTCAGCCTGGAGAAGGCTCCAGGGAGATCTTATAGTTGCCTTCCAGTACCTAAAGAAGGTCTACAGGAAATGGACTCTTTATTAGGGGGTGTAATGATAGGACAAGGGGTAACAGGTTTAAAATGAAAAAGGGTAGATTTACATTGGATATAAGGAACACATTTTTCATTATGAAGGTGGTGAGACACTGGAATAGGCTGCCCCAAAAAGTTGTGTATGCCCATCCCTGGAGCTGTTCAAAGTCAAGTTGGACAGGGCTTTGAGGAACATGATCTAGTGGAAGGTCTCCCTGCCCATGGCAGGGGAATTGGAACTAGATGACCTTTAAGGTCCCTTCCAACTCAAACCATTCTATAATCCTAGCTTGAACTGCCATTGTGAAGTTTGTGAAGTGCATATGGGTGAGAAATGTTTTTTAGAAGATCCCTCCATGCTTGAATCTACAAGTGGAAGTTCAGGGCAGTATGTAATTTGAGACAATATTATGGCTGTAACAATTGTAGAAACAGGAGAGAATCATTCAAGTACCTTGCAGTTAAGTTTACTGAGGGAAAATGTTAAGTATAGAGAAGTTATTTTTGCATGTGTGTACATAATATGTGTGTATATAAATGTGCATATATGTGTCTATATACGTATTTATGCATAGCTTCCTTTTGACTTCAGGTGATTTTTTTTTGTCACTACTCCCTTTTTTTGGGTCATGTCATTTGTTCATCAATTTAAGCTCAATTTGAAGATGGACAGTGTTTACACAGTGGGATGCCAGTCTCTGTTGCTAATTTTAAGCACTCAGATACTACAGTGATACTTTAGTTAATATTATCATTGCCTAAAATTTTACAAAATAAAAAAAAAAAAATAGGAATAGTTTTCCTCATATCCTTGTAATTTGAAGTACCCTATTAACGTAAAAAGCTCTGATTTTTTGAAGATACTTATAGAGAGTTTCCTCCTTCAGAAGCTAAAATATAGAATCAGACTCAGTGATGTGTTTCAGCAGCTGTTATGTAGATTATTTTAATTTTCTTATAATAATCTGTAGTTATTTTCTAGATGTAAGCATGTACCCACAGTGAGTTTGTTTTATTCTTCTATAAGTAAATTCCTTACTTATTTCAACAGAAATTGAAAAGGAAAGCTGTGGGGATCCTGGAACACCATTGTATGGTATCAGAGAAGGGGATGGATTTTCTAACCGTGATGTTTTAAGGTTTGAGTGTCAGTTTGGATTTGAATTAATTGGAGAGAAATCTATCATTTGCCAAGAAAACAACCAGTGGTCTGCAAACATACCAATCTGTATTTGTATGTATCAAATATTTTTTATTATTATTTTTTAATACATAACATTATGATAAGTTTTTTCTTATGTGTAATGATTTGTGTGATTGATTGCAGAGTTAGCACAATGCAATTAATTCCACTGACAGGGTGAATTTACTTTTGTTCATGGTGGGTTTGCCTAATAATTATGCCCAAGACTGGTTCTAGAACTGCTAAAACATTTTTTTATTTTACTAGTAACTATTAAAGCAGTTGTATTTATGTGATTTGATATAATGTTTTATTATTGGCTTTTTTGTAGCATTCTGAAGATTTTATATGTATGATACACTTTTTCTAGCTACTTTTATAAGTTAATATATTTCCTTAGATTAGATGTTGCTGAATTGTAATCAAGAGTTTAAATTATTTACGTTGTTTCCCCATGTGTTATATAGGAATAATTTTTAGCACTTAAATGATCATAGACATTTATAGCTCTCTTCTGGTTATGTTGCACAACATAAGTAAAACCAAATGTTGTTATACATATTTGTGGCAACACCTTTCTTAATTTTTCCACTGAAATAGTACAGATCAAATACATTGAGAGTGCAATCTGTTGCTTTCATCCCTGCAACTCAATAAAATATGGCTTAACTGGAATGCTTGAATATAAAATATTATCCTGATAACAAAAAAACCAACTCTGTTGTCTCTTTGAGGCCAGTTAATTTCTTGTGCTTCTGTGTGAACAGGAAATGATAAGGGCATTATTGACTTTCTGCCTCTTTAATGTGCTCAGTGAGAGGTCTGAGCTTCTAAACAGTTCCCTAAAGGAGAAAATAAGTGGTGCCAAGTGATTAAAGATTGTTGAACATGGGTAAATTGTAAGGACTACTGTGGAATTCCAGTGCAACAAGGATGTTCTGTATTACTCATGGCCTCTGCTTAGGAGGTAGTTTTATTGAGAGGAAGTTAGTAAGAAGACAATTTTAAAAAAAAAAAAAAAAAAAGTACTTTATTTCTTTATTTCTGGCTTCATAGATCATAACAAATACTGAATTATTCAGCTAAGCATCTCTTATAACAACTCTAGTGATAAAATATATGTTTATTAAAATGCTTTATTCTATTACCTAATTTCTCTCTTTTTTGACAGTTCCTTGCCTTTCCAATTTCACTGCACCAATGGGAACAGTTCTTTCCCCTGATTATCCAGAGGGATATGGGAATAATTTAAACTGTATCTGGACAATAATTTCAGACCCTGGGAGCCGAATTCATCTCTCTTTTAATGACTTTGACTTGGAATCCCAGTTTGACTTCCTTGCAGTTAAAGATGGTGACTCTCCAGATTCCCCCATAATAGGAACATTTACTGGTGCTGAAGTTCCTTCCCATCTTACTAGTAATGGTCATATTTTGCGTCTGGAATTTCAAGCTGACCATTCAATGTCAGGACGTGGATTTAACATAACTTACAACAGTGAGTAATAATATTTATATACATATGTATGTGTGTGTGTTTCCTTTTCAACTTACAGGTTAGGTGATACATATAAGTATGTAAAAATGACATTATGTTAATAGACCTTAGAACAAATCCTATATAGCTACAAATACCTAATTTAGGTGTTTAGATTGTCTTTCAAATACAATGTAAGGGCTGAAAATATGTGTATATTTGTAATATATGACATTAGAAATCATTGTGATGGGAGTGACAAGTCAGGCCAGTTTCAAATTGTAAACCAGGACTTTACTAAATTTGCTAACAGCACACTTTGTGCTGCTGGTTAAATTCTACATAATATTAATCACCATGATTACATGTACAAAAATTTTACTCTTGAACACTCATATGCTAGTTTAGCTGTGAATATGTGTAATACCCTGGAGTTGATGGCTGCAGTCCATGCTAGTTTCCAGTCACTGTTGCTAATATGGGCAGCCACAGGAGTACTTTGGTAAGAGAAAGAAAACCACAGTAGACTTGTCTTTTTTTTTCTCTGTTTTACCTTCCTTATGGCTGATGATTTTAAGCTGTTTTTCCTGCTTCCAGAAAAGAAGGTCTCCTGTTCTCCTGGTACTACTTACCTTGTGTTTTTTCATCTTGCCAGTCATTTGTGACTATTCAGGAAGATCATGTCTCGCTAATTTTCAGTCCCTTGTGCTTACTTTGTCTTTTGTTCGGCATTTTTTTTCTGCTTGAATGCCTCTGTGGGCAACTACAGCTGTCTGTCTTTGTCCTTTTGGTGATCAAATTGCTCAGATGCTTATTTAATATGCCTGTATGTTGTGCCTAGCTCCACCATTACAATGTTAAAAGAAGTACGAGCTGTTGTTAGTCACTCTTGTAATTTGTATATGGGCTAGAGGTAAGTTCATATTAATTATATCCTGATTAATACAATTTTAAGTTACAGCTCTAACAGCCACAGGGAAGGAAATTTCTAGCTGCTATTCAGAAAACCTGCAAGTAATAGTTTGTCTTCTGTCTTGAGTGCTCTAAATTGTACATATCTATTTGTAGCTTTTGGAAAGGAAGCCAGCATCTTCTGTCACCTTTTGAATTTTGTTTATCTATTACACAGAAAGAGAGAGTTTGCCATTGAAATACTGTCTGTGTTTTTCATTTCTGTCCTGGGGGAGGTGAAAATGTTAAAATTAACCAAAAACATGCATAGCTCCATATTTACTACTTGACACCACATTTACTGGCAGCATAATAATTGAAGGTGGCATTAAATATCTTCTCCAGTACTAAATACCATTAGCACTTATTCACCTTTTTGCTAGCAAAATTGTTACATTTCTTCTGAAGGACATGTGAAGAACTACCTGTGTTTTGTTGCTATTGTATTTGGCATTTATCTCACATCAAAGTCAAGGCAGGATATATTCCGACTTTGGGCAGACATAATGATGTAATATATAAACCCACAGCATGAATAACACTGCAAAATACAGCATGAAGCTTTCCTGGGAGCATATGCAAAATTAAACCTTGCCACCCCAGCAATGAAGTGAGAAGGACTGGGCTTAGCCAGGTTGTTCCTTTAGGGGAGCTGGAAGGAACTTGGAAGGAGAGAAAATGCCTCAAGTATCAGGCTTGCTTCTGTGTGTAGAGGGTTGTAGGGATAAGAGAGTGGCTTTTGAGGTGATCATCATATCCTCCAGCGGGAGCTGGCTCACCTCACACATTTGGACTTCTTTTTTTTTTTTCTTTGTGATAATAGAGGTAGTAGTAGTTTTCAATGCCAAAAGGTAGACAAAATAGGCAAAAAAACCATGGATATATTGATATTCCCAGAAGTCTGATGTCAGGAGTAACTAGTCCCATTCCTGTCTTTCTCCCTATCACCTAAGAGTATGATGATTCCAGAGGCTTGCTTGGAATGTAAGTGAATCTTCAACTACATGATTTGAAGGAGAGCTGCATACACACATTTCCCCTTTCCAGAAGTATGTGTTGAATGCTTGGCTGCATGGAAAAAAAAAAAAAAAAAAAGTCTTCATTGTTGAAGATCTTTTACTCTGGGGAGGGTGGGGTGAGGTGGAAAACAACCAACCAACCAAAGCAACACAAAAATCATTTAAAACAAAGTGGAAATGAGGTTAAGTGAGCTTGGTAATTGAGAGACTCAGACTTCACAGTTTTCTCCAAGGAATATTAATCATTAATATTTTTTTTTTTCATAGTATTGCAAAGACTAGGTTCCCTTATGGCCCTCTACCAAAAATCATAGTTTACCTCTCCATCATTTTTTTTTCCTCTCTGTTTTGTTTTTAGATTGTCAGTCTTTGAGAGTATTTCTTAAGACTTAACTTGAACATTGCTGTCTGAATAGAAAAGAGATAAGCTGACACCAGACTACTGTGTAAACATTATTTTTCTGATATTGTCGTATATTTCAGCTCCCAGTATTCTATCTTAGCTGCTTCATCCCCAGGTCATTTCTCACAACTGTAGACTGTAAGCGTGAAGAAAATGTGGTGTCATCTTATTGGTTTCTATAGCTCCTAGTCATCATTGCAAACTAAACTTTGAGCTCTAGTTAGGTATCTTAGTACCATAACTAAATATTGGAAATTCAGGGGTTATTCAGTACTACTGAAATATAAAATTATTTATTAAAAAATGAGATATTGAATGCATGTTTCTTAACAGAAGTCATAACATTTTCTCTATGTTTTATTCTGTTTCATATAGTTTTAACATTTTTAAGGGTTCTGTTTACTTCTTTAAGGTTAAACTTTAGTGTGCTCAATGGTGTCAAATCTAATCGAGGAAAAAACGTTATTGGAGGGTCTAAGGCAGTCTTCTTGGATACAAATTAAGTCTGTGTGTAAATGAATATTCTCAAGTCATCTCCTTTTGCAGAACTAGAACTAAAAATTGGTCAGTTAAAGTAGTATTTACAGTAAAAAAAAAATAGAAGTTCCAGATTATTAGCTTGAAATAATTCTTATGTTTAGTTTTTGTTTGAAAATAGAATAATTATTCAAGCACTGTCAAGATGCCAAGTTTAATATTTCAGGGACATATAAATACACTTGTCTGAGGAAATTCCTGTCCCTAAAAATTTGCAGAGTTCCTTGAGCATGTAGTAGTCTGATTATGACATTTCTCAATTATCACTTAAAGCATGCACTGATAGTACCAAATGGTACTATTTTAATTCTTATAAAGAAGTAAAAATGCATTAACTTTTGCCAATTGTATCATGAAACCCACTCTGAAAATAAAGATTTTAAAGAAGTGTTTTCTGTATTTGAACAGTTTTCACACATTCATATATTTATTTCTCTTTATGGGTCTATTTAAGCTAGAATGGAGGTGTTCATGTGTATGTTAAATTGTAGCTAAAATCTACTTACTAAAGCAAAAATAACTCCAGAAAACATGTCTAATCTTTATTTAGTAAAGACGGATACAATTTTATAAATTACACAAGTAATCTTTCCATAATAAATAAAGGCCAAGAGAGAGGATAGAAAAGGAAAAAAGGAATTAACATAATTTTCACTCTGTCTTGTCATTCATAAACCTAAAGTTTATTAAAAATATCCATTTTCTGCTAACACTACAGCTTATATATTTCAAATCTAACAGTCTCTTTTTACTCCCTTCAAGAGCAGAACAGTATATCACAGAAAAGGTACAACATGATCAATCTTTTCTTAAAAGAGTGTGGGCTATAAATGCAAATAACTTCATTAATGTTTTTGAGGTATAGGACAGGGAAAAATAATGCTTGCACATAATCTGATTTTTAAATAGTATTTCTCAGAAACTATTTTTATTATGGCAACATATGTAGTTTCAGATATTTATTCTCAGTCCACTATCTTCCAAATTGTTTGATTTTTGCTACTTAGTGGACTGCTTTGAGCTATTGCTCATTGATTAGGGTGTAGGAGGTGCTAGGCAAATATTTTTCTATAAATTTACATTTACTGTTTCTGCCAGTTGATTTAATTGCCTTTTTCATTACAACTGTTTAATTGTGCTTTGTTTAACAAAAAATTTACAGCCCTATGAACTACATAGCAACATGACAAAGGTCAAACTGTGGACCTCTGACACCAGCCTAATTACTCAAGTAATTTCAACTCAGTAGCCCAAGACATTGGCAAGCCCAGATGCTGTTTTCATATGCAAAGACTGCTTTAGTCTGTTTTATTGCTGTGATAGAGTATGTCCATCACAGCATATTTTTGATGCCACTCCCTCCTGCTAGACTTTTTTAGTCTCAGTACTTCCCAGGATAGGATTCTTCAAACTGTTAGGCACTACATACAAGTATGAGTTTACATGTGGTAGTACTGAGTAACCTACCAGTTATTTGCAGAACTTTAAATAATATTTATTTCACTTTTTTTTTTTATGAAGCATTTCTTTATTATTTCATATTCTCTTAACTTGTGCTTCTTCTCTGATATTTTCCTCTGAAAGGGTTACATTTACTGCAAAGCTATTGTTAGACTTAGCAGCTAAAACTCTTCATAGGCAATCTAGCAAAACAATTAATCCTGCCAGCGGACCACTAGTTTCTGGTCCTATTTCCAAGGACCTTTCAAAGCAGACTTCAGACCAGAGGAGTTATGTCTAGCTTTTTCCTGCCTTCCTATCTCTTGAGAGCTCTGCAGTTCCTGCTTTTCACATTTTTTATCCAAAATGCAGGTTTTGACATCCTTCTGAGTTAATATCAGAACTGAAAGTACTTCATCATCAACCTGTGCTACGATTATGCTGCCTGGGTTTTTTAAAGAAACTGTTTAAAATACCAGTATAATCATGGTAGTTGATGACTGTTTAAAGGATACCAGGATACCAGGAAAAATGAATCTCCTCTCTACATGTAATATTGCATAGGGGACTTTTCCATGGTTTCTTGATTTATTGATGGTGGGTAAAATGTTAATATTATGCTATTTTTCTTTTCACTTTAAGGTTTGTGTATAACATTACATCTCTACCATGATGCTTTCAGAAGTATAGGCAGACTGAATTTTACTCATCAAGTAGTGTAACTGTAGCCAGGCTAGGCTAAGAGAGTGACTGCTGTTGTCGAGAAAAGTTGTCTTTCATTCTCTGGCCTTCCATAGCCATCCTATACAGTACAATTTGTTCCATAGGATCAGCAGCAGCAGCCACAACTCTCAGTTCCTGAGCTGAAATAAAGAGCCATTAATTGATTTTGCAGCCTTAATGAACTGGTGACATAGACAAGCAAGCTATACCTGGAGTCAACTTTTACGTGCATTTACAGATAACACTTTGAAAATCTATCTCTGTGCTGTCTGAAGTTAATAAGAAATACAGGCAATCGACTCACTTAAAATGATGACTGTGTATGAAGTATAGGAAAAGGTTTAGTAACCCCTATGAAGAAGTATGGCATTGCACCATTTATAATGTTGTCATCAAATAGTAGACAACTATTCAATGAAAGCACTATTTTCATTCCAAACATATGTCACATGTTCTAAGTCAGAATGTTAGTAAATTAATGTTTTCTCTTGTCTGTTATTATGATTTTTAATACTTTTGTAATGCAACATCTGAGAAAACTTTCTTCTAAGTTAATCAAATATTACTTTTAAAAAAATTCGGAACAGGACCTTGGATAGGTTTTGTCTAGCAGACACATTAATAAAACTGCAGAAAAATATTGTGAAAGTATCTTTTTAGAGCATTGTCCTCTCTGATGTCTCCATATGTAAACATATTTATGAAGATATAATTTGCAGTCATCACATGTGAGGAAGGTGGATATTGTGCTTGTAATTGTGCTTGTTCTCATTGAAAAGTGAACATTCTTATAAATCTAAGATATATGTGTTGTATTCTTCTTAACAAATAAAACTTCAAAATATAATAAGTAATTAATACACATCTTTTAACAATCATGTTATAAATGTGACTTTGCTCAGTTTGTGTGGGAAGATGAGCTTGTTTGTTCTCCCCGAGTAAAGCATATTCTGTAGTAAAAGACATGGACTATTTTTGTGATAGTATCTAGATATATACAGGGAAATAACAATTTTTTTTGAACACAATATATATTTCTTTGACCTTAAACATAAAAATACGGTTAAAGTTTCAGGTTTTTTTTTCTTTCACCAACATGACCCCTTTTGTAGCTGTTCACTGGTTCTCAATACAGGAAACAACACAGACTATGGCAATATCAAACACGCCGAGGTCAGTATGGCTCGAATAGTTCTGTTGGTGAAGTGAAAATACAACAGGTGACTAAAGTTATTATATCATAGATGCTTGCCCTGCCCTTCTGACGGATGCTTCTAGCCCATTGTAACATTGGATAGGATGAGGTATTGGAAAGGAGAAGTTAGCCATCAATGAATTCTGCCAGAGCCTACCTGTCCAAACTAAGATTCAAGCTGGTATAACTTTATCATATTTTAAGCAAGTTTTTTGTATGTACTGGTTTACATTTTCTGCTGTTAGTCAGGCTTTTGTTTCTTATTGCTTTATAATATAAATAACTTGTTCTTACTAGCAAAATAAAATCCTAAAAGTGTTATCTTACCTGCAAGAGTTATACGATTTCCCCTCCTTCTTTTTTTTTTTTTTTTAAAAGCATTTGGACATAATGAGTGCCCTGATCCTGGAGTGCCAATCAATGCTCGGCGTTTTGGTGACAACTTTCAGCTGGGGAGCTCAATATCTGTTATATGTGAGGAAGGATTTATTAAAACACAAGGAACTGAAACAATTACTTGCATGCTAATGGATGGAAAAGTAATGTGGAGTGGACCTATTCCTAAGTGTGGAGGTATGTATAACATTTCTTTCTGATTCAAGACCTGATGTTATGTCTTTTAAGTTGTCACCAATTGAAGTTCAGATATTTGCCAACAGATAGCACAAAGATCCTGTAAAACATAGTCCTTAGCAAAGGAGTCCAGTAAGGCATGAGTTTTTATAATAACCCTGTCTAAAGAGTGAATTTTTCTCATAACTGTTATAAGGACAGAAGAAATAGACACAAAAATATCTGCATAAACATCGATGATGCAAACCCTGCAAACCTCTGTAACAATGAAGGCTCATCTAAAAAACTTATTAGGAAAGGAATAGGAGTAGTTTATGCTGTTCATACTTCCAGATAGCTCTCATTTGGCACTGGTGGAGCTACAATTTTCCAAATAAATGTTATGCTTGAAAGGTTCACTTTTTTTTTTTTTTTTTTAAAAACATGTATTTGTCCACTTTAAGAAATTGTATAAAACAGTGAGCTTCAGTGCTAGAAATTCACCAATAATATTAATCTCTGCATTTTTTATTTCCAGCCCAATCAGTATAATTATTGACCTTGTTAATACCTAGGAGACACAGACATGAGGGGAGAAGAAAATAAGAAAATGCTTCTGTTTTCACTGAATCTTATTTTAGTATATAGGTATGATAGTCTATTTAGTATATTGAAGGTTTCTCTTCTTCAACTTTGATATTTAAATCTCTTGCTCACGTTGTCACTCAAAGTTCTTAAGCAGTCAAGAAAACTGGGTGGTTGTTTTTTGTTTGTTTCATTTGTATTTTTATTTTATTTTCACCCAGATTCACATAGGAGGTTTCTTCAAAGTACAGCTATTGACTTCCTACTTGAGACTGACAAACAATTTAAAGTCATTTGAGTGCTCGATTATGTTTGCTGATGCAATATTAGATTAGAATGAAGACGTTGTTCTCTTTGCAGGTTACACTTTCAAGGTTGCTTTAAAAATTTCAAATTAATGGGAATATTTTAAAATATCTGTCCATACACAAGATAAACTGATCCATAGGTGGTCTGAGACTCTAAATGGGACCTTTATTGGAATCCTAGAGTTTGGAACACTATTTTATTTTAATTAGATGTATTTATCAGCTGTAAAATGAGATATATTTTTTAAATTTTAGATAAATTTGAAGACAAGTAAAAATATTTTTAAGCTAATAATGTAATTTTCTCTGTTCAGAATTTTTGTTGACTGTACACATTTGTCTATAACACATAGTCATTTCATGTAAGGTGAAGTTTGCTTGCCTGACAAATAACTCATAATTTCATTGTCATATCTTTCAAGGTAAAGGCATGAACTCCACATATGGACTAGGAGACACTGAAAGTGGCTGCTGTGGAGTTTTCCTTCCACTGCAGAAATGTTGACTATTTCGATTTTTAGGAGAGAATTATTTAACAATAAACATAGTGCAGATGGAGTGGGTCAGCATACTTGTTTTTCAAACCAATCCTGGTCAGCTTCTGCTGGGGCTTCCTCCGAGCCCTCCCAATGCCCAGGATCCTGTTTCCACTCAGCCTGGGGCTGTTGGTCCCTGCTCCAGCAATGCTGCAAGAGTGCTGGTCTACAGCCCTATTCTCTGTTGATGTCAACAGGGCTTCCTGGTTTGACCTCAGACCTAACCCTTCAAATTGCATTCATCTGATGGTCACTTGGCTGTCACTAGACCCTTTTCCTGTCAGCAATCCAGTCCTGTTTAATTTGCTTAGGTAGAGTTGGATGATGCTCTGTCACACTAACTCTGTGTGTGTGTGTCTATGTGTGTGTGTGTGTGTGCGTGATCATCCTTGGCTTCTCTAGCGGAACAGCCCTGCTTTAGTGTTTTGAGTTTGGGATTCTTGCCCTTGTGCATTTCAGCCTTCCTGTGTGAAGGTTATATGGAGGATTTTCCAATAATCTCTTCTAAAGGTATGCTGTTGTACCTGTGATGCAACTCTAACCTTCACTTTCCTGCTTAACTCCTGTAATTCTTAATATCCTACTGTTCTGTAGCATGAGTGCTAAGATCTTGAAAAAAGTGTCTAAAACTATGAATCTACAAGATACTCAGTGATTAGCCTGTCATCCTCAAAGCTTTGTTCATACTCCCATACAGAAATATCCTGCCTCAACCCCTGAACCTTACTGTAGAAAGAAATAAATAGAAATGACTTTGTGAGAATTCTTAGATCAGGCTTAGATTAACTTTCAGTATTCAGCATAGACCTGTGTTTGACAAAGAGATTCTGGTTGATGAAAGCCTCTAGTTATGTTATATTTCTAGTCTTTTGTTTTTAACACACTAGCAGTGGATATGAATCTGCCAGGCATCTATCAAACAGAACTAGAAGAAAGAACAGAGGCTGAAAACCAATGTAAAATAGGTCAGGAAAACAATCCTTTGGCAAGATGACTGGAGAGTTTTATTTTCTAAAAACAAGGCTCTTTAAGATAAGCCCCATAACCCAACTGTTCAGAAAAGAAGGACTCCTGGGTCTGAGAAATCAGCAGGTGATGGTAAGCATAAAATAAAAAATTCTACTAAATCTGACACTGCAGACATCAGGAAGAACCATTATTGGGGGAAGAGTAACAAAATGACAACAGCAAAACACTCTATTATTGTCAGATCCCAAATACAAAGATAAATTATTTTAATTTGGGCAATCTTGTAATTGGCATGATTTTTAATACAGTATCCATATGAGCATTATTGTAAGAGTTACTTTTTCCATTCCAAAGATAATCTTTGACAGTTTCATGTAAATTTTGTGGGGAAATGGAGCTTTATACAAGTTCTGAAATACCATTTTCCAAGTATGGTAGTAGACTGGCTCAAAATAAAACCATCTGGTATTTCTATTCTTGTTGATGTACTTTGTAGTTTGTAGGCCCCATATGCATTATGAATATGTGTAAGTGGTTAGACACAATAAAGTGTAGAGATGATGAATGCAGTAGATCTAGCCTTCTGGTTGCTGAGGCGACTATAAGTTTAAATAACTTATTGTTTAACTGGTGCTGTTTGCTGAAATTAATATGACAAAGGTATTTTAAGATAAAAGATGAGAAATGTTTTAAAAACAGCATTACTGGAAAAAAAATACTAAAACTGGATATTTAGAAATGTTTGCAATATATTGAATTGTGAATTTTATATAGCTTTTAGAAACCTTTTTTTTTTTTTTTCCCTCATACAGTAGGAGGCAGATGGACTATTATGTCCTTAAAAATATAAAATAGCTCTTTACAATAGTTTGTCATTTTAGCATAGGAGTTTGGTAATCTTCTGAGAAAAATGAAGATCCAGCAAATATATGATAATTCATGATCTTCAATTTGGAGGTGTTTCAACCAGGGCAAAATTAATCTATTTTTGTAATGGAGCAGTCCAGAATAATATAGGCAATTGTGTGTACTATACTGGTTTGTCAAAATGAGCACCCAAAATGTTTTGCAGAGGTATTAGGTGACAAAAAAAACCCCAGAAATTTAAGAAATAGCCATGTGTTTGGGGAAAAATGCTGTATATTTCACACCATTTTTAATAGGAACACATACTTCTTAATAGTACAATAAGACCTTTCCAGCTTCTTTATGATACACAGTGTGGCTCATTTATTTTCATTGTGTAGCCCCGTATGCATAACGTCCACTGGAACAATGGTATTATGAAGCTTTATGGTGCAGCTTTCTCTTCCTACAAAGTAAGATACTTCTCTCTGTCTAAATGGATACTTACGTGATACTAGTAAGCAAAAAAGAAGAGTGTTTTCTGATAATTAATTACATAGTTATATGTGTGATGGGACAGAGTGTACTCTCAGCAAGTTTGCCACAACACCAAACCAAGAGGAATGGTGTATATGCCAAAGGGTTGTGCTGCCATCCAAGAGAGAACTCTACAGGCTGGAGAAATGGGCTAATAGGAAGCTCATGAAGTTCAACAAGGGGAAGTGCGAAGGAAGTCCTGCATCTGGGGAGGAACATGCACCAATATATGCTAGGGGCCACCAAGCTGGAAAGCAGTTTTGCAGAAAAGGCCCTGGAGGTCCTGGTGAACACCAAGTTAAAATGTGTGCCCTTGCAGCAAAGAATACTAATGGTATACTGGGATGCATAAGGCAAAATATTGCAAGCAGATTGAGGGAGGTGATCTTTCCCCTCTAACCTGAGTACTGGTGAGGCTACACTTGGAGTTTCTGTTCAGTCCTGGGCTTCTTGGTGTAAGACAGATACGGACATACAGGAAAGAACCTCAAAAATTATTAAGGGATTGGAGCATCTTTGCTATGAGGAAAGGCTGAGAGAGCTGAGACTCTGTCTTCACAGCAGCAATTTTATGTCCTCATAGAATCAGAGAATGGTTTGTGTTGGAAGGGACCGTTAAAGATCATCTAGTCCAACCCCTCTGCTATGGCCAGGGGCATCTTCCACTAAATCAGGATCCTCAAAGCTCTGTCCGACCTTACTTTGAACAACTCCAGTGATCAACAACTTCTCTAGGCAACCCATTCCAGTGTCTTACCACCTTCATCCTAAGAAACGTCTTCTTTGTATCCGATGTAAATCTACACTCTTTTAGTTAAAATCTATTATCTCTTGTCCTGTCACTACAGGCCTTGATAAAGTCACTCTCCATTTTCCATGTAAGCTCATTTTAAATAATGAAAGGCCACAATCAGGTCTCTGCAGAGGTTGGTTTTCTCTAGGCTGAAAAACTCCAACTCTCAGCTTTTCTTCACAGAAGAGGTGTTTCAGCTCCAACCCTTTGACCATTTTTGTGGCACTTCTAACCTGTTCTAACAGGTCCATATCCTTCTTGTGGTGGGTACCTGGTAGCTGGATGCAGTATTCCATGTGAGTTCTCACAAGAGCAGAGCAAAGGGGAAAAATCACCTCCCCTGATCTACTGGCCTTGCTTCTTTTTGCACAGCTCAGGATACAGTTGGATTTCTGGGTTGCAAGCATACGTTCCCAGGTCATCTCCAGTTTTCCATCCACCAATATCCCCAAGTCCTTCTCTGCAAGACTGGTTTTAATCCATTCATCTTTTATCATCTGCAGGTCTCCTGACGTATCTTTGGATATTCACTTTGGAAGTGAATATTGAAGTGTTTTGGTAACAGGACAAAAGGCTTGCTTGTGTTTAGAAATAAATGAGAAGGAGTTGTTTCATTCAGATAGTTACAAAATCCATACACATAGTATATAACTCACTTGGAGTGCTTTACTAAGATGCTTTAATTTAACAATAAAAGGAAATCTTAAGCAAAAATAAAACTCTTTGTCTACATATAGATTCCTATTATGTAAATAAATATGCATATGTGTTTAGTGAGCCTGGCAAAGAAACAAAGCAAGCTCATCCTTCAGTTTGGAAAATGAAATTCAGGGGAAAATTTCCAGCTTGATTATGTCAACTGTGCATGAACTTTAAGGCTTGAGGAAATCCAGGGGCGTCTGGTGAATTTGTTTAGAAAAGTCTCATAAATATATATATATATATATATATATAAATAAAATAAAAAGCAACTCTGTAAGATTTTCCTTTAGAAAATGTATTTAGTCCCCGAGGGTTCAGATCCCGAGAAGCTTGCCAAATCTAATTTGGACTGAATCAAATCCTTAATTAGCAATTAGGCAAAGAAGCTCATGATAACAATAACTCTGTCATGCATTGATAGTTCCATAGGCTAATGTATTTACACCAATATTCATCAGAAAATACAAAGTATTTAAGCATACTTCTAATTGTATTTTCCTAAGTGTCTGTAAGTTACCAGGTGGCCTACTTGATTATTGTGTATGATAAAGTTTATATATTTATACACTCAAGTTTATGTTCTTCTCTGATTATTTGTGCAGATGAACAAATCTCACTCTTGGCACATGCCCATGTAATGTACAAGAGACAAATAAGGTATCCTGGTATCTCTTCATTTAGCCCAAAGGCACCCAATTCTAACACTTGCTATTGCAGTTTGCATCTTAGAAATCTGCACATTGATGGTCTTTAAATCTCAGTACTGTTTAAAAGTTCCGATCTCTAGAATACAGTGCCCTCACTCCAGGAGTGGAATTGATATGTCCCTGGAATTGGAACTGAAGTCAACTGAAGTCCCCTGAAAACCATCTCTTCAGTGAGATATAAGACCATAGCTCAGTAACCTTCCTAAACCTAAACTGAGAATCCACTTATCCAGCTAGTTGAATTCTTATTTATATAACACAAGAAAAGTGGCTAGTTCTATCTGAACTTCATCTAGAATAAGGGATATCCAGTGTTTGATGCTGTGCTCTTGAGAAGTCTTTGACAAATAAATATTTATTCTCATCAAGGTTGCATCAGTGCACATCCGTACTACACCATAGTTGTGGAAAAGAGCGTGGTGTAAGTGGTTCAGTTTTGTATTATTTGTCACTGTCCACAGAATATGCTAGCTACTTCTTCATGGCTGATATTTTGGAAAAGCAATGAATTTTGTTTCTGCCTGCTTGTGTAAAGCACTGAAATGTATGTATGCCCCACAGAGGGCAAGGAATATTCCAATTAAAAAAAAAAAAAAAAAGTTTTTGTGACAGAAAAAATAGTTTTCATGTAAAGTTAGAATTGCATAGCTATTACATTCTGCAGATTTCATTTTCTATAAACCAGTCAGCAATTACTGAACATAAAGAAATTGTAGACTGCTCATCATTTGAGACTATAGTCACCAGTTTAAAATCATGCTGTACATAATGCTTTCGTCTTTTAAATGCTGCTGTGTTGACCATCATTGGAAACATATTTGTTGTAGGAAAAAAATAAATAATATATGGTTTACATTTCACAGGTTCTAAGTTCTAATCCAGTATGCTATATAAGGTTTTACATGTTTATGCTATTATAGTAGTCTCGTGAAAATCAACTCATACTACTATGCTTTCCTTAGCTTTCTTTTTCCTTACAATAGGTTTCAACACCTTATCAGGTCCTTATCAACCTTGTGTTTTCTTCAAAGAAATATTGATAAGGTCTTTTCATAAGGTCACAAGTAATGCTCACTCACAAAAGTCAGAGCAACTGTGAAAAAGACTTTTTTATAGTATTACTCCTACCTCGCTTTTTTTACTTAATATTCAAAGTAACCCATTTTAGTTAAAATAATAATAATTGGAAAACCAAAACAAACAACAAACAAACTTCCTAAATGTTCCTACTTGTAACAATTTTTACTAAAGTACCTGGATTCCCTAAGGGACAGCATTTTGCAAGCACTTCAGTGAGTGAAAAAGTTTAGTTTAGAGTCAAATTTTACAAATTATTTTGTCTCAGGGATAAGTAACTGAAGTTAGTTATTTGATATGTAACATTGTAACTCAAGGAAAATACATCTTATTATTCTAGAGTAAAATATATTCAAATACCAGTTGCTTTTCTGTCTTGTCTCCTCTAGACTGGTTTTGTATTAGTCGATATAGGTAGGTTTACTGTATTCAAGTCTATGTGTAGTAGGCATATAGAAAAATACATAGACATGATCTTTTTGCAGATGCTTAGACTTGTGCTGAAAAATATATATTCAATTTACTGCACTGAATATGCATTGAATTTATAAGTTGTCCTAGATATTTTAAATTGCTGGAAAAACACTTAAGATTTGTTACCCATTTTAAATATGTTAATACTTCTAGTTATGGAGCTACTGTATTTCTTAGATGTATAGAATTCAAGATAGTTCTGTGAATTAACTTCTCTATTCAGGGAATATCAATCTCCTACTGAAAACAAATAAACAAAAACATTCCAAGCATTCCCATGTTCTTATCCTCACCCACCCATACCACTGATGATCTCACAAAAGACTGATGAGACAAGTGCTTGACTTTACAAGCACATGTTTTATTTTCATGCATGGAATTAAAAACCTGCACAGAATTTTGCCAGACTTAAACCTAAAAAAAATCTGTCCCTCAGCAGTATTGGTTTTACTGTTCCTATTCTTTGCACCTGTGAGATTATACCATCTTTGGGATAGACTACCACTGTCCATAGTCAAAATCAGCATCAGTCAAATGTGAGTATTACTTCTGAGATTTTTCACTTCTGCCCTATGACTTTCTTGACACTAATCAGCTAATGGAAACTTCCCTCTGTCACAGATTCTCTTCAACTATTTTAGAAGAATTCTTATCAAATAAATGTTCTTCATCGTTGTAATACCTACCTGTAATTAATGTGTCATTAAGCCATTGAAAAACTTTAAATATGATTACCAACAACTTTGGTTTCAGTTATGTCCTAATACAGTTGTCTTAGCTTATATTTACTCATGATCTCTGAGGTTATTTCTAGTTATTTCTAGTATTTTTGGTTACTGATGTACATATTACAGTGTTTAATACATATTTATTTGCCAAAAGCTTCAAAAGTATCAACTAATCTCCTACAGATGGTAAGTATGTCTTTTTCATGAATGAGGAATTTGAATTGCCAACATGACAAGAAAAATGCGTGTGGTCTGACAGTGGATCCATGTCAAAGCTAGAATATTAATTCACTAGTATCTAGCTTGATACTCACCTGAAACTTTTGCAAGATTTTCAAATTTCTCTGCTCACAAATGAAAGCAGAAGTAATGGCAATTTATAAACACTATATTTTGTTGTATGTCCTTTGTTACAGGAAAATAGATTTTGCCTTTAAGAATACAGTTTAAAAAGCTTTGTCATGGACTATTGAACAGTTTATTTTATCTTATTGAGGTTTTAATTCAGTTGTCTCTGTCTAATTGTGAGCCCTACAGGAGTCTGTAAGTTTCAAAGCTTTGTTACATCTTCTTGCAACTGAATTTTTAAAAATTGTTCGGTATAGATGTCCTATGTTGAAAGTGATAATTATTAATTACATATACCATTGTCTTTGTTTCATTTTTAGCTCCATGTGGTGGGCATTTTTCATCTCCCAGTGGAGTAATCCTCTCTCCAGGCTGGCCAGGGTATTATAAAGATTCCCTGAATTGTGAGTGGGTGATAGAAGCTGAACCAGGACACTCTATCAAAATTACATTTGAAAGGTCTTGGCTAATGTTTTTCTTATTTAATATCTTCCAATTTTTACCCAGAAGGAGTTTATTAGCTCTGTTACAACATTAATTTGCACTATGCCTAAAATCAAGGAATTGTATTGTCAAGTAAGATTTTTTAAAATACCTTAGTGCCTTCAGAGCATAAGTTTTATTTTCAGTGTAATTTCTACTTTGATGCACTGAAAAGCTTTTGAAATCCCTACCCTCTTGCATATATTTTAGCCTGTCTAGCCCAGTTAAAAATTGTGTCTGTTTTTAAAGATTAGCATGTTTCCTTTGCTCATAACCATATTGTTATGATGAAGTGTACTTACAAAATATTATTTTCTCTCAGACCTATGAAATCTTCAGCTCTGAAAATCTGAATCAGTTATGAATGCATTTAATTCAGTTTTCATATTTTTATCCATTGTGAATATTTAATTACCAAATTGGCTGATTTGTTTCTGTGAAAAGACTCTGTGCCCTCAGGATGGAGTTTGAATTTCCCCAAATTACTCCAACGTTCCACTTTTCCTACATTATTGCCTGTTACTTAAGTTCCTTCTTTATTCCAAGGATCGAAATGTGCTGACGATCTTATATTTTTCATGCTAGAAAGACACGGGCATTTCATTTAGGCTTTTTATGAGAAAGCAAAATAGAAAATATAATTTAAAAAAATGCTTCATTCTACCTATTTTCAAGGCTGTTTTAGATTCTTCTTAATGGTAGATATTCATGAAGTTAGATGATGATCCAGGAAAAGAGGACCTTTGATAATCAAAATTATAGCACACAAATATCATCCAAGTACTTCTTGCTTATTATTTGTGCAAAGTATTTTAACTACTCCTGGTCAACTCAACTTAAAAGAGAAGATATAATTTCACTTTAATACAATTGAAGAGTCATTTTTAGCATAGTATGAAAATTACCACTTTCTCTTAGCAAAATTTCTCATTGTGATGAGATTGTGTAAAAGTTTTTTCTAGTACTATATTTTACACTATAGTAAAGAGTTCGCATGTCATTATGTACCATCAGACAACAGGTAATATGGACACTTTGAAGGTATTTCCAAGCCTTAACATCAAATGAAAGCTAGTATTCTAAAATCATTAATGCTGTACATCACCTTAAAATGAAGATTTACCAAATTTTTGCTAATTAAAATATAAAAGAAAAGTTAATAAATCCCTCTTGTAGAAGTTAATTAAACTCATATTAGTTCAAAATTAAAATAAAATTATTGCTTTTCCTCATTGTCTTTCATTGTAAAATGAAAATTTTGGAGCTTTCATTAACTCAAGTTTTTGAAAAAGAAAAATATAATTTCAAATAACTTATTTTTAAATTAGCATTTCATTTTCAACCTCATATTTGTTGTGGACAGTAATTTCAAATTGAAAAGCCTTTTCCTTTGTATTTGCAAAATTCTATGTCAGCCAGAATTTCAGCTGAATTTCATTATATCTGACAGTCTCTTGTGTACACTTTCTGTTTGTAATGCATTAACATGTTGTTATAAAATTGCACAACCTCTATTAGTCTTGTAGGTAAGAGCAATAAGAACAAGATGTGGTGTCTTCAGAGCACAGAGAGATCTTCTGTCCTCTTTATAAGCTAATCTTATCATGACATTATGACATTTCTTTTTCCATTGCTGCTCTTACTGGACACTCTTGTCATTTGCTATAAATTGGACTTATATACATATTGCTCAAATGCAGCAAGATTAATCTAGAGAGCCCCTACTTACATACAGGTGTTCGTATGCTTATGTCTTTCTGTGGAGGAGTACGTGTAAAAATAAATCTATATGTCTTCACAGAAATACATTCAGATATGTAATTACATGTTTGGATGTAAATAAAAAAGTTATTACATAAAACAAATAATGAAATAAATCTTCAAAGTACACTGGAAGAAATAATTTAGTAGACTACTAATGTTAACTTACTTAGACTATTATTTTTCACATAATTCAAACTTACATTCAGAGACTTACATTCATCTATAACATTATTTTTAAAGACTCATTCTGTTTTGAATGTCCTTGCTCTGCTCCTTTTGCTTGCAAATCTTCAGCTGGACTTAGGACAGAAGGTTAATTTTGTTGAAATATGCACATTTAAAACTACAGCCAAATATATTTCCCATTTCATTAAAAAGAAACAAACAAACAAATATTTTGTCCACTTCTTTACATTTCACCTTTGTCCGGAAAAAGAAAGACAAATACTTTTTCTAGCTTTTCTTAGTGCAAACACTAAAACTTCCACAGTATCTTTAGCGGTTCGAAATATTTTTTCAGTTTCTCAATCAAGGTAAAACATTTATAGTACAATTGTAAGGTCTTTGCATCCTTTCTTTTTTGGATATTCTAAGAGGAAGGGAATAGTTATTAGTAATGCAGATTTCCTCCAGAGTGACATATTAACATTATACAATTTACCATTTGCTCAGTGATTTATTTCCTTTTAATCTCCCATCTTCTTCTCTTCCTATGGCTTCTGTCTTATGACATTGCATATGTGTGAGGTACTGCATTCTACAACTGTATGCTAAAATTTTCCTATGCCATGGAAAGAGATTTACAGACAAAGCTTATAATAATGACTATGAAATTTTGAGGTTTCATAATAACATTTTATATCCTGTTTTATGATTATGCATGTATGCTCAAAATAGTTTACTCCTTTTGTAGAGGCAGCTACGATAGATAAACTGTTGGATTTTTGTTATAAGTCAGTAGCTTTTTAGACTGAATTGAAATGATAGAAGTAAGAAATGGTAGTGCCATTCTTCATTTAATGAATTATCACAAAGCATAATTATGAGTATTTAAATGTTATGGATGTTAATCAGTAAACTAGTGATTGGAGTACTAGTCACATTTGACTAATGAGCATACAATATGTATATATACTAATGTGAATACTGATATCCTGACACTTCATTGAGTCGATAAGTTGTGTTCTAGAAACTTAGATGCAAGCTTTATATCTTTAAAGAAGATTAAAAAGTATGTGTCACCTCCTGTGTAAAAGTTTGTTTTTACTCCTATCTGCTTGGATAAGTTTTTGTGAGTCCACTATAAGAAGAGACCTCACACAGTAACAAAGCCATGCAGGTTAAAGAGTAGTGACCGGTTAAACAGGAAAGAACATCAGTGTCTTCTTACATGAGGACAAAGTATTTTTTATTCAGTTTCCAATAAATCCCTACTGTTTTCTGACAACAGGGAATAAACAGATGGTATGTAAATATATCAGATAAGTTGATCATCAAGATGAAAAGCGTTCAAGAAAAAAATGATATTAGCATCACCTTTATAAATTAAATTTAAATGGAATACTTTTCTGAGCCCAATGACCAAGCAAAGGCATTGTACGTAATCCCCTCTTCAAATTTCTTTCAGCTCATTTCACTACAAAATTGTCCTCACTTTTTCTTCAGTGCTCGTTTGTTTTTTTCATCTCCTGACTTTTCTGACGTTTGTGGTGTTATATGTACTCTTTGAGCAACAAGTACTTAAGAGAGGATTTCTGTTACGTCTTTGGAGACTTAATTTCATCATGTCTTGACTGACCTGATAAGTTATTTTGCATTTATGAGGTCAGTGCCTCTCTTAAGTATGTTTTTAATAAAGAAACAAAGAAATCAGAGCAAGGTTATAGTATTTGTTTTCCAAGATGGCTTCAGTTTTGTATGGATTAGGGAGGTGGGGGGGAAGGGAGGAGCAGAAAAATTACTGAAAAAAACCCAAGTAATTGAAGTAATTGCCTAGTAGATTTTTTAGTTACACATCATTTTTAGCTCATGTGGAAACTAACAAAAAAAGACAAATTTTCAGTTCTTCTGCTTCTAGGCTTATCCTGCTTAATTTCCAAAACTCTTTTACTTTATTTCTGTGCTCCTTTCTATGTTATTTAGTAGGAGCAGGACATGGATAAAAGCAAACACATGTTTTGGAGGTTTAATTTGGCTTTTCCTCTTTCAACAAACTCTTTTAGATCGATAGGTTCAGACTCATGGGACATAAATACTGAAATACAGATTTTTTCAGTATATTAGCGTGAATCATACAGTTCCTTGACTGAATTTCACAAAACTGAATTAGGTATCTAAGTGAATCAGAGTGAGAATTAGGAATATCTGAAGGGTCCATATCAGATCCTACTGTTATTTTTAATTTTTTGTTCTTAAAGGCCTTTTCAATAATCCATCAAAGAGTCCATTAAAACAGTATGATTGATATAAGGTCTGTGATAGCAAGAAAGAGAGAAACCACTGTCAAAATATCTAACAGTTGTTTGGGATTGTTGATACCATCTAAAACAAGACAAGCAAGGAGAGATCTAGCAGCACTGTCATACTCATTCTTTCCTTGACAGAGGCAGCACACATGCTATCTGTAAACACACATTTTGCTCTGCAGTGTTTTCTAAATGGGAATTTTTTTTTTATTTGCCATAACTTGTACCACTACTTTGGACTGAGTCTCAACTGGCACAAGGCCACAAGTCTCAGAGCAGATTCAAATAATTCTATCCCTGCATACAGCTGATTTTAAGGGTAGAAACTGAGAGTGTGATTCTTTGATAATATAAAGTACCTTGATGATATTTGTGCCAAATGGAATGGATACAATAGGAGAATGAATCAAATCACCCTCTATATAATTCACTTTTTTTTTTTTTTTTTAAGTGCTATGAAATAGTATACAAAAATAATATTAACCTTTGCTAACAGATTATCTGTTTCTGGCTTTAGTTTCCTACAATACAAACCAGCTCAAGGACTTTAAATTTACTTCTCATCTTACTATGGCACTAACCTGAAATTTGGTTATTGTATTAATTAAATAGGATAATTAATACTATTATATTGATATTGTAAAATAGGTATATGGAAAAATAATTAAAATTATATGATCAGGAAAGGAACATAATTTTAAAATATGGCTCACTTTGTATGACTTTACTGACTTGTGTTTTAACTGCTTCTTAAATTGGTGCCTCTGTGTGTTTCTTCGATTGCAGATTTCAGACAGAACTCAATTATGATGTTTTGGAAGTTCATGATGGACCAAATCTATTATCTCCACTTTTGGGATCTTACAATGGCACACAGGTCCCACAATTCCTGTTTAGCAGTAGCAATTTCATATATCTTCTCTTCACAACTGACAACAGTCGTTCTAACAATGGCTTCAAGATTCACTATGAAAGTAAGTAATTCTGAATTATATGACTTGATTTCCCTTATCTTAGTTACGGATAGGTGCACAGGTATCATCTTTGGTAAATTCCTGTGATTTCTCAAACTTAAAAAGATTTAGTGATGTTAAACTGCAGAAGAGATGAACAATAATTTCATTTACTATTTAACGTCATTTCTGTACTGCTCCATGTCTTAAGAACCAGAACATCACAACAGGAAAGAAACACCTTTCTTCTGGGTGTCACTTTTATGTTTTGTTTTGTTTTAATTATTATTATTCTTCATATAATACATTGGTTTTGTGTGTAAAACTGCATGAGATCAGGAAGATTATTAAAATTTAAGCGAATACCTGAATTACTGTCCTGACTGCTGTACCTGTAGCTCTAACTGAAGGTAATGGCAAATGTAGTTTCCACTAATGAGCTGAAAATCAACCTATGATTATGGATTTTCAGGAACCCAAAAACCTGCATGTGTGTTCTGACAGAAGTATTCTTTTTTCGTTATTCTAGTCATATAAATTACACTGCTGAAGGGGTCTGTTAGATTACGTACTTTATGAATTCTTAAAATTTGTATAGGTTGATATATTAGCATGTCATCTGTGTTTCATGTTTCTAAGTTTACCTTTTGTTGTAATAAGTCATATTTTCATGTGAAATAATATTTTCGTAATCACTTCTAATTTGCTTACTAAAGGTCATGAGCACATTGTTATCTCTCCATTTCTTTTTTATACTCCTTCTTATTGGAACTACCACCAATCAATTTTGCACTATTTTTGGCCATTTTCACAGTTCCTGACCAGTAATTATAAGGATATTAAATATAATATATGTGGAGGTGACTTTGCTGGACAAATTTTAGGATGATTTGAAACAAGTTCTGGCTATTTATCCAAAAATACCCCAAACCAACCAACCAATTAAACTACAAATAAGCCCACCAACCTATTGTTATTACAAAATTCTTCACTGTCTTAGCCTCCTAGCCTTCACCCACATACTTCCATTTCTATCATCTTCTATACTGTGAAGAAATGATGATTTTGCTAAGTTATTATCCTTTCTGAAGTTGGAAAGCCGCCTATCCTTACAGTAAACTAGGCTAATATTGCCAGCGGAGAACACTAAATTCTTAAAATGACTGGCTAAATGAATAATGTTAAATGGTAGAAATTACACTTTGGGAATGTGAACAGCAAAAAAGATAAAAGCCATACTTATTACAAATATCCTTATATCAATCCGCTTTAATTAAAGAAAGTTGGAAAGGAAATCTAAAATTTCACTGCAATTGAACTGTTCAATTTTATTACAAAAATCCCATTTTTTCTAAAATTGATCCCCACCCAACAATTATCTTTACACTGGTGAAGAATGAAAGTTAAATTTATGCTATCAGAGAACATTGACAATATACATCCTTACCACTTGTACACAAAAAACCCCATTTTCTCTATTTTTTTCTGGTTAACAACCTTTGTTTATATACAGACATCTAGTATTAATTTTATTTTTGTTTAATTCTTAATGGTTCATTGTATTATATCATCCAGCACAACCCAATTCTAGTTACCTTTTTCTGGATGATAATAACAGTGATTAATGTTTCTCTGTTTAGCATTTCTCTCTTCAAATATACTATTGCAAGCTGAAGTCTTTTATATGTTCTTATTTGCTATGCTAATCATTTCTTTGGATGCTGAATTTCTTTCTAAGAAAGGATATTTTATGACTTTTGTGTAGGAATAAAAGGAATAACATCCATTTAAAAAAATGCTGAATACTTCTTGTAATTTGCCAATTTCAGTAATAATCCTAGAGATTTTATTTTTTATTTTTTATTTTTATTTTTTTCCCCCTGATTATTTTACAATGAAACTAAACTTCTCACTGGGAAATAATCTAAAAGGTTTAATTTTTTAGCATGAATTAAAATTCTTTTTTCAAGACATTTTTACTGCTTTCTCTGCTATTATCTTCTGAATATCTCACATACCAAATAAAGTAGGCATGAAAATTATTTATGTAAATAGTTGATCTATGTAAATATTTCAAGGATAAATATCGAATAAAAAATAAAGCATTTTAGCTAGGATAAAAAAGCTTGATTGGGAAAAATGAAGGCTGGAAATCAGAAATCTGAGCAATCATCAAGGTTTATCAACATCAGCATCAGGGAAAAAATCACTTAATATTACTGAGATAGGATCAAGCAAAATATCCTGTAAATTATGTGTTTTCTCTGCAACAATGGCAAGATGCAATTAATTAACCATAGAGTCTTGTAACAGTAACACAGAGAAACACAGTACAAGGATAATTCACTGAACATGTGTGATAACGCCCCCACTCACAGCACAGTGAATTACTTAAATTAATTTTTAAAACTCTGTTGGTTGGTTGTTTAATTATTTTCCTTATTGTTTCTTTGTTTTGTTTTGTTTTGTTTTAATCTAGGTGTTACTGTTAATACTTACTCTTGCTTGGATCCTGGCATACCAGTGCATGGACGTCGTTATGGACATGACTTCTCTATAGGTTCCACAGTCTCATTTAGTTGTGATCCAGGTTATAGGCTGAGTCATGAGGAGCCTTTGCTATGTGAAAAAAATCACTGGTGGAGTCATCCACTCCCAACTTGTGATGGTAAGATGGATGGATAAAGTACAGAATACCTTAAAATATACACATTTTGCCAAACTATTATTAGTCAAAATGACCTAAATATTGGGAAAAAAAAGAGTAGTCTGAGGACACAAATACTATATACTTCTGTGTGATGAGATATTTAGTAATAAAAGTAAAGAATAATATATAATTCTTTAGATCAGCAGGTTTTGAAGATAAAGTTATCTGAACGTATGTTAGTGTGAGCTGATTGCCAAATAGCTCTAGGTATGCAAGATTAATGTATTATGCATCTGCTTGTAAAGTACTTATTACAAACTACAAATATCTGTGTTTGGTTATCCAT
Source organism: Nesoenas mayeri (assembly GCF_963082525.1). Classification (NCBI taxonomy): domain Eukaryota; kingdom Metazoa; phylum Chordata; class Aves; order Columbiformes; family Columbidae; genus Nesoenas; species Nesoenas mayeri. Next base: position 18,327,193 of record NC_137543.1, read on the forward strand.
CTACAGACACAGGAGTGCTGACATACAAAACATGAGATGTGGTTTATTTGTACATGACTCATAAATCTGCATTTTTTCCTGTTTCATGCTGATTACTGTGTTCCTAGATTGTTAACAGAACTTGACAGCCCTCAGTCACTGTAGGAATTGATTAGAGCCATATCACACATGGTGACTGTTAAACCAGACAAAAATGGTTTTGAGTAACATGTCATACAGTTTTGCGGTTGCCAACATGTCATTAAAAAATCTGCTTGAAAAATTATCTCATAGTTTCAGTCATCTCTTGTTATCTGAATTGTTAATTTTAATCACTTTTCCCAGTTAGGGGGATTTAAATTACAGTTAATATTAAGAAAATAATTTACAATGTTTATTAAGGTGTGTACTTGAGCTGATTTCCTCTCAAAATAAGTTTTTTCCTTTGAGCATGACATATGCTTTTCTGATGATAAAAAAAGTTGTACATGATAGTATATCTTCTAGAATAGTTCTTAGTGTCTTAGGACACTCAATTAGAAAGAAAAAGCTGAATTGGAATGAAAACGAATGAAAAAGCTCACTGAATCATTGTTGATTTGCCATATGAAAATATATTCATTTTCATTGGATTTCTTTTTTTAAAAAGTAGTAGGGGTTTTCTTGGACTTCATCTCATTTAGTTAGGAAATGCTTTGGGTTTATGTTTGGTTTTTCATATTTCCGTGGGTTGAACATACCAATATATGATGATACTCAAAATTTGTGGTGGTAGAAATGGGTGTGGATAATCACTTCCCTGAAAATGGCACTCTGTAGTTCAGCAAATCTGTTTCCTAATGGATTCTGCTTTTCAGCCAGGTACTTGGAATGAGGAATCACAGGGTTCCCACAGCTCACAGTCTAACATATGATGTGTTTTCTTACAGTGGTAGGCACTAGATGCTGAACTACCTAAAACAAACAGTATTCACACCCTCCCTATGAATACAATGCTCTGCTGTGAAATAAACTTATATATTGTGATAAATATCTTCCTCAAGATGCTGAACTAGCATGCAGTTCATTAAGTAAATAAGATCTTTTTTTTTTTTTATTTTCCAGAGCACATTGCTAAATAGCAATTGTCCATTGAATAAATATGCTCTGAAGGCAGGATTAAGTACATTTATTCTAGTAAATTTAATCAATTCATGGTTGAACTAATTTTAATTTCATTGCTGAATTTATTCTCTGGTGGAATGTTTTTAAACAGGATCCAGAGTCCTTGAACCTCCAGGGAAAAAAAGCCATTTGCTAAATGGGCTGTTCTTTCCGTAAACTACGAGGATGGGTTTGTATTAATCGTGCCACCAATAAACCCGTTGATCACTGTTCCCACTCATTCAATATATTACTCTGACAGTTTTGGAGGATTAGAGTTCTTTCTTGATTGTTCTTTTTGCTAATTGCATCTCTTTTTTACAAATACACTATGCAGTGACATGCAGACAGACCACAATGATTGTGCAGACATTCTGACAACTCATGAGTGTTTTGGAGGAGGAAAACAGTGTAGAAAAGTAAAATAAATAGATTCCTTAGGACCAGTTCTTCCTCCAAGTTGAAGATGGTGTTGACTACAATTCTGTTCTTTAAAGGAGTGTAAACTAATTTTTTCACGAGGTGTTTGGATGTTACACAGATAAGCATCTCAAAAAGCTTATCAGGGAAGTCACACTTCATTATCTGCAGAAGCATTTAGACAATAGTGAGAATGTTGGTTTAAAACATGAACAAACTTTCTTTCTCTAAAACTTGGCCTGAGTTCTTATGGCAGGCTTATGGCATTCATATTTCAATAACTGGTAAGCATGAAGGATTTATTAGGTAATTTCTTTAGTTTTGATTTTTATATGTATCTATATAGGTAAGGTGTGCACACTATTCCTCAGTGCACATATGTATCCTCTGTGTGTGTCTGCATACATATGCAAACAGTTTTATGTATACAAAAGTATGGCAAAGCATTTCTGAAACAGAAAAAAAAAAAAGAAGAGCTTTCTGACTTTTGAGGATAGTAGAATCTATTTCTGTGCTTTAAAGAGAAATATTTAAGGAAAATATTTTTGGAATCATACAACAATAACAGCTGAAAGAAACCTCAGAATGTCATCTAGTTGAAACCCATACCCCAAAAAGTAAGTCCAATCTGAATATTAGATCAGGTTGCTGAGGATCCTACAGAACTGAGTTTTATCTCCAAGGGGCTAGGTTTAATTTCTTCCATGGGCAACTTGTGACATTGTTTGACCACAAAATAGTTATTCTTAATATCTGCTGAGAAGTTCCCATTCTCCACTTACACCCATTACCTTTCATCTTTTCACTGTGGTGAAAGCTACATGAATTTTTACAGTATTTGAATTCCTTAACAGTTTTCAAGACAGCAAATCAGCTGTGTTAAAATAAGTTATACAATCATAAAGTTAAGGCTTCTTCAAAGAATGAAGAGTAAAACCTTTGATCTTTATCAAACCATCAGTCTCTTTTCAGTAAACAAATTAGTCTGTAGGCTGTTATGAAGAAACTGTTAAAAATACCTCAGTTTTTTTTAAGCATGACCAATTTCTGGATCAGTCATTGCAAAATACTTTACTTCCTTTCAGAAGGGGAGGCACTGATCAAGGCCTAGGCTTTCATTTTTTTTTTTTTTTTCTTTCTTTGGTCCATGGATAAACAGTTTTCTTATCCACACAGAGCAGAGAAAAACAATGAATGTTTTTGTGTACATTTATTTATTTTGAAATAGTTGATCTGAAGATGTGGTTTGGTCTATATGCTATAAACATGGGACACATTACCTAGGGGAAAAAAACCATACAAATAAATAATAACCATTCTTTTCAAATGAGAATATACACAAGCCTTCGGCAAATAGTCATACTTAAGAGAGAGAAAATAGATAGGTTTGAGCTTTGCTTAGAAAATATTGCCTGTATTACATTTACACCATTTCTATTTAACATCTACATATGACTTGCTGGATACCTATCTATCTGAACATCCTTGAATTTCTTGACTGTAATCTCCTCCCAATGCTTAACAAAGAAGACAAAATTCTGTCTTATCATGTCCTTTCTGTATGAATATTATATTATAATTTTGCATTAAAGCTTTGAATATATGTGGCAAATCCTATTCTACCCAATATATGAAGTATTATATTAATGCAATTAAAAATGTCAGGAAAATGAATGTAAAAGTTAGATCCCTAATCATCATAACATGAAGTCAAATGCTAATACATAAAAATTCTTATTCATTATTTGAATGAATAATAAATACTGACATTCCATTCAAACTCCATGTACTTTAGAAAAGTAATAGCAAGAAAAATGTTCAAGCAAGATGAAAAACCTTTAATGTTTATGTTGAAATGACCTAGATGTCCAAATGAATTAGCAAATATAACTTGTTCACTACCACAAGGAACGTATCCAGTAAATATGGCAGAGACGTTATGTCGTTTCTGTTAAGATATTTCTAAACTAAACCCAATACTTTTTATTAAAATACAACTGTTAATAAACTTGCTGCAAATATTCAGTGTGGTAGATGCCATAATTGGAAAAGAATAGCATGTCTTGATCTGTTTCAGATTTATATAAGAAGGTAAAAATAGAACATTTTAGGTTTTGACTGATCTAGCCTACACTAATTTCTATTAGATTAATCTCTTCTGTGATGTAACTCAAGCCCAAGGTTTCTTTCCAGAAGCTGATTGTAATTATTTGATGTTCGTATTGTTATTTACTTGTTACTACTTGACTGAATCCCATTTTAAGACATATAAGATATTCCGTAATTAAGGGGGAGAGATGTTGAAAATCCTTGATCTATGAAGAACAGTATGTAAGATTCAAATTCTAATTTGCTGTTACAATAATTTTTAACTATATTTATAGTTCCCTGTTTTTATCAAATTACACAATAAATGAAAATATCCTTATGTTTAGATTTATATGTGGACAAACACGTCTATGTATAAATGGGCTTATCTTCACTGTGTCATTCTTTCTAAACTAGCATATGTTATTAGTCTTTCCTGTGATTCTTTAAACGATTTGTAAAATTAATCATTATGACTAATCAATTATAAATGTATAGTTTCTCCCCCCATCACCTTTGAAAACAAATATTTTACAATTGTTTATACTTGCAGCCACCTGACCTTACCAAAAAAAAAAAAAAAAGGTGGGGTTTTGTTTTGTTTTGTTTTTTGTTTTCCTGAAGGTTTCTGTTTGTCTTGTGTGTATTTTCTTTTTTTTTTTTTTTGGAGAAAATTGAGATACATCATTGCATAATAGTTTCTGAGTTGTGGTTAATGGCCCATGGCTAGTGTCTTGAAAAATACTTATGTCTCAAAAATTGTAGGTGATATAATTTGAAAATAAGGAAAATGTTGTTAATTTCCCACATATTAAGGTCTTCAGGCAGGCTAAAAAGGGACAATAATATGACTTATTTTAATTGCATTGCTAGTGAGCACCACATGTAGAAATATTGCAGTACTAAAATAACAAATGCATTCTCTTGATAGTGTTCCATCCTTCTTGGATATGGTGACCCCCTTCTCACATCCAGTTTTCTTGATAACTTCGTCTTGTTGCTATATCCTTCGTAACTTTGAGAATGACTTGTGTTACATCAAAATAAATTAGTTTTAAATAAGTAGTAAACCTTATTTGAAGAACATAATTAGTGCCTGTTTAGTTTTATTTCATGGTATAAAAACCAAAATGTAAGAGGCTTTTCTGTGAACGAGTGTTAAGCTAGCTATATAGGCTGGCCTCTGTAGGAAGACATTATACAGACTGACTTCTGCAGTGAAATATAAATATGTTAAAAATAGAACAGAGGACATGAAAAAAATGAAAATAATCTAAGAACAAAAATGTCACCTTCCTTGCTTATTAGCTGCTGCCACAATCTAACGTGAAGTGTCCCAGAGACATTTGTGTAGCACAACTGCTGTGACAAGAAAGACAGGTAGGTACTTGCAATTGGTAATGCAGTGGTCATAAAGATGGAAAATGTATCTAACAGTAGTAGATTAAGAAAACCTGTCTCATTTAACGGCATCAAAGTGAGAGATACTGAAGTGCTTTGCAAGCCTTCCAAAGTGACTCTCCAAGAGGGTAAATAACCTAATGACAGTTTTGCAGTAGAAAAATGGGTGAAGGTGGACCATGAATACATTTCGGCTACAAATTATGAGACTGTTTCTAGTACTGGAAGATGTATTTTCTATAATAGTTTTATACTACCATGAAATATGGCCTGAAATGGGACTCAATAATTTTATGAATGACACAAGTGAAGTGCTTTCTTTACAACTGTTAGTGTATTTCAGGGTAAGGCATAGCCTGTGTGTCTCCCACTGAGACACTTATGAATAGCCTAAGTAAATGTTCTAAAATTGTTTGGGCCAAAAATATTTTCGAACTATATAGGGCCATTTTCTAAGATAGTGTTGCTTATTGTCCTCTTCGTTATGACTGGTCATGTTGCTAAGCAAAATGAATACAGTTGTGATCATTCACAACAAAAGAAAGTGTAAGTAATCAACCCAACACTGTAAGAATTCATTTTGGCTAAACAACTGGTTTAGCCACTGAACTATACTATTAAATTTTGATCTTCATTCACGGCTATTCAAAACTTGCTTCTTAAGCTGTCACATCATTTTTGATCACTGTAGTGATGTAGGGATACTTTGTACTATACATCCAGGCAACTATCTGTATTTCATACAGTCTCTTCTATATTTCTTCTCTTTATTTTTTCTTATTTTGTTTCTCACTATTCTGAAAACATAGTAATGGAGAGAAAAATAAATTAGGCATGTCTGTGATTCTGTCTTGATTCATCTTCTCTGCTTGCATAATAAATTATCAATTTGTGTGTTAGCAACATGTTATTTCATTTTCCACATTAGAACACCAAACTCATGCTTCATTTATCTGCTTACCTATTCACTCTACTTTTAGCCTGTCCTAGCTTCTATCTCTGTAAATCAGATAAAGTGAAAGAATAGTTCCTTGTGAAATCTGGAAAAATGTGTGGATTTTATCTTTTGCTGTGTTTATTTTCATATCACAGAATCACAGAATGGTCGGGGTTGGAAGGGACCTCCGGAGATGATTTAATCCAACCCACCTGCTAAAGCAGGTTCACCTAGAGTAGATCACACGTGAATGTGTCCAGGCGGGTTTTGAATGTCTGCAGAGAAGGAGATTCCACAACCTCTATGGGCAGCCTTTTCCAGTGCTCTGGTGCCCTCAAAGTAAAGAAGTTTCTCCTCATATTCAGAGGGAACCTCCTATGCTTCAACCTGTGCCTGTTGCCCCTCATTCTATTATTGGGTACCACTGAAAGGAATTTGGCCCCATCCTCTTGACATCCACCCTTGGGATATTTATAAACATGATAAGATCCCCTCTCAGCCTTCTCTAGGCTGAACAGACTCAGCTCTCTCAGCCTTTCCTCATAAGAAAGGTGCTCCAGACCCCTAGTCATCTTTATAGCTCTTGTTTTTGCTTTCTGTTTTCCTTTGCACTCTGAAAAACTATCAGATACTAGGAGTGATATCATATGCTTAGGCTGTTTGCCATCTTATCAGGACCAGAGTACATTTTACATTTCAGATCTGTCAACTTGGCTTTGTTTTGTAAAATACTGGTCCCTTGATGCCTTTTGTTTGCCATCTGCTAGCCTTCACAGACTTACATTGAGTGCCTGATGGTGTGCCAGATACGTTTTGTCACCATTGGGGTGCCTGAAAGGTTTTCCAAACACCCACTGTAAAATACATTATTTGTTTGTGATGTTTCCCATGATTATAAAAACTAATTGCATTTTCTTATTTAATAGGGCTGACCTAGGGTATGGAAAAAGTAGGTAGAATCAGAAGCTCAAATAACATGCTGCCGTGCCCCTGACTCTGTTTTACTAATATCTAAATATAACCAGATTTGGTCATAAGTGGACAGTGCTTATCTTCATTATCTCTTCATCAGAGAAGTGAGGAGGAAAATTAGTATGCTGGGAGGTTATTCTCCTGTGGTGACAATTATGAGATTAGGCAGTTGTGGTCCTAGAACGTTCTATTTCAGCATAAGGTACGGGATCTGCAAATTTTCAGCTTACAACTAGGCCAAAAGGCTAGAAATAGGACAAAAGATTTCATTTCTGCTTTATAAGAAAACTCTAGTTAAATGTATATTTATTTTTATTCACGCCCTAAAGATAATGGTGGCATGGAATGCAAGTAACCTCACTATGAAAAATTATTGACCTTTATGAAAACATTCCACAGTGTTAGTGAAATGTCTGAAAAATGCATGTATTTCCTTGTGACAAACATCTGCTTAGGTAGAGGGTAAAACAGAAGGTAAATTAGGGATATTCTTTCCATACGCTGTATGGCTGGTACTCAAGTTAGTTTTGAATGTACTTCTACAAGCAGAAATAATGCCCAGTCAATGTATTTATTCTCAAATAAATAGCATTAATAGCAAAAGAAAATAAGGCTGTAACTTTCATGATTTACCCCATCAATGTGTGGCAGAATTTGTCATAAATAGAATAAATAGCAAGATATAGTAGAATAAATTGCATGATGTAACACATTACACCACCTTTCTCTTGAGGAAGTATGAAAATGTTGTTTGAACACTGTTCAGATATTGGAAGGCCAAATTTCTCCCACTGTTACCATCCATGTTGTTGAGTGCTACATTGGTAGCTGCTGCTGAGATTATATGAGGAGTAGGAGCCAGTTAAACCAGCTAGTGCAGACGAGGCAGCCTCTCTCAGGAAGAGGTGTTGCTTCTCCAGCATGTGACAGGCTCCTTCCCTTACCCTCAGTCCTGTGGCAGCAACTGGGAAGCACAGACATGAGCAGCAGGTGAGAATCAGCTTAGACAAGGCGAAGAGGGGTTGATAGTTGTATCGATTGGAATTGCAGACAAGTAACTGCCATTTACTTATCTTTCAAAGTCCCTTTTAACAGCTTTAGCATCGGCTGAAGAGAAAACCTTATCGTTAAAAATGGGAGTGCTGAATACTGGCTTAGGTTAAGGTCTGGGCTCAGAGAAGGTACAGTTGATACCTGTAACAATTCTGAAAGGACACTGGTTGAAAGTTTGACTACTGAAGGCTGAAAAGGGAGAGTTTGTGTTGATTTGGAAGAGCTGCTCATATTAAGAACTGCAATTAGCATTCCTAGAACAGTAAATATTATTTGACTGAAGTCTGGTGGCAATAATATAGTTTACTGGGTTTTTATGTATTCTGGAACATTGCTACAAAATAGTTTTAGTAATGTGTATAATTAGGCTAAGAAAAATAAAAGAAATAGGTGTTTTTAATATTGAAGGAAAAAAAAGTAGAAATACTAATTTCTTTTATAATGTCCTTCTGAAATAATCTATATTCAGAGAAGTATCATGTAATAACTTTGCTTGGTAGTGAGTTTTAATCATTGTTTTTGATAAAAAGATAATTCTAAGGAATAAGAGCCTCTTCACCACTAAAAATTACTCAATTTGTTTAGTACTTCAAAAGCTCTGGAATGGAAAACTCAGCATTAAAATGTAACAGTGAAATGTGAAGATATTTATGCCAGTGTTGTAAGATTTTATTTTTGTATTTTGTATTAATTCAAGCTGTAATTTAATTTTTATATTGCTCAATTACTGATTACTTTTACAAAGTTACTATTGATACTGTAGAAAGACTTGTTCTCATCTTGTCAATTGTCATTATCATTTACGTTAAAGATACAGATGCATATGCAATAATTAGATACAACAAAGGATGTCATGCTTCCCTGCAATAATATTTTCAGTCAGTAATTCTTCAATAGCAACATCTACTCTGTAGCATTTTAACTTACCAGCCTTAGCTTGTGGACACATCTATATTGTTTGAATCCATATCTTTGTCTACCTTCATCTTCCTGCTGAACTTGTGATTTTCACAAAGTCTCAATAAAATATGAAAAAACAGCTAGGGATTAATACCTATAGAATTGTTAATTATTAATTGGTTATTTTATTATTGTGTAAAAATGGGTTGTAGTTATATGTGGAATTGCTGACCAGCAATTTTTGAATAATTTTAAAGCCAGAAGGGGGGGGGGGATGTGTTTTAATATTTTCATATATTTTCTCTCATCTCTAAGTTTTATATTAATTATTTTATTATTATTATATTTGTTATTTCTAGCTTTATGTGGTGGAGATGTTAGAGGACCTAGTGGAACAATTTTGTCCCCTGGTTATCCTGACCTGTATCCAAATTCTTTGAATTGTACATGGACTGTGGATGTTACCCATGGAAAAGGTAAATAAACCCTCTTCTCTTTTTCTGCCTATTTTTATTGTATATAAGTCCAGTATTCTCTGCTACAGGTGTAGGTCTATGTTTGCAGACATGAAGTAGGAATTGTATTTCTGATGTTTGTTTTTGTTTATTTTTATTGTAGTAATTCCTGGGATTCCAGGTGTGGACTAGGTTCTAATGCTTTCTACACAACAGGAAGTCCCTAAAAGTTTATAGTCCAAGTAACGGTTGTATGCACATTAATTTGTTCCGATTAAAAGAGGATGAATGTTTTTTCTGTGTTGAGGAGGAAATGCCTTATCTTAGACAGAGATTAGCTGGAAGAAGTCATTGATATTTAGCCTTGGTATCAACAGAAGAATCTGAAGCGAAGACTTAAATGAAGATTTTATTTATATTATAGCATGAAAAAGGAATTCATGTAATGAGAGAAGAGTTGTTTAAAAGGTTACTCATTGTGCTAAATTTTACATTATGACTAGCTGTTGACAAGTAAATATCTGACAAAAAATTCCTATTATTTTGAAGAAAAGGAACTGTTTCAGCTTACTGAGACACATTTTCAGAGTGGCAGCATATAAATGGCAGTTTAATATATATTTATGGATTGAATAAATAATATAATTTAGAAATAAATGTAGAGGGAAAAATAATAAATAATGGAACTCAATAAGAGACAAGTTCAGTTCTGAATGTCATCATTTTTCTCTGTGAGGGCATGAAAATCATTACAAAGTATACTGTTGATGTATTCCTTTAGTAATGATCTATTGATAACATAAAAATAAGACTTCCCTAACAGAGAATTATGCTAATCTGTGATCCTCATGTTCTATTTTGTACAAATAGTGTGATAGTTCTTCATCTAGATGTTAAATCGCTCCAACTGGATGTCCCATTTAAAGCTCCTTAAAGTGTTATAGTGGCAAAGTGTGTCTCTCAAAATTATTCCTCCAGCTATTGCACAATCTCCTCTTACTACCAAATGATGCCACTGTGTCAATATGATTTGCTTGTAAGTGTCCACAGTGAAAAAGCATTCTGAAATTGCTGAGGCTACATAAAAATGCTACATTTGCCCTTGTTATCTCTAGGTATGATACATTGATTTTAGAGTTGCAGGAAAATAAGGTACAGTGGATCTTTTGCAAAGGAGAAAATATGTGGGAAGAATATAACTGTTCTTCTTGGTAAACGAGAAAGTGTAAGAAAACAGCCCTGTAGTAATTTATTTGGAATCTTATCTGAAAAGTCACTGGAAAACGAACCCAAGCTTTGCAATGTGGTCATTGAAGAGAAGTTGCAGAGATGGATAAGGGTTTACCTTCAATGGAGTAATATGTGACTGAAAAATATATAAATTCTACAGTAAACATAAGACCAAATTAAGCCATATTTTTCAGGATTTGTAAATGATATTTTATTAACACTTTCTTAAGTCAAAAATGAGATTGTGGAAGAAAGGTTTTTTTTTTTGTTGTTTGTTTGTTTGTCCGTTTGAAAATTATACAGCAGTTTTGAGATTTATCTTTTTATCCTTATACCCTCAGCTAGAGAAATACTTACAATTTGGGATAAATAAGAGCTGAAATTCTCAATGGGGTTAAATGTGAGAGCATTGGGAAAAAAAAAAAAAAAAAACAAACCACCAAATATGATGAGAATCCTGAGAAAACAAATATACAGAAATTATCTATAGAGCTAAATAGACTAATAGTATAAACATACCTATTTATAAGCATGTATACCCAGATGCATATGGACTAGAATGTTTGTTGCAATAAGTTTCATGTTATCTTATGGAAATGTTATTAAGGAAAAAAATATTACATATGAATGCTATGTGGTAATTTGTCTTGAGCATTTTGATTCGTGCTGCTCGAAGATCTGCTGGAATCAATTAAAGACTGAGGAGTTGTTGTAGTTGGAAATATTGTGTGATTTTTTCATATTTTGTTCTTGTTGGCAAAAAGATATTAATAATTTAAGCTCATGTAGTACTGCATGAGAAAGGTAGCTCTCCTTTTATGACACTAAGCTACAGGCTTACTTAATTTAACTTTAAACTTCTAACAGTAAAGCTCCGTGTCTGAGCAGACTAGTCCATTAGGCCACTTCTGTATTTAATCAGCAAATGTATATATCTTCAGGATATTAATCATCTCATCCTGAAAAAGTATCTAAAGTGGATGGACTGAATGATCCTATGGAAGTGCCTAATTATCTCTGTCATGTAATGTCCAGGGGGCTTATATAGTCCCCAGTCGAATTGTCCATGAGGAGACTAAGTTTTATATAAGTTAGTATTTGACAAAAATCAATCTTATATACATAAATGGGTTATTCCATAGTGAAGGAGAAAAACTGTGTTCCAGAAGTCTTGTTTTCTGCTCAGTTTTGTGTCTAATACAATTCCAACTTAAGAATATCAAGGAGTACCTTCTATTGGCCATTAACTAGTGATATGGTTTTTTTAAAAAAATAATTAATTAAATTTTCATTTTGCCACTTTTTTTTTTTTTTTTTTTTTTTTTTTGACAAATTTTGGTAGTTTAAGGTCAGACTGCCAAGAAAATCTATATAACTTGTAGCTCCAGAATGCTGTGGGGTACTCTTTTAAACACACAGTATCACAGTATGTTTGGGATTGGAAGGGACCTCAAAAGATCATCTAGTCCAATCCCCTTGCTGGAGCAGGAACGCCTAGGTGAGGTCGCACAGGAACATGTCCAGGCGGGTCTTGAATGTCTCCAGCGAAGGAGACTCCACAACCCGCCTGGGCAGCCTGTTCCAGTGCTCTGTTACCCTTACTGAGAAGAAGTTTTTTCCTCAAATTTAAGTGGAACCTCTTGAGTTCCAGCTTGATCCCATTACCCCTTGTCCTATCAATGTTTGCCACCGAGAATAGCCTGGCTCCATCCTCATGGCACTCACCCTTTATATATATATATAAAGATTAAAAAGGTCACCTCTCAGTCTCCTCTTCTCCAAACTAAAGAGACCCAGCTCCCTCAGCCTTTCTTCATAAGGGAGATACTCCACTCCCTTAATCATCTTCATTGCCCTACGCTGGACCCTCTCCAGCAGTTCCCTGTCCTTCTTGAACTGAGGGGCCCAGAACTGGACACAGTGTTCTAGATGGGGTCTCACCAGGGCAGAGTAGAAGGAAAGGAGGACCTCTCTTGATCTACTGAGCACCCCCTTCTAATACACCCCAGGATGCCATTGGCCTTCCTGGCCACAAGGGCATAGTGCTGGCTTGTGGTCATCCTGTTGTCCACCAGGACCCCCAGGTCCCTTTCCCCTACACTGCTCTCTAATATGTAATTTCCCAACCTTTACTGGAACCTGGGGTTGTTCCTGCCCAGATGCAGGACTCCACACTTTCCCTTGTTAAATTTCATCAGGTTATTCCCCTCTCAACTCTCCAGCCTATCCAGGTCTTACTGGATGGCAGCACAGCCTTCTGGCGTGTCAGCCACTCCTCTCAGCTTGGTGTCATCAGCAAACTTGCTGATAGTACACTCTATTCCCTCGTCTAAATCGTTAATGAATATATTGAATAATATTGGCCCCAGTACTGACCCTTGAGGCACTCCACTAGATACTGGCCTCCAACTAGACTCCGCACCATTGACTACCACTCTCTGGCTTCTCCCCTTAAGCCAGTTTGCAACCCACCTCACTACTCTATTGTCTAGACCACACCTCCTCAACTTAGCTGTGAGGATGCTGTGGGAGACTGTGTCAAAGGCTTAACTGAAGTCAAGGTAGACCACATCCACCGCTCTGACATCATCCATCCACCTTGTTACATTCTCATAAAAGGCTATGAGGTTGGTCAAGCATGACTTACCCTTGGTAAAGCCATGCTGACTGCCACAATAACCCTCTTATTCTTGATATGCCTTGAGATGGCACCAAGGATAAGCTGTTCCATTACTTTCCCAGAGACAGAGGTGAGGCTGACCAGTCTATAACTACCCGGGTCCTCCTTCTTACCCTATTTGAAGACTGGAGTGACTTTTGCTTTCCTCCAATCCCCGGGCACCTCTTCTGTTTCCCAAGACTTGGCAAAGACGATGGAGAGCGGTCTAGCAATGACTTCAGCCAGCTTCCTCAGCACCCGTGGATGCATCCCATCTGGACCCATGGATTTATGGATGTCCAGACTATTTAATTGCTCCCTAACCCAGTCCTCATCAACTAAAGCAAACTCCTGCATTGACCTGGCTTCATCCGGGGTCTCAGGGGTACAGGGCTCCCCAGGACAGCCTCCCGCAGAGTAGACAGAGACAAAGAAGGCATTCAGTAATTCTGCCTTCTCTGTATCTTCTGCCACCAGGGCACCCACCCCATTCCTCAGTGGGCCTACATTGCCTCTGGTGTTAGTTTTATCTGCTGTGTATTTGAAAAAGTTATTTTTGTAGTCCTTGACCCCTCTCGCCAGCTGTAATTCTAAGGAGAACTTGGCTATCCTAGCTGCCTTCCTACATCCTCTAACAGCAGCCTTATATTCCTCCCAAGTGGCCAGCCCCTGCTTCCATGACCTGTAAACTCTCCTCTTCTGCTTGAGCGTACCCAACAGATCCCTATTCAACCACACAGGCCTCCTGGCTCCTTTCCTTGACCTTCATGTTGCATCTTCATATTGCTGTTGCATAACAGCAGGCAAATAAATGCATATATTTAATTAGAAGATTTGTATTTTACACCTGTATATGTTGTATTGCTAAGAAAAACAGATTTTGTGTTTTTACATACTGTCTCAACTAACATCATCTGCAATATAAATATATATATATTTATTTTAGTGTTCAAGTGTATCTAAAATTCTGGAATTCTGGAATGATTTTTCATTTGTTTTCCTGTGGATCAGCATGACAATTCTTGAATGTCCATTAAAAATCGATGTGATTTCTTTTTTTTAGATTTTTTAACTAGGGAATGGAACATGTGCCTTAAGTATAGTTAACATTACTAGTAATCGGTATTAGTGGAAAGGAAACATCTATCATAAGAATAATTATTTTATTTTTTTCTGCTGTTAGCAAGCAATTCAATATATGGTCAAGTGAAATTTATGGAGTACCAATGGTATATTTTAAACCATCTACTAACAAAACAGTTAATTTACCCCTCTCTCAACAGACTGGATTGTAATATGGAGAAATTACATCAGAGTGTTATGTCTTTCTATCTTAATTTCAGATTTTTAAATATTTCCCTTATATAGAAAGGTACACATGAGGCAGAATGAGAAATAATCTCCCTGAACATTTCTTTTAAAATTCTTCTAATGAGAAGACACAATCTATCACACAGTCTATATTAATGTGATTAGAATATTTTCCCAAGAAAACCAAATTGTACAGCTATGGCTGGAATATACCTTGGTGTTTTGCTTAGAAATGTCATGGCAATCTGGAAAATTGATTGAAAAATTCCCTTGAGTTATACCTTGAATCTGATGTTTGAACAATACTCAGTGAAGGTCAGCCATGATTCACAGGAATTCCATTGTTTTTATTTACTGCCATAAAATTTTCTTCAGCATTTCTGATTTTCTTGTTGCACTATTCATGAATACATAAAAATAAACAAAATGAATTTCAATTGTAGTAAATGCAACAAATATGGCCTGAATCTCAGCTTCATTCTGTATATATCTCTTATATCACATTTTTCTCTTAAGAAATATCTTTTCATGTCAAATCACTGCTTTCTCCTATGGAAAGCTATGATAAAAAGAAATAAACCTTTTCAGAGTTTATTAGTCCCAAAATTAATTTTGTTACCCTGTTGGGAAGTTCTTGGTGGAGGGGGTGTGGAAAAGTAAGAAGGCAAAATATTTGTTTGCTTTTTGATTAAACTATGTCTGTTGTCTGTGAGAGTACCCAGTGATCATCAGGCTCCATATTCAATCACATCTTCCCAAGCATTACATCATTAAATATATTTTACAGAGCCTGAATCATTGGTTTGTGACTTTTAAGAAGAAACTGAAAATTCTATTACACTCAAGGTCTAAATAATATTCAAGCTACCTAATGTATTCCCCTGTTTCTTTTTCCTTTTTCTCTATTTTTTTTTTTTTTTTAATTTTGAAGTTTCTGTGCATTCTACCCAAAGATTGTGGTCTAAGTCTTAGAGAATCGAAGAAAAAGTGTCTGTCTTCACCTTTTAATTGCTATTTATTGCTATTTTATTGCTATTGTGTTGCAGGATATACCTTTCTAGATATGTGATTTGTATCTGATGGTTTGCAAAAAGACATACTGTTAACATATGCCACATCTTATAAAGAGACCTCCCATTTTTTTGGGAAGGAAACGCTGCTGTTACTGGATGTGCCATAAGAATATAATGTCATATATTTTATAACCTTTCTTTTCATTACTGCTGTACAAGGATACTGGTGACTGTAAGAAATAAGGTTTACCTTTTCCATTATACCATAACCAGTTTTTAATTTTGAATATACACAGTGCACCATTGGATTTTACATAGAAATGCAAGCATATGTCTTTGAATTCTAT
The DNA here is from genome assembly GCF_963082525.1 of Nesoenas mayeri. Classification (NCBI taxonomy): domain Eukaryota; kingdom Metazoa; phylum Chordata; class Aves; order Columbiformes; family Columbidae; genus Nesoenas; species Nesoenas mayeri. Next base: position 18,343,101 of record NC_137543.1, read on the forward strand.
GAATCAAGCATCCACTTTGCAATAGAGCCAAAAGTAAAAGACAGTATCAAAACCAAAAGGTATTTTTATATTGAAATCAGAAAATATACTAATTTTTAGAAGGACTGGATTATTTTCATTTTCTGAACCGTGATTTATAATGAAATACATGAATTTAATCCTTGGCTTAACTGCATTGATCTTCACAGTATGATATGTGAATCTAATTCTACTTTTTCTAATAGGAGTGCAGTTCACCTTCTACACCTTTCATTTGGAGGATCACCATGACTACTTACTAATAACAGAGAATGGCAGTTTCACACATCCGTTAGCACGTCTGACTGGCTCAGAGCTTCCTTCACCAATCAATGCTGGTCTCTATGGAAATTTCAGGGCTCAGTTGCGTTTTATTTCAGATTTTTCAATATCATATGAAGGATTTAATATTTCTTTTTCTGGTAAGGAAGTACCTGTAACAACCAACTTTTTCACTATTTTATGTAAAGAGAAAAAAGAAGTTTAAACTTGAAGTGATATTGAAGTACACATGTACTGAATCATAACATTACATAAGCTGTTTCCTAAACAAAGCAATTGAAAGTTAGAAATCCTCGCTGACTCTGTAGAGACTTTTCTGCTACACGATAGATAAGATGGCAGTTAACTATAAGAAATTATCAAATGAGGTGAGGACAGAGAACTAATTTCAGTTAGTGAAATTCCAGATGAGCCCAAGTGTCAATTATTCGGACTTTTATTCTGTGCCATTGTTTACATTTGTCTTATGTACCTGGAATATTTATGGCTTTTACAAGAGTGATAAAGCATGTTGTTTTATGCATCTTTAGAAGGTTGTGTACGTATTCGTCAGTCTTCATGTTTTAATGTAGTATAATTGCAAATTTAACGTTCACACATTCATTTTGGTTTTTAAATCTGAAATCTGTATTGATAGTCAGGTGGAAATATACAGAAATTACTTGACTACAAAATGACAAATATGACTGATTGAAAACATGTATTCACTTCTACAATCTGACTTGCTTTCTTGTTTTCAGAATATAATCTTGAACCTTGTGAAGATCCTGGGATCCCACAATTTGGTAACAGAGTAGGATTTAATTTTGGAGTGGGAGATATTCTGACATTCTCTTGTTCATCTGGATATCGTTTAGAAGGAGCTTCAGAGATTATTTGTCTTGGTGGTGGCCGAAGAGTATGGAGTGCACCTCTGCCAAGGTGTGTGGGTACGTGGTCAGCTGCTTTCATTTGCTTGTATGTGTAGTCATTGTCCATGGATTTGCAGATTGACAGCATGGAAAAGCATGGTAATACACCTCTTACTTTTTAATGTACTCTCATATTCTCCATATTTCCTTAGCCAAATTTATTTAATCTTTTCCTAATATGATTAGTATTAGAACTATTAGTGCACTGCCTAGTCTATACTTGAAAGCATTTCAAATTGAGAGCACAAGGCTTTTTCTTCTTATTTTGATTAATAGGTTAGAAAACTAGGCATAAATCTTAAACAGCAGCTCAGATGCTTAACAATTGACACTTTTTTTGTCAATGCAAGCTTCTAAGTGATACCCATATTACAAAAATGTGTATATGTAGTCAGAGAACTTAGACCAAAGTTATTTCATAAAACTAGTTCCACGTATGCATGTGTGCAGTCAACCTCGGCTTCCTGTGTAAGTCAGAGTAGAGAACCACATGTTCAGAATAACCTCAGAATAGTTGTTCTGGTTTTCAAATTATGGTTGAAATAACTGAGAGAAAATGCTTTTTGACAATGGAGAGGTAGCCTACATAAGTAGCTTTTGACTAGAAAGTTAATTTTTCATGGCTAATGTTGTCTGAGTTTAATTCTTCCTGAATACCTTGATTTTCAGTTCTGTTGAGAATAACAAAATCTCTAAAAAGTAGGGTATTTACTTGCCTACATTTTTTTATTTATTTAGGAGTATATGCTACTTAGAAAAGTTTATATATTAATATATCTGTATCAATGTGCATTTGAAATTTTTTATTTTTTCATGCTAAGTTGTATGATCATGTAACATAAGCTTCAGAATCTTATTGTATAATAGCAAACACAAAATAAATCAATAGTTATTATCTACTGTTAGTTGCTGTATCATAGTTTTCATGTCTAAGCTATTCCTGTGCTTACCCTTGTATAACTGAAGTGAATTTGGCATATGCATCAGTGTCATTTATGTATGTATGGTATAGATAGTATAACAGTTGGTGTAGTGCATGAATAAAAGTTATTTTTTGTGTTGTAATTGAGAATTTCTGCCCATGAGAATAATAAAGAACATATGCACAGTTTTGAAGACAGGTTAAATTTTAGTAATACATTTATGGAAGTCTTAATATACTGAAAATGTTTTGGTAAATTATCTGAAAAGAAGAACTTGCACAGAAACAGAAAAAAAATGCTTTTTATAGTTTTCATGGCATAAAAAATAATGTTTACAATTATTTATTTGCTATTATCTATGACTGGTTCCTAGTTCACAAGTTCACATGCTCCTGATGCTTAATACTATAAGAACCACAAAGGTTAAGACCAATAAGATTTTTTATTGGCTGCAAATGGACTTTTCAGTATGTTGGACTCCTGAACTCAACTAAATTCAGAATTTGAAAAATCAATTGAATCATAAATACCTTGTCAAAATTCCATAAACAGAGATTTAATTTGATAGATTAACAGTACTTTATGCTATTTTTTTTTTTTTTTTTTTGCTTCCAGTGCTTAAAATTTAGTGGGATTTGTATTATCAGATTCCTTAGATTGCTTGAAATTTGCCATATAGTTAAATAAAACAATCCTCTTTTTGGTAATACATGTTTATATGTTTATGTATTCATTCTCTGTTTTGGTTATACATATGTTATTTTGTTTTCCCAAGAATTTGACAATATTCACAGCTCATCTATTTATTTTAGAATTAAACTTAACAGATTTAACCAGAAGTTTAATGCAAAGTTTACTTAAATGTTTTGTAACATTTAATTTACAGATAGAAAATAAACAAAAATGTAGTAGTTACGGCTATATACCTAGTCTATGAACTAGCCATTTCAGATTCTCAATCAGTCATCACAGGATTGTCTTCTGCTGTCTTTGCTATGTTTCTGGTACCATATACTGAATGAAAAGAACACCACCAGCAACAGAAGTCACATTTGCCAAATGTGAGATAGGTCTGCTTGACATGGTGCAGAGATTCTTGGAAATACATAGCTATACTAGATTTCCAGTAGGTTGAGAATATTTAAGACTTAGTAATTATTCTGTCTGTAATATCTGCAAGTACAGACAAAACAAAACACTACTGTCTATATTTCTGAAACTAGCTTTTATTCCTGTTTTGTCATTATAATATGTGTATAATAATGGCCAACTAAAGATTGAACCTACTAAGCCTACTGTCAGCATTTGAAAATTCACAGTTTGTATTATTACTCTCTGACATATTCTCAGTGTGGATTTATTATTTCCTTTTGTGCTCTTCTGTATATTAAACTGTACATCACAAAAACTTGACATATATATAGTTGGCCAAAGCTCTAGGTAAATTATCACTCTTCCTATCTCCCTCTTTTACTCAGGGCAGACATAGTAAAAGGTTAGCACATCCGTTAAAATGGTCATCTTTATTGGTCAGAATTTCATGTTAGCATTCTAGGTCCTGTAAAGAGAAATAATAATTTAGGTTTTTCATGCAAACTACAGAGAATTAATGGATAAAGAAGAAATCACTAATTTTGTTTTCAACAAAACTTAAGAAAATTTCATATGAATTTGTCATTAGTTAAAAATCTGTAAGAAGAAAAAGTTTGTTAGCAAGGTGAAGAGTGTGGAAGCTAAAAATTGATCATATAATTAAATTAAACTTTCAAATTTTGTATTAGTTCTATCTTGCTTTAATATATTCATCACTATTCTGAAAATGAACTCTATGGTAGTGGTTGCTTAGAATAGTTACAACCAGAAGAAAACATTGAAGAACCTGAGAGACATACTAAGCTAGGAATTCTAAATTAATGGCATTAATCTAAGAAACTGATTAAAGAATAAATAATTTGCCAATGAATCAGAAGCTGTCTTCATCTTCTTACTCAGAAGTTGGATAAATAAACGTCATATATTAATTCATATTACTATTATTCAATTTATGAAGATACTATTTTTCAAACTCAAATTTGAAATTAAGAAAAAAAATTGAAATTAAGAACTAATAAATGAAAAAGTAGTGTTCAAATAACAAATGAATATGTGTTACTGAATTTTTAAAGCTGAACTGCTCAAATGATGACATTATCTAAATTCTATAGGGCTTGAGGTTGTGCTGCAACAATTTTTAAAACAAGTTTTTTTTTTTTAAATGCAGAAATATTTTCCATATTTCTGTTTATTTAGCTGGTTCTTTTAAATTACTAATAGCTTCAAAGTTGATAAACTGTTACTGAATACTACTATTTCTACATTGTGATGAACACGATAATTACAAATATCCACATTTGCTAATTACATGGTTGGTAGAGATTTACAAAAATACATGTGTATGTCTTGTTTATATATCTGTACATCACTCCTAGTATCCTAGAGTTACCTTATAATAAGTGCATATATTCTCTGTATAGGTAAAAGAATTCACTATCTGAGTCAACTTATTTTGGGGTAGATGTCTGCAATGACTCATGAATTGTATCACTCGTGTTTCCAGCTTATGTATGGTAGTTTTAATTAACTTACAAACAAAGTTAGCATACTGTCATTTTTTTCTCTGTTTTATTTGGTTTAGTTTTGGCTGGCTATTTTTTGGGTATCTAAATGAGTGTTCCTTTTCAATACATTTGGAGATGTAATTAATAATACTGTTAAAAATAATAACAGTGAGAAACTGATCACATCAATTCAATTCTGAAAACTGTTATATTTACTTAAATATACACTTTCATGATTAACAAGAAGTAATATCAAATATTTTATCCTATGACTGTTAATGCTTCTTTAAACAAATAATTAAAAATGAGGAGGGGAAGTTTTATTCTTGTGGAAAGAGGTAACTGTTGGAACAAGTTTATTTAATGTGATAAGTCCACTTCCCTCTTTAACCGCTTCCATATGTTGAAAACTGATGCATTATTTTCTATCAAGCCATATCAATTGTCGGTCTTTTCAGATTTGTGTTCATTCTTGCCTCTTGACCGTAGAATTTCTATATTTATCCACTTACCTGTGCTTTGAAATTAACTTCTTAAAGGTCATTAGATTACTCAAATGTGAGGTCTCACCACTATCAAACAGAAGAGATACAGACAGTAATCATATTTCTATATTTTAATCTCTTGTTATTATGTGGAAGACAGCAATAGTGGTGAGTGGTTGAAAGTCTTTGATCTGCGATTACTCCTTACAACTTTCTATGCAGTTGATTGCTAATCATAAAATTTTGGCATTCATTTTATTGAGTTTTTCTTGTGCTTACTCAGGTAAATATCCCATTTTTTTCAAGAAAATGCAGAAGGGTATGTTAAGGGAGAAGACAAAAATAAGAAGGAGCAATTTGAGAGTGTAAGGGTCAGAATTAAGGGGCAGGCTGGCAGGGGTGACACTGTTGTGGGCATCTATTACAGGCCACCAGATCAGGCTGAGGAAGTTGATGAGGCCTTCTATGCGCAGCTGAGAGTGGCCTCACAGTCACAGGCTCTGGTTGTTGTGGGTGATTTTAACTTCCCTGATGTTTGCTGGAAGGACCATTCAGCCAGCCAGCCACAGTCCAGAAGGTTCCTCCAGTGCATTAATGATAACTTCCTCAGGCAGATGGTGGAGGAGCCGACTAGGAGAGGTGCACTGCTGGATCTCATCCTCACTAATAAGGAGGGTCTGGTCGAAGCAGTAAAGGTTGAGGGCTGCCTGGGTTGCAGTGACCACAAAATGGTGGAGTTCAGCATCTTGTGTGGCAGGAACAGAATAGCAAGTAGAATTGCAACCCTGGACTTTAGCAGGGCTAACTTTGGCCTTTTCAAGCAATTGCTGGGGGAAATCCCATGGGCAAGACTGCTTGAAGGAAAAGGGGCCCAAGAGAGTTGGATTGCATTCAGAGATTGCTTCTTCCACGCTCAGGATCAGATCATCCCCACATGTGGGAAGTCAAGGAAGGGAGCCAGGAGGCCTGTGTGGTTGAATAGGGATCTGTTGGGTACGCTCAAGCAGAAGAGGAGAGTTTACAGGTCATGGAAGCAGGGGCTGGCCACTTGGGAGGAATATAAGGCTGCTGTTAGAGGATGTAGGAAGGCAGCTAGGATAGCCAAGGCCTTCTTAGAATTACAGCTGGTGAGAGGGGTCAAGGACTACAAAAAGAACTTTTTCAAATACATAGCAGATAAAACTAATACCAGAGGCAATGTAGGCCCACTGAGGAATGGGGTGGGTGCCCTGGTGGCAGAAGATACAGAGAAGGCAGAATTACTGAATGCCTTCTTTGTCTCTGTCTACTCTGCGGGAGGCTGTCCTGGGGAGCCCTGTAGCCCTGAGACCTCGGATGAAGCCAGGTCAATGGAGGAGTTTGCTTTAGTTGATGAGGACTGGGTTAGGGAGCAATTAAATAGTCTGGACATGGCTCCAGACGGGATGCATCCGCGGGTGCTGAGGAAGCTGGCTGAAGTCATTGCTAGACCGCTCTCCATCGTCTTTGCCAAGTCTTGGGAAACAGAAGAGGTGCCCGGGGATTGGAGGAAAACCAAAGTCACTCCAGTCTTCAAAAAGGGCAAGAAGGAGGACCCGGGTAGTTATAGACTGGTCAGCCTCACCTCTGTCCCTGGGAAAGTAATGGAACAGCTTATCCTTGGTGCCATCTCAAGGCATATCAAGAATAAGAGGGTTATTGTGGCAGTCAGCATGGCTTTACCAAGGGTAAGTCATGCTTGACCAACCTCACAGCCTTTTATGAGAATGTAACAAGGTGGATGGATGATGGCAGAGTGGTGGCTGTGGTCTACCTTGACTTCAGTTAAGCCTTTGACACAGTCTCCCACAGCATCCTCACAGCTAAGTTGAGGAGGTGTGGTCTAGACAATAGAGTAGTGAGGTGGGTTGCAAACTGGCTTAAGGGGAGAAGCCAGAGAGTGGTAGTCAATGGTGCGGAGTCTAGTTGGAGGCCAGTATCTAGTGGAGTGCCTCAAGGGTCAGTACTGGGGCCAATATTATTCAATATATTCATTAACGATTTAGACGAGGGAATAGAGTGTACTATCAGCAAGTTTGCTGATGACACTAAGCTGGGAGGAGTGGCTGACACACCCAGAAGGCTGTGCTGCCATCCAGCAGGACCTGGATAGGCTGGAGAGTTGGGTGGGAAATAACTTGATGAAATTAAACAAGGGAAGTGTGGAGTCCTGCATCTGGGCAGGAACAACCCCAGGTTCCAGTATAGGCTGGGAAATTACATATTAGAGAGCAGTGTAGGGGAAAGGGACCTGGGGGTCCTGGTGGACAACAGGATGACCATGAGCCAGCACTGTGCCCTTGTGGCCAGGAAGGCCAATGGCATCCTGGGGTGTATTAGAAGCGGGGTGGTTAGAAGATCGAGAGATGTCCTCCTTTTCTTCTACTCCGCTCTGGTGAGACTCCATCTAGAGTATTGCGTCCAGTTCTGGGCCCCTCAGTTCAAGAAGGATAGGGAACTGCTGGAGAGTGTTCAGTGCAGGGCAACGAAGATGATTAAGGGAGTGGAGCACCTCCCTTATGAAGAAAGGCTGAGGGAGCTGGGTCTCTTCAGTTTGGAGGAGACTGAGGGGTGACCTTTTAAATCTTTATATATATATATTAAGGGTGAGTGCCATGAGGATGGAGCCAGGCTCTTCTTGGTGGCAAACATTGATAGGATAAGGTGTAATGGGATCAAGCTGGAACTCAAGAGGTTCCACTTAATTTTGAGGAAAAAACTTCTTCTCAGTAAGGGTAACAGAGCACTGGAACAGGCTGCCCAGGGGGGTTGTGGAGTCTCCTTCTCTGAAGACACTCAAAACCCGTCTGGACATGTTCCTGTGCAATCTCACCTAGGCGTTCCTGCTTGAGCAGGGGGATTGGACTAGATGATCTTTTGAGGTCCCTTCCAATCCCAAACATACTGTGATACTGTGTGAAGAAAAGAAAAATAGTAGCAGGAAATTTTTCACTAGACTAGTCTTTTGAGTGTACTTTGTTTACCGCCACATATTTTTAGTGGTCTGAACAGTCTATGAAATGAGTATGAAATAGTCTAAATTGTATAGGATCTTGATCAATATGATGGGTTGACCCCAGCTAGCAGACGAGCCACCAACCCAGACACTTGCTTACTCCACACAGTGGGATGAGGGAGACAATCGAAAAGTCAAAACCAAGAAAAACAAAACAAAACAAAACAAAGCAGAACCAAAATGAAGACAGGTCAAAATAAAGACAGTTTAATAAGTGATGGGGAAAAAAAAATAAAATAAAGTGATGCCAAGCAATCACTCACCACTAGCAGACTGATGCCCAGGCAATCTCCAAGCAATGACTACTTTGAAAAATTCCCCTGATTTTATTGCAGAGTATGGCACTCTGTGGCATGAAATATCTCTTTGGTCAATTCAGATCAGCTGTCACAATTGTGTCCCCTCCCAGCCTCTTGCCTACTCAGTGGGGGAGCATCATGAGAAACAGAGAAGATCTTGATGCTGTGCAGCAGTAACAGAAACATGGATGTGTTATCAACACTGCTCTGGTCACAAATCTAAAACATGTACTATATGGACTGCTATGAATTAACTCTATCCCAGCCAAACTCAATACTATCTGTTAATAAACTGATATTTCTAAGGATTAAAAAAAAAAAATAAAAAAGAGCAGAGAGTCTTTAAAGTGCTTGATTTGAACTTCAACATTGACAGTGAAAACATTTAATTTTTGATACTGAGTAACAGATTCTTGAAAAAATACTGCAAGTATGAATACTTTTTCACTTTAAGCTTTAAGCTTTTTTCTGGAAGCAAAATCTAAGCTTTGGATAGTCCTAAGTATACATTATATCAGGGGCATATCTCCAGCTTGTTATACAAGTACAGGTATCAGCTTAAGTTTGTCAATATGCAGTTGACTCTTTTTTATGGTGGTATAGTGCCTCTGAACTGGTTCTGAATCATTTACAACACTGCCTAGTGTTCCTTACAATTTTCAGTGACATACATAGCTTAAAAGAAGACAGTTTTAACTTCCCTGTAACTGTGGTATAAACAAGAATAAAGAAGAATAATTAGTGTTGCTTTAAAGGAATGAAATAATAAAGAAATAATGAAATAAAAATTAAACTTGTCTGACAATCTGTAATGGAATTAAGATGATTAAAGATCTGTAAGAATATTGCCATTCCTTAGTTTCACACTTTCTTTTCATGCTTTGTTCAAATAATAACCAAATGCACCGTTCATATTCACCACACACACTGCTTTCTTGGAATTACCTCTATTTCTAGTGAAATGTAGAAAGCTGTCTCTTTTATGCCAGAATTCTTCATGTCTTTTTTTTTCTCTCCCCTGTCCTCTTTCATTTTCTTTTTTCCTTTTCCTTTTCCTCTTCCTTTTCCTTTTCCTTTTCCTTTTCCTCTTCCTTTTCCTTTTTTTTTTCTTCCCTTATGAGGCTGCTTAATACCCAAATTGCATAACTTTTCGTTATAACTGTCATATCAGAAATTATAATCCAGAATTGTTTCTATGTCTGTGTAAAGAAAATAATCGAGTCTCTTCATAGGTTCCCAACTGTGTAGGGCCTTTTTCTCTGGCTTCCTCAGGGCCATACAATTTCTTTCTTTTCTGCTAAACCTTAGTTGGAAAATGCTGACTTTAAAATCTTGTATTCTTGTCCTTATATGCTACTTACACTTATATTTCTCCTTATAACATTTTCTGTCCATTTTTCTCGCTATTTCCTAAACAATTAAGATCAGAGTTTTTGACATTCCAAGGAGCTATATACCCCTTATGATTATGAAAAGCAGACAAACAAACAAAACCAAACATAAAACCTACAAGCAAATTCATTTATGTAATGTGCATTGTATTCTTTTCAGATAATATTGACTATGGATGATTGCTGGTAAATATTTTTGCTAAATTGATAGTGTTTTTCCTGTTTACCAATATAGCTTATTTGCAAAGCTTGAGTTAAGGTGCTTTTCAAGGTGTACCTGGGCAGTGAAAAACAGAAATGTCTGAAGGGTTATATTGTATGAAAGAAAAAAATAATTCAGTGTTGAACTGAAACACAGTTACATAACCAATGATGTGAAGGTTCTACCACAGATATGTCTGCAGTAATGGCAAGGTCTCTTAATTAGAGAGAAAGCCATTAACTACTCTCTGCACATTCTATTCCATATTGTCATTAGAGTCTTGCTGCATATCTTTATCCATTTCTGTGCATACATGAAATTTAAGACAAAGGTTGGATTTAATATTTTGGGCTGTAAAAGGTGTCTTTTGGTAGTTGTAACTGAGATTTCTTTTAATATGTAGAATTTTTTGGCAGCATGAATTCTCAGTTTTAGGACAGTGATATTCACTTGTAAATGTGTCATTGATTCTTCTCTAAACAAATCAATCCTAATCCTCCTTTAGTTTGCCAGAAGTAAATTTATTCCTTTCTTCTGTCATTTGTAAATATGTTGTATTTCTGTTATTTTCTTCAGGGATAGCATATCACAAACAAAGTAAATATGGCCATCGAGAGCCCACCATCAGATAGTATAATGGTGTTATAATGTGATAACCACTTTCTTTAAATTTCCTATGTATTTAATATTTTACAAAAAGTTTTAACTGTTCCTGTTCACTGCATGGTAATCTTTACTAAGTTCCAACAGTTCTTGAGTTATTTTGTGTTTTGTTTTGGCTTTTCATATTTTGTTGTTGTTTTGTTTAGTTTTGTTGTTGTTGTTGTTTGGTGTTTGTTTGTTTGTTTGTTTTTTAATGAGACAGTCCTAGTTAGTTTAAAATCAAATTTTGCACATTGCTTTTTTAAATTATTCTAAGATACAATATATATTTGTTAATACATTTTATCTTGTTAATAGTAATGCAGAAACTCATTTGTCATGCTATTTCTCCATCTTCTTTTGGTCAACTGCAATGCAGGAGCATATTCTTTAAAGTATATGGGACTCCATTCTTGTCATCTGGAGCTATTGACTGTAAAAATAATAGTAACAATATAAATAATTGTCTTTCATTAAAACATAAGCCAAGTAAGAGTCAAAAATAGTATCTGCAAAGTATATTGAAAGTAAATTTAATAAACAGACAGCTACGTTAATCTTTTGATGTTCAGATCAACTCTGACGTAGATGCATGAACTACAGATACATAGTAAGAAATTGCAGTTATTTGGTTTTGGGTCCATGAAAGGAAGTCTGATCTTTTGGAACAATCTGAAAGTGAAAAACACGATTCTTACTGATTGAAGAAGAAAAGGTTCCTTACATTTTCTTCATCAGCATAAGTTTCCTTGTACTTAACTCTGTCAGAATACTAAAACCACCTGGAAATCTTTTGAGGACCTCATAACTCAAGTTATTCAAGGAAATAATGCTGTTTTGTTTTGACAAGAGTCTATTTTCTTGCTTTCATCTGCCACCAGTTGAAGAGGTAGAACTTCTGAGGATTAATCTTTTTATAAGAAACTGTTATTTGACCACTGAATTTAGGTAGACTTTCTGAAGTAGCTATTGATTTGCAGTTTACTGCCTCTATTGGTTGAAGAAAAAATCCTTTTTAGAATGTTTCCACTTGCCAAATGAAGCTGTTACAGTGTTCTTAGTCTCCTAACCAAGAAGTAACATATTTTCAAAATACAGAACTGCTATTTACAGCTCTTATATTTTGATTCCAAGAGATTTTCTTGAACAAAACAATGGCTGAATTTCAATCTGTAGCAGCATGTCACATTTCTTTGTTTGATAATTATTTATGATAAGTATTTCATCAGCTGAATTGTAAGAAACCTTGCAAAGTTCTCCTAATAGAGCATATTTAAAAAAAAAAAAAAAAGCCACTCAAGAATTGTTTTCAAATGGTTAAATTACCCAAACAGATGCATTTCATTCCTTTGTTACAATAACAATTGCATTTTAGAAGATTACAGAATTTAAATGTACTAATAAACAGTAGTTTAAACTCATCTGGTTTATTATGGAAATGTGCAAGGAACACATATTACTAACCAAAGATATAACAGTCATTTTTTACAAATAGCCTATTGTATCACTATTTCCCTTTAATTAATTCTGAGTTTTTGTTTATTCTTCTTTCTAATACTGAAATGATTCTATATTTCTGGTAAAGTCCAGAAACCCTTGTATTTTATACAAGGCTGAATTAAAGTCTTTGTGAAAACAGCTGCATGATGAAATGTTTCCTTATTTCTTATTTTTTTCTTTTTTTCTTTTTTTTTCCCTACAAGCAAAGTGTGTAGGGTAGGTTCTAAGTTTCAGCTTAAATAAGTAGCTTTTTTTCAGAGAAATATGTCACTAACACCATCTGAATTTCATCTCTATTTAATAGGGAATGTTACTAAAATGAAACAGTAAGGTACTGCAGACATGCTTGTAATTTCTGATAATAGCTTTAGGTATGTTTTTAAAGGATGGTCACAGACTTCCTGTTCTTCTGTGATTTTTTCCTTTACTTCTGAAGTAGTGTTTTGCATCTTTTCTCTCTTTTTTTATTTCCTTCTTTACACATTTTCCTTTAATTTTATCCAGGCTTGCCTTTTCAGTCTCTCTTTTCTGTCACTTACTGTAATGCCCATTAAAATGATTTCCCAAGCACTTTAAGCAAATTACAGATGTTTGTATTTGTTTTAAATTTAAGAACTCAGTTTTTATTTTGTTTCAATTTGGTTTTGTTTGTTGTTGTTTTTCCCTGACACTCTTTTACTCAGTACTTAGGAGTATTTTGTTCTTTTTTGATTTATGCTATAATATTAACATCAAATAATAGAAAAAAACTATAGGTTACCTGAAGTTCCATGTAATTTTAAGCAACATAGCTGTCTGTTCATATTGACAAATAAAAGTGACAATTAGCAGATAGAATTATCCATGGTACAGTTTGGAAAGTCATATAATACTAATGGCATATATTCCTGGTTTAAGTCTGCACTTATTCAGAATTATGCTGGTTGGGGTTTTGTCTGTGTTTGGTTTGTTTGGTTGATTTTTTGTTGTTTTTCTGTTTGTTTGTGTGAAGTTATAATTTGCACTGACAGGAGACAGGTAAAGAAGCAAGGCACTAATTTGATTTTGTGAGAATCCCTCTGAGAAGTGTATAAAAGAAGCCATTGTTGTAGGCCACAGTGTCTCCATGGAACTGTAATGGTATGACTGAATGCTATGAGAGAAATTATTTTCTGCTATGGTTTTCAAGACTACTGTTACTAGACATGCTTTCTTGTCTGCTAACAGGAGAGTTGAGATCATACATATAAGCACAGAATAGTTTGGCTTTCCAAGAAGATCATCTAGTCCACACCCTTGCTGTGGGCAGAGATATCTTTCACTAGATCAGGTTGCTCAAAGCCCCATCTAACCTGACCTTGAACACTTCCAGTGATGGAGCATCCACAACTTGGAATACAATATTCTCTATATTAAGAAAAATACAATCAGATTGAAAAATATTATGACATGAAAAATTTCCTTATTTTTAACAGAAGACATAACATAGTTCTCAAAAAATAGCTAAAAGTGTCCTAAAAGTTGACTCACTGCTGTGTTTAGATTTTTTTAAATTGCTTTGAATTACAGTTTTGATAGAAACAGAGTTGCTACTTCAACTTAATACCATAAATACCTTGAGCCTTTTGACTCTTCTGTCTCTCTGGAATGGGAAAGGATATCCCACTAACTTAAAATTACAATCATCTTAATCCTCTATGTTGTAATTCAAACTGACCTAGGCATCTTCAGAGTAGCAAATACACATTTATTTGAGAATAAAATTAAAGGATAGACATGATCATGTGGATTAGAAGGTTTTTCACTTCTGTCTAGGTTATGTGTATCCAACTGTTCTAAGGCAGAGTGATGACACCTGAATTATTTGGGTACTTGTTCTGTATCTCTGTCAAATTAAACATAGTCTTCAAGCATTTCTTCCTCTTTGATCTGTGCCTGATTTGACTTCCTGCACAATGTTTGTTTTACCTGCACACCAAAAGAATACTTAATCAATGACTTTATTCAATGACTTAATTTTTGTACAAATTTAATGTACAAAATATATATTTCAATATCCTGTATTTCACTCAAACAAATCAGGTGGGGGAATGATAATAATGTTAATAAACAATAATAGTTTTTAAAATAGATACCATAGATTGTTTAAACATCTTTTCAAGCCATTAAAGTACCACATGGTTTTGCACAATACAGTTGATTATTCTGTGAAATTATAAAACAATGTTTTTCCCAAGTTAAAATAACTGGGGTGCATTCTTATGAGAATGGCTAAAATAAATGGCAAGAATATTGAAGTGATCCTGAAAAAAAACCAAACCATAAATTCAGAAAATTTAGTGTTACAGTTAAATTTAAGATTAATTTCTAATCTATTAAAAAGAGAGGAAGTGCTCTTATTCTTGCACTACAGTGACACATAACTGTTGTTTGTCTGTCTCAACTGTGACACATACAAAACCAAATAAAAAAAGGAAGGAAAGAACTGTAAGAGTTTGACAGTGTTAATTTTAAAGACTTGGTACTTCACTGCTAAAATATCTTAACTAAAATTATGTAAGTACTCTAAAATATGACAGTAAATGGAAGTTAGTTATTAATGCCTAATGTAGTGTTACCTCAAGTTTTTATGTTCGGAGTTTTTTTTGTGATTGAACTTAGTTACCAAAGTCTGCAACTGTAAAGTTTCCTTTTTAGAATGGTAACAGTATTACTTGGAAACACTTTCTTATTTTTATTTGTAACTCTTAAGCTTAAACCTTTAATTCCTTCCCTGTCTGTCCGTTCCCCACCCCGAGTTACTATTTTTCTACCCATTTATTAATGAAATTATTTCTTTCTTTTGTTTAATTGGTAGATATATTATAAGTCTTTTTCTAATGTAATTTATATCATTGACCGTGTTGTTTATTATAGTACATTACCAATAGAGAAGATTTATCTTTTTTCACTGATCTATGTGAAAATGTGTGTATCTGCCTGTATGTAAATTTATATGTGTGCATGTAAATGTCTCCTTCTCTGAAGACATTCAAAACCCACCTGGACATGTTCCTGTGTGACCTCATCTAGGCATTCCTGCTCTGGCAGGGGGATTGGACTAGATGATCTTCTGAGGTCCCTTCCAATCCCAAACATACTGTGATACTGTGAATATATACACATATAAACCTCTGGAATACTTTTACTTTAATTCACAAATCTTTGTCAATTTCTGTGTTGGAGAAATAAGCTTTAGCAAAAACAAGTTTATTTCCTCCAAAACAAAATTCAAGAAAGATTCTTTAAAATATAATTATGGAATGGAATGTTCCATTAATAAAAATGTCCACATTATTTGACATACTTCCATTAAAATTTTGCAACAACTTGAAGTATTCTTGTAGCCTTCAATCACTGTCATGAACATACATTTAAAACCAGATATTAGATGTTGATAAATGTTATTAAAGTGCAACTATACTACATTAACATTCCCATTGTCACCTTTAATAAAAATGTTTATGTTTTCTATTAAAATATACCTTAACATTTTCTTCTACTTACAGCTGAATGTGGAGCCTCCACAACAAGTAATGAAGGAATCTTATTGTCCCCAAATTATCCTCTTAACTATGAAAACAACCATGAATGTATTTATAGCATTCAGGTACAAGCAGGGAAAGGAATCAATATTTCCGCCAGAACATTTCACTTAGCACAAGGAGATGTACTTAAGGTATGTACACATGTAACGTATTTGTTATTTCTAGACTTGTTGTTCCTCATGCTGTTGAAGTTTATCATCTGTCTATGACAGTACAGTATCAGGTAAATTGATGTTATTAATATTTTAGAAAAGTTGTATCTAAATCAGTGCCATTTCTAAAAAGACAAAACTTAGTCAACTTGAAATGCTTCCATAATCTGTTCCTTAAATAGATATACTTTTTTTTTGACTGTGTATAGTTAAAAAAGATTGAAACTGTAAATGAAATGCTGCCTTAATGTGTATTTGTATTCTATTCTTAGTGTTAAATACTCACCAATTTCATCTTTTATGAATTCTGTTGTCTTCCTCAGTATCTTCAAAACTTACACTGTGATCTAAATATAATAAACATTACACCCAGAAGCTTAATTTAGTACACTGTTTACATACTACATTTTATACATGAGATGAATGCTTTAAATGACTGTAATCTTGTGTGGTGTGTAACATCTCCTGCAAATGGTAATCATAGTAATTACATATGAAAATATTTTTTTTATTAAACAAAGAAGCAACAAAGGAAATAATAGGATACTAGAATTTTCCAGAGTTTTATAGAGTGATTTCGCCCTATAAATTCAGTAGCAATTACTTTGGTTTGTTCACAGCTTTTATTACTGTATTCCCCAAAATATACATTTCCAGATATGTCTTGCTTAGTCAACTACATATTTAAGGTGATGGTAAGGGCAAGTGTCTTGCAGCATAAAGATATTAAATTATTATCTAATTTTTCAGAATACATTATTTAATTAAACTTACCTCTCAGAAATCAAAGGAACAAGAGGTACCATGCCAATCACACTTGATTAAAAAAAGAAAAAAGTTTTATTTCTGCCATGTAGTTATTAAAATTAAAAGGATTGTGGAAAGTTGTTTCTAAGAAACAACTACAGTTCAAATTGGGTTTTATCTTACCTAACTTTAGCCATCTGAGCATTATGTTATGATTTCTGTTTTTACTAGTCAGACATAGGCACCTCCAAAAAGGGATTAATTATACCTACGGTATAAGCAGACCTAAACAACCAATGTAAAGTGAAATTAGGCAGCAGTAAGAAAAAGAAAAGTGATTTTAAACAAAAATAAGTTTTCTGTTCTTCTTAAAACAGAAGTTAAGCAAAACAAAATAAAACAAAGGCTACTAGATACCCAGCATCCACAGGGATATTTGTTTTATTTTGGCCTCACTGATTACTTCAGATCCAAGTAGATAACTTTTAATTTTTACATTAATTAATACAAAAAGATTTAATTTGAAAGATACTTAGCATTTATTAACATATAAATAGCATGGCAAAAAACCACCATACCAAACCAAAACATCCTGTTATTCAAGTTACGATTAAGACATTCAGATGATGTATGTCATTTTAACAGTTTTAGAATTTCTGAAGGAAGTAGAAAAATTAGTGAAGTTATGGTTAGATTTGTAAACTAACTTTAGCGTAAGATTTGAAGTCAGGTCTTACATTTGAACTTGAATCAGTGTCCACTCAAATCAGTATAATGATATTTCAGCCCACATTTTTTATGCCAATCCAATAAAAGTATATGGCTGCATTTTCCTCAATACTTTTTAGGTTGAAACTTTTAAACTATTATCTTAGTGTAAAAGACATAGCACTGTAGGGAGGGAGCTACAGTTAAATAAATAGAAACTTTTATATTAATATAAATTAATATGAATATAAAGCAATTAAAATTTTCTTTTTTTTTTCCTTCCTTAGTCATTGAATGCATATGCAATTTTGTAAAACTCTATGCTCTTAAGATTTCTCAAGTGCCATTCCAACCCTGTGCACTGCAAATGTAACTAGAAAATGTTAAGACTCAGATGTTTATGAAATAAAAATTCTACTTTAATACTGCTAATCAGTTAATGTGAACTTAAGGGTAATGTCAAATCTGTTATAAATGGAGGAAGGCCACCACTCAGCTGTAAATGTCAAAGGCAGAAATATTTGCTGGTTTGCAGGTGTGTCTTTTAGATGAAAGTAATACCTAGTAATTAGTGTTGATTTTTTGAGTCCGCAGCCTAGAAATGTAGTAATGAGCTGATATTCCTCCCAATCCTTTAAAAAGACAAAACTAAACAAACTGGAAGAAATATTCTATATTATGATTATCACTTTTTTCAGCTTGATATTGTAGCAAGACAGAGGCACTCAACCCTTAATAGTGTGGGAAGGAACGATATCTGTGGAACTCATTGTGCCTCATCTCTTCCAAACTGACTTAAATCTGTAAGACTTTTTCTTCATGTATTCATTGATAAAGAGTTCTTGTCTCAGGAAATACAAAGCAGCAGTCACACATTTCAAAACTTTTCTCATTAAATCAGTTCTGAACTTTTCTGTTGATCCTGTTATTATTGGCTAGTCCTCATCTCCAGGAGCTGAAAAAGAATCAGTGGAAGACTTGATGTGTGATTGACTTGGCAATATTGCCTAGTAGATAGTGTTAATATTTTTAAGATCAGGAAAGTAGTCTTCGCTATCCACTTTTTTTTTTTTTCTTGTAGTCTCTTAGATTGATTTATGTCAATCCCAGTAAAACACCTTCAAAGATAAGCTTGCAGAAACTTACTTATGGTTTCCCAGAACTGATAACTAAAATGAAAACTGCTTTATTTGCCTATTTTGCTGCATGTAGAGTACAAATTTTTGGCTACAAGAATAGGACATCAGGATTATACTTTAACTTTAGTCTTAAGTGAATCAATAGGTAACAAATGCTGTAAACCTATCCAATACGTATCACTAGTTTGTAAATGTATGTAGTCAATGCCTTGACTAAACTCTAAGAAATCTCTGAAGTAAGTAAAGAACAATTAAGTCTCCTGAAATGAAAAATAGCAATAGAAGTAAGTTAAAAAAATAAACAAAAAAACAAAACCCCAAGAAACCGTCATCCAGTCTTACAGCAAAAAGCTGGGGGATGGATAGTGAATACATAGTTCCCTTTTAACTATGAACTGGGGAGGGTAAGTAATTCACCATTTGGACACCAAGATACTTAAATAACAGCTTCCAGACAAGACTTCCTTTCCCCAAATACAAATAAAACAACTCCATAATATTTCATAGTTAAAGCTCAGTCTTTTAGCTACAGATTTTGGTTAAGAAATGGATAATGTATCTCTGTTCTTCAGAAAGTGTTGGCAAAGAAGTTAATCATGTACTTTGCCTTACTTTTTCTATCAGCTAAAATTTTAGATTGCTAGAGCTATGCAGATAAAATTCCATTCAAAGTCTGAATAGACTGAATATTCTACTGAACTTTTGATATGCTGTTTAGTCAAATCATAGAGCCTGCTGCTTAGCATACGAATTAACCGAACATGGATCAAACTTATACCTGACAAGCACTGTGACTGAAAGAATGAAACAGCTGTATTGGGAACAGAGCATTGGAGGGAAGCAATATATTTAACAAAAATAAATTGCTGCCCTTACTGTTGCTCCTCAGGCAGAGAAGGAGGAGTTCCCATTTATCCGTTCTGAACTAGAATAGAACAGAGTTTTCAGAATATATAATTTATTTTTCATTTACTTCATTTAATATGTGGTTCTTTTTTTCCTCGTATTGATGTAACTACCCTGGCTACTGACATTAATGTAGGTGTTTTTCTGTTTGAGTGGTTGTTTTTTATTGGAAACTATAAGAAATATATGTCTCTTTACTTTGTTTGTGTATAGGGCTATAACTTGCTCTTGATAGTGCCACATCTTGTTTTAATATTGTTTTAATATTGATGAAAGTTTCATGAAGCTGTATGAAGAATTTAAGATCTATATTGTCCCTATATGCTGATTCATTTAATATCAGTCTCTAAACTCTATAACAGTTGCTTTGTTCTTTGTATAATATTTATACTGATAACTGAGTTTGTGCACTATGTTTCAATAATTCAAAATGTTTACTTTAAGCTTCTTATGTGGGAGGCAGGGGGAAAAAAAACAAACTGTTTTTAAAACTATGAGAACTTTTCTACCTGCTTTTTTTATTCCCTCTTTTGTCTTCTTCATCCACCAATTATGTTTGTAAACTCTCTAGACTCTGATAGCTGCAAGAAAAGCCTTTAGATTTGCATAGAAAGGAATGGAGTTACTATTCTTCTACTTGCCTGAATAGTCCATTATTAATGGCAAATCAATTTCTATTATTTTATTAATAATAATTGTTATTTATTTTATTTTTAATTATTAATAATTATTAATTTATTCATACTAAACCCCCACTCAAAAAACAGGCAGATTCTATATGTGAACATAAACCAAAGGAGATACGAACAACAAGTATCAAAAGGACTGAGATGAAAAGAGAACATCAGTTGTTTGTGTTTGTTTGTTTGTTTGTTTGTTTTATCTTTTGTAGTAGATTACGTGCTTGGCAGTATGTAGAGTTAGACTTGATGTGGCAGATGAATGTGGAAAAAAATGGCTTCAAGAACTATTTTTGATACTGTAATGAAACAATGTTTTGCTTTCTATTAAAACAGTGCAGCAACAGGTAGGTAACAGTGTGCCAGTAAACCAAATAGAACTGACATTAAGCATCCCCTTCCCTGTGCTTGGCTCAGAGGATTTAGTTTTACTGCAGATTTTGCTGTCTTAGCTGTGGGCCATCTTTGAAATGTGTGCAGGATACAGTTTTTTAGGGGTTTTGTGCAAAGACTCCAAAGGAGGGTAATGTTTGGGGCTTTTTACCAGTTTGTTTCTAAGGAATCTCCACACTTGTTATCATAATTCTTTTAATAATATTTCCTTGAAAATACATGTGAGAAATAGGCAAAAAAATGTAAGGGACAAAAGAAAAAAAAAAGCAGACATATGGGCACTTTTCTGTCTTTATGTTAGTGCTTCTATTTACATGAGATATAAATGATATATTTGACAGGGTGTTGACAGTCTCAGCTCAGCGATGTTGATTTTATGTTATTTCTTCTCTTTAAAAAGGCACAGATCTTCATATCCATGTTTTTTATTTTTCAATGGCAAATCTCAAAAAATAGTTTAAAATGCACAAATCCGATACATTCACTTCACATTATTCCCTTGTTAAAATTTTACAAAGTTAAAGAAGTTAACAGAAAAAATGCCATTAATTTCCATTTAAAATGTATTAATAATGGAGAATATCAAAATCTTAGGAAGTTTTAGTTATTCTCCAACTGTAAATACAAACATAACCCCTCCTCCCAAAATTACACATTACATCTACCTGTTTAAATCACATTTATGTAAACAGTGTTCTCTATTAGCATCACTATTGGCATCCTTCCCTATAGCATTTCAAAATATCATTGTAGTATGAAGAACATTAATTCCTTTGCTGATCTTTATGAATTAATCATTTAATCATCTGGCAGATCAGTCCTTTAAACAGCTGATAAAGGTGGTCCTCTGTTTTCCAAATAGTTTGCCACTGGCATATTTAGACATTCTACTCTCATGAACCAATTATCTTTGCATTGATGTTACAGAATGACTTCAAGGAAAATCAGCCAACCTAATAATCTTCTCATAATGATTTTTCTTGGCCATACATTTAACACCCAAGTGACATAAATCCAAATGTACTGGCTATAAGAAATAATATTCCTATCTTAAGAATAACATAGTCCTAACATAAGTCACAGACAATCTCATCTTCTGGATCAAATTTGGAAGCTGAATTCATAACATGTTGAAAATCTTCAGCAAACCTCCCACCTATTTTAGGAAGGTTGGAAAAAAAATGCTGGTTCTGCAAATGTCACAGTAGAATGTAGGCTGTCACCACTTCCTTTGCAACTTAAATATATTAACAAAACAAAAGAAACAAATGAACAAAAGATAGATATGGAATAGAATTAATAACTGTGTCATTTAAATTATACCTAGAGATTCCTATTTAGTGCCCCTTAACTTGAATGAAGCACAAAAAAAGATAATGTGACTTAAATTGTGAATTATGCTATAAAATATGTATGCATTTTTTGTTCTAAATGAGACTTCATTATCTCAAGAAGAGGGATATATGTTACTTTGAATATACAACGAAAGGAAAAAAAGCTATTTCAATTTAATGTTCAAATGAATCACGTCCCTCCCTCACCCAAATGCAGTTCTTCTAGTCAAAGAATCAAAGACTTTCAGGAGTGTTAGGGTACTTAACATTTCTTCAGTCGTAGAAATGATGCAGACTTAGGGGTGTTTTACAGTGGGACAGTGAGTTAGCCCAAAGAAGAATTAGTGACAACTCTGGAGACCTGTCAGTGTGCCCATGTGAAAGGTTTAGTATGGTAACACAGTTAACAAAATTGGAGATAAAGTATATGTGGAGAAATTTGCATCATGAAGTGGTTTCTGGCAATTTCTGACAAAGCATTGAGAATAGTTAGTATAACTTAATAGTTTTCTTTGATTAATTACTAGTGATACACATATAGCAGGAAATTATTATTCTTATGTAGTGTTGGAAAAATAAAATCAGTCCTGAATCCTTGTGTGCTATAAGGAGCTTGCAGAAATTAAGAAAAAGAGCATCAAATACAAGATGGGTTTTCTTTAAGTCTGTCATAATGTAAATATTTCTGTAGGATAGCAGTATTTCTCCTGGAATGGACCTTTCTCTTTTAGTTATTGAAAGAGTACTAAGTCCATCTCAGACCTGGTGTTCTGGGTTTTGTTTTTGTTTGTTTGTGGTTTTGTTTGTTTGTTTATTTGTTTTGTTTGTTTTTGCTTTGGATTTTGCTGTTGGTTGGTTGGTTGGTTGGTTTGTTTTTCTTCTGGCTTGGTTACTGAGCTTAGCATAATTTTTAAAAAGTTTTAATAAAATTATGACATCCTTTTAATATTATTATATGCACTTTAAAACGACTTTTTAGTTTCTGAGCATTAATTGCACATTTTTCTTTCTTTAATTTCCTATTTTTATTCTGTGTAAGGACATTGGCATTTAAATATGTGGTTTGTTTGGAGTTTATTTACTTGTTTCAGTAGAAAACAAGGAATAATGCCAACTCATTTTGCTGTGCTTTTTTAACCACTGCACAATTATTTATTTAGAAGTGGCTAGAAATGGTTTATTTGTTTTATTTCAGCATATCATTAAAAATAAAATCTGTATTGTTACTAGAGACATGAGGATATATGCAAAAGACAAGCCAATCTAACAGATGGGGAACAGACATCACAATATTTCACATCCACTTTGTCGCCACTGCTGGTGGATTTGTTTTGATTTCATTGTGATATAGATGTCTGTTTACAAATCCAAGCTTTGGTTACATTTCAATTTAATACAATTAGATTTTATTTAGAACTGGACACTATTCCTTATTTATTTAATAAGGTATTAGAATTTCACTATTGCAATTTCAAAGTTATTCAGAGGTCAATTTACTGATTTCCAAGTGAAATTTTTCCTAAGGTCCATTTATCATAGTTTTAGTGATTATAGACATCAATGAATAAATCCTGCAAGACATATTGGTTGGGTTAGCAGGTATTGTTAACTTATATTTTAACTATTTTTAGAAATTATAGGAGTGCAATAACCTGTGATGTTTTAAAGCAACCAAGCTTGTCAGGAAATTTGCTGAGAAGTTTCCATTTAAAATACGGAAAAGAACAACTTGAAGAAAAAGTAATAGAAGTGCTGTATTCCAATTTACATATAGATTACATTACTCTTTCAACTTACAGAACCAGTTATTCTATTTATTTTATTTCCTAGTCTCCTTTTACTTTATAGTTATAGCTGAACCTCTCTTTACATAGAAAACATTTTTAGAAGTTTGTTTGACAAGGCAAAGTTGGGGAGCTTTTCTGTTATGCCACCTCAGTGACTTCAGGCAGACACAACTATACAAAGCAGGTGTTTGCTGTTGGGCTGTGACCAGCATTATAATGCCAGCAGTGAAAGAGAAAACACAGATTAAAAACACTGAGATGATATGGCACCTCTGCCCACTTGTGTTGTTATGCAAAAAAGGAACTGACATGTTTCAAACTGTGCATTTGAAAAAACTCCACAATTAACTCAACTTTACTCAAGAGAGCAAACAACATATCAAAACAGTACTTTGGTTGACTAGCAATGGATCTGCTTTGATAGAGCTGTCCTCCCTCTTAATGGAGATGTACAGAATTGTTTTGTAAATCAAATATCTCTTTTTTTTCTTTCCCATAACTGTAAAACTCACTCGTGGTTTTTTTTGTTTGTTGTTTTGTTTTGGTTTGATTTTTTTTTCAGATATATGATGGCAAAGACAACACTGCTCACCTGCTGGGTGCATATACTGGGGCATCATTAAGAGGCTTGACACTAAGTAGTACTTCAAATCATTTGTGGTTGGAATTTAACTCAGACATGGAGGGCACTGATGAAGGTTTTCAGCTTGTATATACCAGTAAGTATTTGAGAAAACAGTAGTAATAGATTTATGATTTTAAAGGAATCAAAATTCTCTGCTTATAGAATAAAAATGCAGTCAAAAGACAAATACTTTAAACAAATCTCTCATTGCTCATCAAAATAACACAGTTTTATATTTTGACCTCAAAAAACCCAAACCATGCAGCATGCTGAAACCTTGCTTTGACAGTACTTTACATAGTTTGATACCTAAATCACTGTCCTTTTTTTCTAGAGAGTTATTTTGAAGATTTTTTATTCTTGATAAGTATAAGAAAAAAATAAGATGAT
This sequence comes from Nesoenas mayeri, assembly GCF_963082525.1. Taxonomy (NCBI): domain Eukaryota; kingdom Metazoa; phylum Chordata; class Aves; order Columbiformes; family Columbidae; genus Nesoenas; species Nesoenas mayeri. The sequence continues at coordinate 18,367,812 of NC_137543.1, forward strand.
GTTCAGTTAACTGTATTAGTATATAAAAATACCTAAGCATGTGAGTTATTTTAAATGTGTAACCAAACCTCATTGTTTCATAAAGATAATTCATAAGTAAAAGGCATTCTCCATCTTAAGACTCATCTCTGATACTAACTTTGCATTAGACTAGCATTTTGTTTATTGTTCAGAAAAATCCAATTTGGAAAAAAATGATAGATTCCTAACAACAAAAAAAATTACCTATATATAAACTGATAAAATTAAATTATAAAGATTAGAAGAGAAAAGCTCTTTTCACATCTGACTTAGAGGTTATACCTGAAACAGTTATGTACCTCTATTTTATTGAATGGCAATTTATGAAAATGTATGTGAATGTTACCTGTGTCTATTGACACATAGTGTATATGGCTTCTTTAGTGTATAATTATTTCATTGTCACTGAATTATTATATAAACCTGAACTTTTAGCAAGCAATAGAACAGTATTTAGTATTTAGAACAGTATTATAATTCAATTCTGCAATGCAGCTGTCAAAATCCTTTTTTTCTGCCTGTGCTTAAATAATTCATTTTCACCTGTTCAAAAAATGTTCTTATGTTTCAAAAAATTTCCATCATATTTTTAAAGCTAATTCTAATAAAACCAATATAATTCTAGCAGAATGAAAAGCAAATACTTCAAGATACTACAGAAGTATGCAATTATTTTTCAGGTGAAAGTTGCATAATTATAGCATGTAATAGCCTGTGAAAGCTTAGGCCTGTACCCTGTGATTAAAGATAGGTCTTCCGGTGATGTGTTACTGTGCGAGTGTCAAGGTATTTCATTTTTCTTTATATAGGTATGTCTAAGCCCAGCACTTGAACCTTATCATTAACATTTCCTACCTTTTGAGAGAAACACTCTTGTACAATACACTTTCCTAGCCCAAATAGCTATTAGCCTGAGCAGTGCTGAATCTCCTGTTGTAGATATTTGAAGAATTGGAAGGGAAAAAGTGAGAAGAACTCATGGGTCAAAACAAAGACAAGGAAGAAAGAGAAAAAGGAAAAACAGGCAATGTGAAGGCTGTCACTCATCACCTCCCGCAAGCAGACCAATATCCAGCCAGTTTCTGAGCAATGTCCCCTTCGGAAAGACTATTCCTTAGTTTTGTTGTTCAGCATGACATTATATGGAATATTGCTTTGGTCCGTTGGGGTCAGCTTTCCCAGCTGTGTCCCATTCCAGCTTCTTCCTTACCTCCAGCATACTTGTTGCAGGGACAGAGTGAGAAACAGAGAAGGATTTTATGCTGTGCAAGTAGTGCTCAACAATTGCAGAAACACTGGTGTGTTATCAACATAGGTTTAATCAATTTAAAACACATCACTGTATGGGCTGCTATGGTGATAATTAACACCATCCTAGCCAGACTCAGTGTACTACATCTCCTTTACACTTTCTTTTCAGATTTATATGCATTGATGAGATCCCCCTGAGCATTCTCTTTTCCAGGCTGAACAGTTCCAGCTCTCTCAGCCTTTATCCATAGGAAAGATGCCACCCTCCCTTATTCATCTTAGTGACCCTTCACAGGACTCTGTTCTTTAACTACACATGTCTCTTGTACTGGGGTGACCAGAATTGGACACCCTACTCCCATGGTGGAGTGGATGTGGCCTCGACAGTTCTCAGGGTAGAGGTAGAGGTTTTGCTATGTGATCCAAGTTGGACCCTGAGGACCTTTTCTACACAGCTGCTTTCCAGCTGGTTAGCCCGTAGCATATTCTGGTGATGGAGTTGTTCCTCCCCAGGTGCAGAACTTTGCTCTTCTCCTTGTTGAAATTCCTGAGGTTCAAGTTGCCTCATTTCTCCAGCCTGTTGAGGTCTCTTTGAATGGCAGCATGACCTTCTGGTGTACCAGCCACTCCTCCCAGTTTGGTGTTATCAGCAAACTTTGTGAGAATATACACTGCCCCATCATCCAGATCATTAATGAACTTATTGAACAAGACTAGATCCAGCATTAACCCCTAGGGGACATCACTAGTTACTGGCCTCCAACTAGACTTCATGCCACTGCTCATCACCCATTAATCCATTCACGTTTTGGGAAACAGCTACTATTTGATTGGCATAAATGTAGACAATGAAACCTTGAAAAGTAGCATGGGCTTACCCTCATGCTTTTAGGCAGTAAACAAAGTCTCTAAGAGCTGTAACGAAACAGTCTGTCTTCAGGGACACATTGTGAGCATTCATGCTCTTTCAGTTGCCTAAAATAACCAACTATTGTCATTCTAGATCCCCTTCCCTGTGCTTCTAGTTACAAGGTGCTTCTTCAGAAGGATACAGTTTTGGTCCTATTGCCAGAACTGCCCGCACTTTGTAGATGAAATACACTTAGGGCAGCAAAAACACTGCTAGTACCTATGCTTAGGCAATGGAGTTACATGTTCACCCTCAAGATGCAAGTGGTCAGTTAAAAATATTACTTTGGTGTTGTGTCTGTAAACAAGCTCTCCAGAGATAAGGACATCTCAGGGATCAAGGTACATTTTTTTCTTTTAACATAGTGTGATCAATTATTTTCTTAGAAGACAGGAAATTCTAACTAGTCAATAAGTATCCAGACTGACAATATCAAAAAAAGGTTTTTCGCTTGGGACTCAGCTGCTTTTAGAGCTTCTGCATTTCAGTCTGTGCTGGGAAACAATAGCTTGGCTACGAATAAGAAAAATTCAGCTGTAAGGTTGTTGGGGCTCTTCAGGAGGTGAGCCATTTTCAGTGAGACATTAAATGAGCTAAAAGAAGAACTGGGAAGATACAGCATTTGACCTACTTGTTTTTCCTTGTCCAACTCAAAGCATTTTGTCTTTAAAATAAAACAATGAACATTTTTTCAGTCACTCAATAGTAATCATTCAATACCCAAGGAGAGTTTATGAGAGGTTACAAACTGCTGACCAGATGGACAAATACTATGTAAATTACTTAACTGAAAAATGCAGATATGAAAAATCCTTCATTTGTTCCCATGTCACCTACCTGTAGGAATATTGGCATGACATACAGTGCCTTTTTTCCTACAGAGTTTAAGCTACATGATATTGATAAAATACATTTAGTTTTGAACATAGTGAGGTTTCAAACTGCTTCGCACTTAATAACAGGAAACTTTACTTGGAACAGAAATCCTTTTTCCCAAATTACAGTTTATGTTTCCACAAATGTTACTATTCTTCCCTATTTCTTTATAATGCATAAGTCATTTTGTTTCCATCTTGCTTCACATCTAATTCTCAAAAATGTCCAAATTCTTTAGCTTGAATGCTCTGTATCATCATTATCATTGCTTCTTGCATGCAGTTTTTAAATTTGCAAACTACTCATCTAAGCATTAGGATAGGAATTAATATAACAATATTTCTTTTGTGCCATAGATGCTTTTGTGCCGTTGGTGTCACTCTGCACAGTAATGACAAAAAAAAATCTGCTGGGCAATTTTGTTTATGAGCTTTTAAATGTCTATTCACAAACTAGATTGTATCAAAGTAAATGGGCAGTCACTTTAACTGCCATTTTATAATTTATCATATCATTTTAGAACTGATTGATAATGGTGATGAATTTCATTCTCAAGTCTTTAATTTAACAAAACAATGTTATGACAGTTCGGTTTACATCCTCTAAGTGAGGGTTATAGAGAGTAATCCTATTTAGATTTTTTAAAAACAGACAAGAAATCTTAAGTATGTTGTTGCATGAAGTCTGAAATGTTTGATTTCCATTGGAAAACAGAAAATCTTAACTCTATCTTTGTGTTTGATTTTGTAACTACTTTTCATTCCTACCACAGGTTTTGAGCTTTCACATTGTGAGGACCCTGGTGTGCCACAGTTTGGATATAAGATCAGTGACCAAGGGCATTTTGCTGGGAGCACTATAATTTATGGATGCAATCCAGGTTACACACTCCATGGAAGTAGCCTTCTAAAGTGTATGACTGGGGAAAGAAGGGCATGGGACTATCCTCTGCCATCATGTATTGGTATTAGACACTTTTTCATTGTTATTATTTACATAAAGTATTATCTGAATATAAGAAAGGAAAAAAGTAAGGATTTTTATTTCTATGCAAAATCTGATTTGTATGTATACATATCTATTTGCACATACATTTACAGATCTGTCTATGTGAGTGGTGTTGCCTTTTTTAGATTTAAAAAAGATAGTAATTATTAAACATTTGTGAATACTGAAATTCCTACCACATGGCTATAGTCAGTAAATAGTCAACATAAAAAGTTTAACCAGAAAGCCAGGACAATATACATTTTATGAGGTGTGAAACTAGTTGTTTTTTTGTTTTTTTTTTTTTTAATTGTATCTAAATAATATTAAGCTAGAAAACTTTTTGTATATTTACATGTAAATATTAGGAAATAAATTAAAATATTAAAGGTAGAAAGAGTTGTAGAGTTACATTATATTTTTGTCACGTGGCTTCTGTCATGTTGCTGCGATGAATAGCACAATATTATACACTTCATTAAATATTAAAATAACTTTATAAGTTTTGCAGGTACATGCACACTTGATTTCTTCCACAGGAGAGCAAAAAGAAGCCAAGACTTAAATATTCTAGTAATTTTCTTTCTTTTTAATCTACTTTTCATCTACAGGAAACTGGAATTGAGTGAGGAGAGGAAACAAGGCACTCTGTGCCTAGATTTAAGTTTGACAGAAAACAATGTACTTTGGCATGTCTTTATCAAGACATAAAGCCCATTTAGGAAAACTATGCAACAAATAAGAACTGAATAGCTCTCTTAGAGTAGTGATCACAGAATAAAAGCTTAAATCTCAAATTTGTGATAAGCCTTAACTGATTTCTACATCATTTAGGATATGTGAAACCAAAGAATTATGGGAAAGCACAGCATTGGAATGTGCATGTAGCAAACAGGAGGTGTACAAAGAAAATATGATATGAAGTGAAACAAAAAGTTCAGATAAAATATGAAAGTGCCAGAAAGTTGAAACTAAAAATGTGAATAAAAAATTACATTTTCAGTGCCATTATAAGCATTAAAAATCATAAGATGTATCAGCTTAGTAACACTCAGATATATCTATGAGTATGTTCTTGCTTAGTTTTAAAACAGGCCAGGGTAAATGTCTAAAGTTATTCATTCATTTTCTTTTATTATTGTTTATCTAGATTACGTACTGTGCACTGTTGTCGAGGTTTTGATTGCAGGGTGACAATAAAACCATGGCAGATGTATTGTTAACACCATCTCTCCTACCTTTCACCCTTCAGCCCCTTCCTCTCCCCACTTCCCACTAAGGACAGGTGATCGGGAGGGAAAGAAGGACTGAGAGAAGAGATTTGGAAAAATTAAGAATGTTTTACTAATGCTATTAAGAAAAATAGAGAAAAATAGTACAAAATATACAAAACCAATCTTGAAAATCCCAGCAGCTGTACAGCTGGCACCCAAAGTCCTGGACTGGACTCTGCAGCCAAGCAGAACTGGATTCAGTCTGTCACTAGGCCTCAGTTCACAGGGACGACTAGCAAGGTCCTCTCCTAATGTCAGCCATAAGGAAAAAGGATGAGATCCTCATGATCTCCCACTTTTATTTGAAGTATTCAAGTGAATGGGATGTTATACTCCATTGGTCATTTTCTTGTCACCTCTTTCTCGTTGCCCCTCTCGCAAGATGTACGTCCATCCTTAGCAGTCCAGCAACCTTTCATGCCATTGTTATGTCTACCAAAACATGTATCTGGCTTTCAGGAAAGCAGCTAATAGGAAGGCTTTAGCTGACAGGCAAATTCACTAAAAGAGAAACTTGTTTTTAACAAAACCAGGACAACTGTTTACACTAACTGTGGGAGATTCAGCCTTCTCATATTCTAAGCAAGTATTCAAAACCTCACATAGTTCAAATCTAGAAGGTCTACTGGAATAGCTCAAAAACGGGAATTGAACACTGTTACCTTGTGTCCCCTATATGAGAGAGTGTTTGCAAGAAGGTCCCTGGATTTAATTATTCAGCAGTCCCTCTCCAAAATAGATGAACACAGCTCAAAAGATACAGGTTGGCCACCTTCTGCCTGGGAAGTGAGCCACAATTAGAGCTGATACATACTAACAACAAATGTCAACAAACTGAAATGCAGAGCTGAACCAGGATCTCTGACAGAAGTGATTATATGCTGCATATATTCAAGGTTTGATATTCTTTTTTGTTTCCATACTGGTAAACCGTTCATCTCCAATCACTATCTTTCAAAAAGATTACACAAATTAAGTACCTAGGTTTTGCACTGCCATCTGAACCCTTTATGAAAACTACATTATAATTATTCCAAAATGTTCTGTATCTGTTTAAAATGTGAACCAATCAGCAGTATAAACTTTCTGAGTTTTAAATTAATGTTATTCAAAAGATATCTATTAGTCTGCTATTCACAGGGAGGTTACTTCTCTATCCAGTTCAGTATATCTTGTATTTGTATATATTGCTCTTCCTTAAGCAGACAAAAGTACATTGATAGTGTCATTGTAAATTAATTTAGGAATAATTTCTACTAATTTTGTTTATTTCAATTTCTGGTTTTTAGTGTTAAGGAAGCATCACTACAAATGCTTTAAAATACTCCTAAATGGATGTAGTATGACTCATAAAATGTCTTCAACATCAGTTGTTGTCTTCTTGGCCTGAGAAGCATGAAGTAAAAGAATAATGGTGTCTTAGTAATGATACAACATGAGGAAGTTGACTAGAAGAGAACAGGGAAACAGAAGAGCAATTAAAAAATGCACAAGAACATCAGTGAGAAAAAAAAAAATGTGCTCAGTTTAGAAATGTTCCTCAAAGAAAACTACAAAATTGCATCACAACAGTTTCTCTACAGGACTGAGACCTCTTTTAGACATCTCTTTAATATGCCCAAACAAAAATCTGAGTCTGAACATCTCTTATTCACCCATGATTGAAACAGTTTTTGAGAGTAATTCAGTAATGCATTAAATAGCAGGAAATGATGACGAATCAGCAATAAAACGGTTCTAACATTTCTGGTTTATAGGAATCCTTCTTTCAATACTTACTCTTAGTCATAGTCAGACTGAAACTAAGATCCGTTGCTTTGAAAGAAAATTGAAGAAAAAGAAAAAAAAAAGTTTTTTGCAACCCTGATGTCCTTTGATGTCCTTTGTTTCCAGAGTACTTATTTTTGTGAGTCTGGTAGCTGTATGCACTTAAGTCTCATGCTTGCAAGAACTTGTTCTCAGCACACCACGAGATTTTTTTAAGGTCTACGGATTGTTCAGGGAAACCCCAAGAACCTGTGAAAACAGTGATGCTTTGCATTAAATACTTTAGTTTGGAATGTACAAATAAAATGATTTTCTGGATATTTATGAGCAATGTAAATCAACAGACACTTTAATTTGCTGCTATTGTCAGAAATTGGCTTAAAAATGCTACTGTTCTTGTTTTAGTAGTATTTTATGAAAGAATGTGACATTGATGAGACAATAGTAAAACTGTTTTCGAATAGTTCTAGTAATCATAAATCTTAAAGATGTAGTAAACGTTAAAATATGACATACTATCCATAGAATTTGCCAGAAGAAATGTAGTGCAATATGTATTTCCTTTAACTTGACAGCCTTAAAAGAATATATAGCACTGACACTTGGAGGCAGAATTAAGATTCTTAATTGGGATTGTCATCAAAGTAAGAAATCTGGAGATGCAAGATAAAAACAGTTTTTCTCGTTTACTCCTGACCTCAACCTGAGATGATGCTGCTTTCAGAGAAGTCACCACTTGCACAGCTGATTCATCAGCCAGCAAAACTGAGAAACTTGAACTATGCTGGAGGGCAGAAATAAGGCACTGAGGAGAGAGAGGGAGCAGGGAGAGGCAAGGAATCTTCAAAAATCATAATAAAAAGGCAGATTGGTTATCCTTTGTGAAAATTAGAAATTATGAATTTATGATCATTCGGTGGTCCTGGATGAAATGTGATTAATTTTAAATTTTATTCAGTTTGTCAGTGATCAGTTCTTTTTCTTTACAGTATTCTATATGTATATACACTTACTCTACTGGAAAAATAATAGACTATGCTATCCTCTGAGCTGAATACTCACAAAAGAATTTTTTTAAGACTATTTAGGAATTAACAGATTGGCAAAGTGCTTAAAAAATATATGAAAGGCCACCTGTCTGCAAATGTGCTTTTATTATGTCAGAAAATCCATCAAGAGTAGCATTTCAAATATATTTTAGCACAGAACTCAAAAATCATAGTATAATAAATATCTCAGCTAAGTATTTTAGGTGATGTTAAATCAAAATAAAACTACATTTCTACAATACCAAGAGATCTTATAAAAGCATTATTTTGTCTTTGCACTTCACAAGAGAGAAAGCACCGGAGGGACTTCAAAAAGAAGGAAAGCAAGAAAAAAAGAAGGGCTTTAAAGGCCTCTGGGATCTATATTTAAGAAATCTGATTTTCTCAAAGATTAAGTAAAAAGATTATAAAAAAACTCTAGGTTTTGCCTAATGACTGGATGAGACCATCTAAGAGAGAGCTATTTACCATCTGTTATCCTCTAAGAAATACTATAACTTCACTGTGAGGTTAAGTTTTGAGTAAGGAGCTTTACAACTTTTGGTTGTTTTTGTTTTTGTTTTTGTTTTCCCTCAGCTGAAAGGCTGATTTTCTCTATGAATAGCCTGCTTTTATTTAGTATGTTTTATCTCTGTTGGTAAATACATATGTATGTGTTATTTTGAACTCATTTATTTAGTTTTCTTAATTCTATTGCTTTAGGGAGACTTGGTGTTCTTGGGGATTTTTTTTTGTTTGTTTTGTTTGTTTATTTATTTATGTATTTATTTATTAAGTAGCAATGCATGTTCCTTTCGTTATATAATGGTATGCTTTCTATTTTTTATGAGGTTTTTTTTTTTTTTTTCCAAATTGTGAGAGGAAAATACAAAAACATTCAAATAAAAGCCCATTTATAGATTCATTTCTCAAGACATTTCAAGTCCTTATCTGTTCTCTTACAATCTCAGAACACGGTCAATTTAGTTGTGTTCCTTATTCAGCAAGAGATTAGCTGTATAAACTGTTTGATCAGATGAGTAGCTGGAAGACCATCTGTAATAGATTAGAAGTAACATGTTATGTAATGTTTTATTTTATTAGCTGAATGTGGAGGCCGTTTTAAAGGAGAATCATCAGGAAGAATCTTATCTCCTGGCTACCCTTTTCCCTATGACAACAATCTCCGTTGCATGTGGGTGATTGAAGTAGACCCAGGAAATATTGTCAGGTACTGGAAAAAACCTTACAAGTATAATTTTTTTTTTTTTTTTTATTGTGTTATAACCAAATCCTATCTGTACAGTGGAGAACAAAAGGGATTTAGGATGCAGTTCAGGCTCAGTAATTTCGACATTTTAAGACTGAGTATGTAGGTTTGTGTTGAAACTGTCTGTTTTTCAAAAAACATTATTTGATGATTATCAACCTTTAGAAATTGTTAGAACTTTGTGAAACACCAATGAATTTTAAAACGATTTTTATATGGATATATGCAGTCATAAATACAAACTAGAATTATTAACTGGAAATATACTTAGAAAATGTCTAACATGAATGATATTTTAATGCCAAAGTTACAAGATCAAATATGTACAAAGTAAAAATGCTGGAGTTAGCAGAACCATTTATGGAAGAATGTACTTTTTATTTTTAAGAAAAAAAAAAAAACACAACTTACATTTTGGTAGTTCTTTTTAGTTAGACATTTATTCACACTGTATCACTAATTAGACTAGTTTACAGTTTATTTATTTTGTTTTGATGTGAATGTGATGCATAATATCATCCTAAGAAAACCAAAACTATTTTCTGAAGAGACCGTGTGAATACTTACAGATTATTTTTGCTTAAAGCAATATATCTATTTCATGGTAGATGAATTAAAAAAAAAAAACAAACAAAAAACAAACAGTTGCAAGATTTTTTTTAAATTTCAAATACATTTCTGTATTGAAAGTTTATGCATCCAAACATAAAGGTGTGAAATATTATGGAAAATTACCCTTGGAAATAAAAGTTTATTTGCTTGTTTGATTTAGATTTAGTTGCTAAAGATTATTGACTGATATGAAAGCTAACAATAGAAACATGTTATTCTTACAGCCTCCAGTTCCTCGCTTTTGATACTGAGGCATCCCATGACATTCTACGAGTTTGGGATGGTCCACCTGAGAATGAGATGTTACTCAAAGAAATTAGTGGATCACTTGTTCCTGAAGGCATTCACAGTACACTCAACATAGTAACTATCCAATTTGACACAGATTTTTATATCAGCAAATCTGGATTTGCCATACAGTTTTCAAGTAAGTTGATTAATTTAATTTAATTCAATTTTAATGTTTACTCACAGATAATTTTACTGGGAAAAATTAAAATTGGTGACAAAATTTCTGACTTTGTTAGGGAAAGGGTTGTCCCAGACTTATAAGTTTGTTGTAAATATACCATTTCATCTTAAAAAAAAAGAAAAGTCCTTTGCTAATTTGGCTTTGTTTCAAGGGCAACTGGGGCAGTGCTAGAATGCTCATAGTTATGAGTAAGGTTTTTCATGAAGGAGGTGATGTAAGCATGATAAAGGCTCTCTCCTTTTCTAATCAATAAGAGTTTCTGCTTTCAGAGACATCTGTGCAATTTTCATTCCTGCTGTGCTTGTATAGGATGAAATGGGAAATAGCACTGCAGGAACAGCAGTGTCCTTCTCCTTTTTGCCTTCTAGTGCTATTTCATCTTATTACAGGCAGCATGGTGACAAATCTAAACAGTTAGTTAACTGTTATTAAATCCCTTTAGACATTTTTAGTGCTGAAACAGAAGAAATAATGAGTGAGGTCCATTTTGACTTCTTTTTTTTTTTTTTTTTTCTGTCAGTGAAATATATATTTTTTCAATATTAGCAAGATGTAATCTAGTATCATAATTTTGTTTAGCACTAGCAGTATTTCTAACATAGATTGACAAAGACTCTTAATGATAACTTTAGCTACCTTGTTGTGCTTCCTGTGCTTAGTAGTTGTATGAGCCCCTACCCTCATTGTTCCTATGTGCCTGACAAATACACATGTGCACACACAGCAGTCTGAAGGAAGAATTAAGTGTGTGAATGAGAGGATGAAGTGCAAGCTATTTAATTTGTAGTGAAAGGGTACCTCTGCTCCATCTGCTGTTTTTTGAAGCCATGAATGGAGCTTTTAATTCCTTACCTCTAACATATTTTGACCATTCTACCCCCTTTCAAAGCCTGTTTGTGAGAGCCTCACAAATGTGCTTTCCAACATCAGACATGTTATATAATGCTGAGGTCAAAAGGGAGTGAGGACAGTGTTATGCTCTGAACTTCTTCAGGTAGTTATTTAGGGTAAATGGAAAAAGAGATTGATGCAGACTAAGAATGGAGTTCAAGGAAAAATGGATGGGACAAGGGACTGAAGACATAAAGCAGTTAGTGATGTGCTTGCAGTTGCTTTACCTGAAAAGAGGTTTTAGAATTTAATCTGAAAAGAGAGGTATTTTATTTAATTTGCCATGCCTTCTGTTGGGATCTAATAATGATAGTTTAAAGGATCCATGAAGTGTTACTGCCTCAGCATTTCTCTTACTTTTCAGTCCCAGTTCACAAAATCACAGTGATCCTTCTCAAATACTTTAAGTTGCATAGTTTGGGTATATATTCCTTATTAGAACCACAGAGGTGATATTGTTTTTTTTGTCTGTTTTCCACTAAACTAAGATTTTTAAAGTTGTGTATAAATAGGTATAAAATCTGAATTACACAGTTGCTGTATGGACATATTATTTTACTAACCAGGAAAGAAATGTCTTTGAGGAGATGAAGAAAAGAGAAAGATAATTGTGTGCAAGTTTGTTTCAAGCTTTCATATACTTTGAGTAGATAATGTTTTCTGAGGGAAACAGATGGTGTCTGTGCACTTTAGCTACAGTGTAATTAAAAAACAGAAAGCTCACTCAGGGGAGGTATATGCTTTTACTTTCCTCTTGCCATTTAATGAAATTCGGTATGAGTATTTAAAAGGATTGTTGGCCCTTTTACCTCAAGAGGAATGCTATTCAATGACAGCGGGTATTTTATGTTCAGACTTTTTTAAGACCTTGAATGCTTTATTTTTTTTAATGTTATTTCCTTAATCTTTAAATTGGAAATCTGTTTCTACAAAGTGGGTAATCTTTATCAGTTCCTTACAGTTTTTTATCTGATTTTATCAATGATTCATACATAATTCTGCATCTGTCATTTATTTGATCAGTGAAAATGTTTGCCATTGATAATGTGATATAATTTGAATTTGACTTCTTTATAAATCACTCAATATATACAGAGAAAAAATTTGTATCTGGTGACATAAATTACAGGTAAGATAGCAGCTGTTAGCAAATCAAAGGAGGAAGGGAGGAGAAAAAGCCTGGAGAAGCTGATATGCTATATAAATAGTAGAAAGAAAATTGTTATTTAATTAATATTATGTATTACAGCTGGTACTATTAGAACTGTCTCTATATAGGACTGCCCAACACAATCTCTTTCAAGGCATTGAAGTTATTAAAAATTTTGTAAAATTTAGGGGATATGAAGGAGTGGGGAGTCAATATGAGATTTTCTTGCCCATTGTCTCAATTGATTTATTTGTTTCTTTCTGTTTGCTTGCTTTTTTTTTTTTAAGAGGGAAAAAGAAAAAAAAAAGAAGAGAGATTTTGTTATCTGAAATAGTAGAACTGTTTCCATGATTTTAACATTCATAATCATTTTCCATAAGGAACTTATTTATTTTATGCTGAACTACTAAGGAATACTACAGATATTTCTATGGTTGACAAGGATAAACTTTCTAAGTTAGTACAAGTGTGCATTATTCTGAGAGGGAGAAGAGAAAGTGATGGATTTGGGATGCAATAAGAGAGCTCAGCTGGCTCATGTTTCTGTTTTTCCATGAACATCATGTATCTAGGACTAGTGAATGTACAACTTGTTTTATACATTTAATGTAAAAAAATAAATTCCACTCCTCATGACTTCACTTCTCATCACTAGGCAGAGCAGACTTTTGGTGTAGTATTTTCTTTGATGTGTAGTATATAATTTTCTTGTTGGATGTCTGCAAACTGTGACTATGAAACCTCTTAATATAAACTTTAAAATTTCTCAGTTTCTGCAGTCTCCATTGAGATGACAGTGAAGGAAGCACAACCCACAAACTCTGAAAAAGAAAGTGCAAAAAAAAATGTGTAAAAAGGCAGAATATTTAGAAAACTTTGTATATACATGTAAAAGAAAAATAAGAACCTCGAGGGATTCAACAATAGAATTGCAATATGAGGATTCTGGAACATGCATAAATGGAATTAGCAGATTGAATAGTGTTGCTACAGAACAGGTGCCAGCGTTATTGCCTTAAATTAGGAGAAGAGTGAAAGGTTGATGACAGGCCAAAAGCAATATGCAAACAGGAAGTACATATTAAAGCATATTTTCTATAAACTGTCAGAGACAAATCATGAAGAGCCCAATACATACTGGAAAAACACCAGTGAAATCAGCAGTAACTTCATTTGATCAGGAAATTTTGCAGAAAATAGAAAATCAGACCATCAAGAAAAGTAAAGGAGGAAGAGAAGGGAACAAGTGTGTATTTGCCAGAGGAACAAGCTATGTAACTCAGGGTCGGACAGAAGTATTAAGTAAGCATAATGAAACATTTTCTTTCACTGACATTGCTTCATGTCACCAAGCTGAAAGTAGTAGATGAGAGAGTAAAAGACAGAGTAAGGGCACTGAAAAAAGTAGAATAAGAACCTTAAAATGGAAAAAAAAAAAAAAAGGGGTGATAATAATTGTGTGTGCTTAAACTAATCTTTTTAGTCCCTTTAATAAGTGTGAAGTGTGTAATATCAGATCAAATCATACTGAAGTTGATGAGATTATTCCCACTGATTTAAAGAGTCTTTGAATCTGGTATTACAGGGAAGTTGCCTCTCTATGAGTTTTAACAGGTCAGGTGTCATTTATCATTTATGCAGAAAGGAAGGATCTGTATTAATCTCTTGTAGGCCATTATTTCATCTTTAATAGCTGCATTACTGAGTCACTCAGGATTACAGACTGCATTCTGCTCAGACCTAAGTGTGCAGTCACATTTCTGACTAATTAAACAGCACACAATATAGAGCATTTTAGAGCATTATGAGGCAGCCACTGCAGAACTAACTGTAAACATTTTTTGAGTATCTGGAATGTTTTTCATAAGTAGATGATTTAGCAGTATTTTATATCATGTGACAGCAATTTCTTATATAACAGGGTATGCCTTAAAATGCTTGGATTTACTCTACTGTCAAAAAACAGCTGTCCCTCCTCATTTTAAGTCTGTGTGAATAACCCCTTGGAGCTACTTGTCTCTGTAGACTACAGAAAATTTATAGAAATCTTGTGTTAGGTACCTACCTTTTCAGCTTAACTTTTCAAAGAAAATATACTCTTAGTATATTTTTAAAAAGAAACTTTGAGAGGAGTCCTTTGGATTTAGAGATTTCAGGATTAACATTTTCCAGTCAGAAATAACTATGAAATAATTTTTTATGCTTTTAAATTTAGACCAGTGTTTTAGTTTTGTTTTCGCTGGGAGTGGTGTCAGTATGTGTTTTCTTTGATTTTTTGTTTGTTTGTTTGTTTGTTTGTGGGGTTTTTGTTTGTTTTTATCTTTGTTTGGGGGATGTTTGTTTGGTTTGGTTTGTTGTTGTTCTTGGTTGGTTTTATTTGGTTTTGGCATCAAGAGGCTAAAAAGAAATAAGCCATTGAATAAAATTGTTTTCTTCTATCAGCTGTTGTTTTTCTTCTAAGTAGCAGAGACTAGGAATAGAAATAACCGTTTATGGGTCTTTCAGTGGCATAAATGTCATTCCTATCACAGTTTTGTAAGTGATATTAATTTCTCAGTAGCTATTATCTCTTAGTTGAATATTACATAGGATATGTGTATTTTATGCGGGCAGTTACTCTGAGTTAATGCTTCCATGTAAAATGCCTTGGCAATGGCTTCTAGTTAGAGAGACCTGTAGTTACAGGATGGATAGCTGAAAGCAGAAAGGAAGTATTGAAAAAAAACCAAACAGATTAATTTATAAGTACTTGGGAAATGAAAAAAAATAAATAGCTTTCTTGGTCATGTCACCATAACAATAACTTATTTTAATTATATTGAAGTTTAACCTTCCTTGACTTAAATCTCACACAACATAGTTTGGCCAAACTCTTGTGACTTAAACTAACACAAAGCCTACTCACTTGCCCTAAATTTACAGATGTAGGGTTTAAAATAGACTTTGCCTGACTTGTGACATGGCATTTCAAAGAGCTCAAGCTGATTTCATTCCAAATTGGGAAAGTCATGTGTCTCAGATTACAGTTTTAAGTTTGTATTTAATTTTTTTTCTGTGTGAAATTTATTCTTCAAACCTGAAAAAAGAATCTGTGGGTATGTCTTCTGCTAAAATAGTACAAAATCAAACACTGTACTTCAGGTTTCTCAGGATAAATTTGTAACTCTGATGGGTCACTCTGCTTGCAAGTAAAATCCATTACAGATCTTTGTTCATATCTATAAAACAAAATTAACTTGGAAATACAAAAACGTGGAATCAAAATGTCATAAATGAAACTAGTTTTACATTTCATTAAAGGTTATCTTTAAGTTCCTATTTTTCTTTTTTCTCTTTGGTTAATCCAGTCTCTTTCATTAAATTCTTTAAATTTGACTATGCACAAGGTAATAAAACATTTCTATTATAGTATATTTGTAAAAAAATTAAAAAAAAAATAAATTATTCTAGCTAAGATAATTTAAAAATTAAATTAATAGTGTGTATTTTATTTTACATTATGTATTAGTCAGTAAAAAATATAATCAAATGTATATGGGTTACACTATTTTGTGTAACGATTCTCTTCCTAACAGCTATGATATCCATAGAAAGGAAATATGTGGTCTGTATCCGCACATGTAACTCTGTGATTTTAGTCACAGAAGCAAATGAGAGAATGAGAGGATAAGGAAGCCTAATTGTTAAATATGAGCCTATGTTTAATAATAGAATTTACCTCTTTAGGCTTCTTTGGGACCAAAAATATGTGCCTTGATTGAATAAGGAGTAGAAGCTCAATGAAGCTTTCCCTTCCTTACATTTCCGGTACTACTGATAAGTAAGCAAAAGTGCACGAGACCAGGGCTTGCTAATTTTTTGTCTTCTATGTACAAAGAAGCATCTCCCAAACCACTTTTCCTGTGGAGATTTCATCCTGAAAATTAGCTGCTGCATTCATATGCTACATTAGTATTCAACAGTTTGTTTTGTTTTTCTTTTCATTCTCACATAGAACTACAGGTAAACTGTAGTGTGACTAGCAAATTCATCATTTGAGTTTTATAGGATTTTTTTTTTTTTTTATGAAACCATATAAAGGTAACATTTTGCTTCTTTAAATGGACATGAAGTTTATCATGCCTCATTGCAATATCTTCTTACAATACATTTTAAATGTAGGATGGTACTATGGAGCTGGTTTTGCAGTATTCTCTGTATTCTCAGTATTTTGCTGACAGGCAAAATTCACTGAAAGAGAAACTTATTTTTAACAAAACCAGGACAATCTGGTATAAAAAGCTTAAAATCCTCTATAGTTCAAAAAACAAACCTGAAAACATGCAATCTAAATAAAACTAAGATTTTTCAAAACACTTATCCCCATCTGGAATGCATTGCCAGCATGGTTACCTATTGTCACAGTATCCATTTTCTGCTGACTTCCAGCAATTATCTGAAACCATATGTCAATTAATTTGTTTGGGGCTGGGTTTCAAATTCAGTGCCAAAGCTATGAGCAAATGCTTAAGGGATAATAGATATTCAGAAGTCTATGGGGCTAGATGGGATACATCCAAGCGTGCTGAAGGAGCTGGTGGAGGTGATCACTAATCCACATTCCATTATCTATCAGCAATCTTGGCTAACTGGGGAGGTCCCAGTTGACTGGAAGTTGGCAGACATGATGCCCATCTACAAGAAGGGCTGGAAGGAGGATACGGGGAATTACAGGCCTGTCAGTCCAACCTCTGTGCCAGGGAAGGTCATGGAGCACATCATCCTGAGTGACATCACACGGCACATACAAGAAAAAAAAGTGATCAGGCCCAATCAACATGAGTTTATGAGAGGCAGGTCCTGTTTGACCAACCTGATCTCCTTCTATGACAAGCTAACCCACCTAGTAGATGAGAGAAAGGCTGTGGATGTTGTGTACTTAGACTTCAGTAAAGCTTTTGACATCCCACAGCATTCCCCTAGAGAAACTGACAGCTTACGACCTGGATGGTTGTTCTCTTTGATAGATAAAGAACTGACTGGAATGCTGGGCCAAAGAGTTGCGGTGAACGAAGCCAAATCCAGTTGGTGGCTGATCATGAGTGGTACTCCATAGGGCTCAGTATTGGGGCCAGTTCAGTTTAGTCTCTTTATCCATGATCTTCACTAATTTCCGTATTTTGGAGTTGTTTGTTTGTTTGTTCTCTCCCACACAAAATAAACCTGATCTATCTTGCATCTCCTAACTTATTTACTGTTGGGGAATCTGAGAGGAATGAAACCCAAAGTTAAGTGCCAAGATGATGTAGCTAAGAATTAGGTAAACAGGGAGCTTGCCTAGACCACCTAGAAAAGCCGAATTGTGCAAAATTTTAATTTTTTTATTGAAAGGATATGTTGTGCTAAATAAAATTCTGATTTGATGCTTTATTATTAATATTTTCAGATTTTAATATTCAAACAATAACTGAAAAACTTATATAGAATCTATGAAGTCATGCAAAATCAACAAATTGAGTCTACGGTTAGGATTTACTTAAGAATTATAATGGCTATTGTCCTAAATCTCTGTTAGATCTACAGCAGAAGCAAAAGTTAAAAATAAGCAAAAAAAATTACCTCAGCAGTGCTTCTGTTGGTAGAAGACTGAATAAAAACAATGAGGCTGTTTTATTCTTTCTTTTTTGTGGAAAAGTTTTATAGAAGGTTGAATTTCAGACAGCAAATACTAGGCTGATCTAATTCTCAAACAGATAGTAGTAGAGATGCAGGGAGGCTGCAGTGTCCATGTGGGTAAAGGTATTATATGGAATTTGGGATAGCTTGAATTTTGAAAGTGCAGGGTGTCAGAACTGGTTCAGGATGACACAATTTTGAAAGACCAGCAATTATAGAAAGCCTTTATTTAAAATGATAGAAGAACATGTTGGATTTAAATCGGTTAAGAACGATCTGTTTTTACATTTGTGCTATGAAAAGCTTGAAATTTAGAAGGCTTAGAGCTTCTACTCTAATTTTGTGCTCTGGGAAAGAAAAAAGAAAAAGAAGAAGAACAAAGGAAAAAAAAAATGTTGGAGAGTTTTTTGTTTGTTTGTTTTCCACCAATTCTCAAATAAATACAATTTTTTTTTTTATTATTTTTTTTAATTTTTTTTCCCCCCTCTCTCTGGAAAACATGCACAAATTAATCAAAATGAACAAGTAATTTTCTCTCAGGGTTGGGATTCAGGCTCTTTACTGTTGACTTGGCACATTTTAGAAAACTAAAATTAGAAATTACTTTTATCAGCAAGAAATCCCAAGAAATCTCTTAGATTGACCCCAGAATTAATGGAGTCTCTTACTGCCTTGTACTTTTAATGTCATGTTTTAAAGTATCATCTTTCCTGCATGAAAATGAAACTGTCATCTTAGGGCATTACAGTCACGTATCAAATTGCCTGGGCTTTTGAACTATCAGAAAATTTTGAATGCTGTCAGTAATTTACTGTTTTTGAGGCAGGAATGATCAGTTCACAATAATTTAATTATTTATTGGTTAGATGCATTTTGGTGCCTTATTATTAAAAAGATATATCCAAATGTTTTTATACCCAACATCAGGGAAATTTGTGGACAAATCTGTGCTTCAACTCTTTCTGGGTATGACTGAATGCTGGTTTAATGGCTTTTGCAGCTCAGCGGTAGCATTTGTATAGTCATGTATAGCTAGTCAAGGGATAGTTTAAGATGTTTCCTCCTCTTATCTTAAGTGCTCAAAGCATATGAATCTATTCATATGAGTGATCTTGTGACAAATCCAAACAAGTTTTGGGGGAGGATGGAATATTTTACATAACTTGACTATCATGAAACTCCAGAACCAGATTCTGCCCCATTTCAAGTCACATAGCAGAAATGAGGTAAGATATCTAACTCTCCAGGGTAAGAATTACTTGCTCCTGTGCACTGGCACTTATTTTCTGGAGAATTAATGATCTCTTATTCAAAGTGTACTTCGGAGAATACTTTGTATGGATATCCGAGTTATTAAGTCTCACTTATGGGTCCTTTGACTATTTCTGTATTAGTAAGTAACATCATCTAAGAGGAGCTGATAAGTAGGATGAAACAGCTGGTACTGAAACACTGGGTTCACTATTCATATTCAGAGATATTCTTAGTTCAGAGTTGTTCTAGTGTAGTTCAGCAGTGTGTCTTCCAGTTTAGTTTAATCCAAAAGGAATCGATTAACATGCTCTAAATCCATGCCCCAAAGTAAAATAAAACACAATCTGGAGTTTTATTTCACAAAAGAACTTGGCTCTGAAGTATGAAATACTAATGTTGAAACATTTTCTGTCACTCTGATGATACAGAAACAAATACCATCTCTGTCTGTCTATTCTACCCACTTATTGTCTCTCGCCTATTGAACAGTTTGAGCACCGAGTCTCATTCATCCCCATCTTGAAGCTGGAGTTCTTGGTCAAGAACTGTCTCTTTGAGTTCTTAATCTGGCACAAATCTTTTGACTGATTGCAGTGTAGTTATTCCAAGCTAACACTGCCCAGAGAAAAAAATAAAATAGGTTTCTGCATTTCTCTATCTTAATAAGGAAAAAAAAACCCTTTCAGATGATGGCACACAGGTTTATGCTACACATACACAGTTCAGAAATGTGTCTTGCATCTGTCAGGCTGCATGTACTAGGTAACAGACACTTTTTGGAGTTTATATTTTTACCATCTAAAATGTAGTTTATAACAATTTAATCCATTACAGTTACAAATCACACCTCACTTGTTATTCAAGACAATGTGGCTGTAAGAAAAGCCTTTTCTTAACTCTCAGTTTACAATGATTGTAATAAGGTAAAACCCAATATCTTATTTTATTACTTTATTCATTTTAATATCACAAAGAGCTTTGTAGCCTATACATGAACTTATGGGGAACTATGATAGCCAGCCCCATTTATTTTGCAGAAAGGTCTCAAGACTGTATTACAATTATGATAGCAAAGATATAAGGGACTTTTTCATTCCTGAGGTTTTTGCTTACTCCTCAAATTTTCATGATGAATGATGAAGGTAGTGATTGAGGTCTCTGAATATGTAACAGGAAAAAAAAAAAAAAATACAAAAAAAAACCACAAACCAAACAGTTCTAGCACTGGAATATACACTTCATAAGTCAAAAAGTATAGATACTTCAAAAGGAGACAAATATAGGCTAAAGGAAGACAATGAAAAAAAAAAAATCAAAAATAAACAGAATAAAGAGGCAAACAGAGAATAGAGAACATACATTATCAAGACAATTATCATGGAGAACCTCTCTCAAATCAAATAAACAAACAAAGAGTTTTCAACAGTAGTAATGATGGGCTTAGAGTGAGGCACATGAAAAAAAAAAGTAACGAGTAGAGAAACATTACAGAAAAACATGATTAAGAAATTTTATTTGATTCTATGGCTAATACATTTTAGTGCTCAAAAAATGCATGGATTCTGTAATTTTATACAGTAATGAGATCTTCCTTTTCCAGTTTCCTTCTCATATTGCTATTTTTTGACCTTCCACCCCAATATTTCTGTATTTGAAGATTCTTATTCTGATAATTTGATTTAACAAAAAAAAAAACCTCTCATTTTTGAGGCAGTATATGATGCCAATTGAGTAAAAATAAAATTTATTATTATTATAAATTTATTATTAAGATAGAAATTACGTGTCTAATAATTATTGATACAGGATTTTTCTTGCAATGGAAAATGATTGATGTATCAGGGTGACTTTTCCTTCCATTCCATCACATGAGAATGTTAACTGCCTAAGACAGAAGTAGATGTTTTTCCCTTGCGATAGTGACTGTGAAGGGCATCTGGGAAACAAGCCTATTAATAAGACAGCTAGCTTTCATATAGCCAAAATTAAGTTAAATCAATCCCACTCCTGATTAAGCAAGTTGAATTCAGATACATACTTGCAAAGAAATATATATGATTTTCAGAAACACTGTAAAAGAATAATTTATTTACACTTTAATCTCACTATAAGTATGGAATTGTGTTTGAATATCTTCTCCTAGTGTGTTCTTTTTAAAATTAACTAGAAGGAAAAAAAAAAAAATGAAAATGGTCTTCTCTAGGAATACTCTAATGCTCAGTTATTTCCACAACACAACAAAATATGGGAACAAGTAAGAAAAATAAACAAATAAATAAGTATATATATAAATCTCTACCACAATTTATACATATAAACCTCTAACACCATTTAAAAAGACAATTTAAAATGAAATTTTAGTTGAAATTTTGTGTCTGCATCTGTTAGGTACATTTATTGACATGCTCTGTAGAGGTATGCATATATTTTGAAACGAAGGTGAGAGGTACAAAATTGATGGGAGTTCTTGCTCTCAGCAACAGCAATGAAAGGTCTGAGATTTTTATGTAGATATAAATTAAAAAATCAGAGTAAGAGATGTGTTAAAACCTCATCTATTTTTGACTTGTCTGGTATGCATACATATCTAAGTTTTTTATATATTTTTACCCACATTCCCAAAGACTGTGGGACGTATACGATTCTAAGTTAGTAGCTGTGTAGCTCTACAGTGTATTTGCACTAGGAAATCATTGCTGTATTGTGATTCTGATTATATTATTGAAGATAATATCAAAAAACTATATGAATGAATAATCACGTATCATATATCAACAACATTATGGAGGGTTTTTTTCTCTCTTTCTTAGAATACCTCCTTAAAATATCAGTTTTATGGAGAACATAAAAGCAAAATTTCCAACAGATTTTAGACAAATCAAAACACAATGATTATTTATGAGAAAGTAAAAGTAAATATGTCATTTCTGTAATCCTAGTGCTCTTAGTGGTCTGCTGAGTTTTTTCGCTTTCTTACATTTTATTCATTGGGAATACATTAATCTATTTTTTTATGAGGTTATTGAGAATTTCTATGTGACACTCACAGTTGCTTCTAAAATACTAGCTCACCTTTCTGTCAGAGTATTTCATAAATGCTTCAATTAGAATTGATACTTTTAATAGAGCCTTGAAAATTGTCAGACAATCTCTGAAAAATGAGAATTAGACTTTTAGAAATTGAGTACTTTAAAGTCTAAAATCCAAAGCTAATAGCAGTTTATTTACTTCCACTGTGGGAGCAGACAACCTATCTTTTGCATTCCAGCACTGTAATGCAAAAATTAATCTTAAAGTAGACTTTTCATTTTTAAATGAAGTTTGTGTGTATTTAATATGAATTTACAAAGTTAAAAACCAGTCCTAGAATAGTTTAGGTTGCCAGGGACCTCTGCAGTCCTCTGGCCTGGCTCTCTGGTCAAAATGAGTACAAGAGATCAGGCTGCTTAGGGCTTTGAGTATCTCCAAAGCTGGAGATAACACAGCCCCTCTGGAAAAAATTACTCTCATGTTTGACCACCCACATAGTGGGCTAGTTTGTTGGAAATTTTTTTTTTTTTTTTTTTTTTTTTTTTTTTGCATTTGGAGTTTTCTAGTTTGGAGTTTGGAATGCTTTGTTTGTACTTTTGCTACACACTTGCAAGAAAAGCTTTTGCCTTCTCTGTTCCTTTTCTGCAAAGCTGCTTTCCCACAAATAGTTTCATGGGATTGATTTGTCCCAGATGTGGAATTTGCATTTCCCTTTTTGAACTTCATGAATTTTCTTTCAGGCTGTTCCTTGAGACTACTGAGATCTCCCTAAATAGAATCACTGTACTAGGGCATATCAACTGATCCTCCTCTGACTGTAAACTTGCCAAGAGTTTAGTTGGTCTCATTTTCCCCATCTTTATTGAAGGTATTGAATAATATTGAAGTCAGCATCTACCCCTGAGGGAAAGATGCCACCTGGGTTTTGGGTCATGAGCCCTCTTTGAGCCCAGAAGACGAGACTGTTTTCCCTCCATTTTATACTCCACCTAACCGATTTGGCTACAGAGCCAAAAGATCAAGAAGCATGTTGAACAAACATATAAGAATGCATGAAGACGACTATATATGACAAATAAGGAAAAGGTTTTCAGTTTGGCATACATATCTCATATTACAAAGTTAATTTGGATAATTATTACTAAGTGGTTAAAAAACCCAAACAGAGAGTATCAGGAATTCCAAGTAGATCTGGGTGTCACTTAAACTTATTTTTAGCCACATAAAATTCTTTTGCAGATGATACAATTTAATAAGGACGCTATGATGTACAGCTAATAAGTTTTATAGCAGCAAGTTTATCCCTTGAGCACTTCAAGACTGATTACGAATTCTGTGTATCAGCCCCCATTCTTCTATAATTTATTTAAACATATATTAAATAAGGCAAAGGAGTGTTATTCTTTATTATGGAAACATTTGAGACAGGTAGTAGTTAAGTGGTCAAAACACAGTTTCTCTCCAAAATGGACCACTCTGACTGTGCAACACTAACCAAAGATACAGTGTTCTGTGTTCTCAGCAGGGAGAAATGCAGATTAATATATGACTGGTTTTACTACTTGCTTCAGTCTACGTTTACCTTAGGGATTTCTTTTTGAGACTTGAGCTTTATTAATGTAATGAACCTTTTCATATTTGATGAAATTTCACTCCTATATGATGTAGCTCCAGTATCTTATTCTCTTGCATACAACTTTTGCAATCTGCTAGTATAGTGCAGTGAAATTCAGTAATTCCATATTTTAATAATATTTTTTCTAACTTGAAAACCAGCAGCTTATTTAAAGACATAAACAGGAGTCCTGATCACTGTTTCTGTGGCAGAAATTTTAAAAAATTGCAAAACCTTGCATAATTACATATATATAAATCATTATCTTTCATTTACTGCACAGTAGTTAATACTTTGAAGAAATATTTATTTAATCTTTGAGGAATAAGGTGGAAAAATTTCCCTGTCTTCTTCGTCATAGTTGATGTGTGTGTGTGTGTGTGTGTGTGTGTATGTGTGGTTATTTACCCTGTATTAAGCACTTTTTACTTGGAAAAAACAAGCCCATAAAAAGCATCAGAAGTTTATAGAGCTTACTCTTTTATTTTATTTTTTATTAAGTGTGCCTTGGATTACCATATACCTGGGTGTTTTGTTTTGTTTTTAGGGAAAAAAAAACCAAAACTATTTACAGCAAGATTTCTTCTGAAAAATATAGTAAATACATAAACCATACACATTTCAGATTAATACATTGATGTCTGCTTGTATTAACACCCCAGGAAAAGGGAATCTGAATTAAATCTTAGTACTGCCACTTTGTGTTTATGTTACACAGACTCCTGAGCTCAGTGGGACTAGTTCCACAGGCAACTCTAACATTTATTATTTATTTGTAATACATGTAACATATTGCAGTTCTATAATGTAAGTAGGAAATAGTAATTACTTAAATAAACATTGATGTGCTTACCTTTCACATAAGCTTGCATATTTTGTTGCATAATATATTAAATAATATGTTGATCATAATATGTTAAATTTAGGGAAAATGTATATAAATGTCTCATACTACTTCTGTAGTGATTGTGAATTTGTGTGCAGTCTTAGTAATAACGTACTTGTGCATTATGTATTACTGTATATTCTGTCAGACTAAGTCCATGTGTATGTTTTGTATAGCTGATTTGTTTAACATTTTTACAAAAACCTAGCATGGTAGATGTGTCATGTGCAAGGGTATAGATATGAATCATCAGTGAAATTAAGTTCCAAATTCATGGCTAAATGTTATACAACATGCATGTTTAAGAACTATAGAATTGTGAAAAACTGAAGATATGTGCAAGCATAGCTTATTGGACAACCTGAGGTTCTTCATCTGTTCTTTTATTATTCATATCCAATATTCCTCTAAATTAGAAGTTCTGCATATCCAGAGTACTAGGAAATCTCCTACTTTCCTTTTTATATATTGTTCAACATAATTTTATCCAATAATAATAATAATAACAACAATAATAATAAATATTATATGAGAAATTAGACACTTTCAATAATTAAAGCAGATGGCAAAAATTAAGAATATTTTAGAAGTGAGTAGGAAAACTTTGGATTAGTAAAATCTAATGGGGCGAATCTGGATTGAAAACCTGACTGTAAAAAAAAAAAATACGTATTTATATATATATTCTTTCCTTTCTCTGCTAGGTTCAGTAGCTACTGCCTGTCGTGATCCTGGTGTGCCCATGAATGGAACTAGAAATGGAGATGGAAGAGAACCTGGAGACACTGTCATTTTTCAGTGTGATCCTGGTTATGAACTGCAAGGAGAAGAGCGAATAACCTGCATTCAGGTAGAAAATCGGTACTTCTGGCAGCCCAACCCACCAGTCTGTATAGGTATGCATAAAAAAATAAAAGTTTTCCTAAATTTTGAAATTCTGTTGTAATGAATCACACTGCTCTAGAAACTTTCTTTGAAGAACAAGACATACAAGTACTGCACATCTGATAAATTACTGTGTATAAAGTTCTGATGGACATTACCAAAATCTTTCCTCTGTAGTTGTCATCCTTTACCTTTCAAGGCCATATAATTTGTAATGTGATGATAGGAGACAGAGGAAGCAAGAAAGTCAATGTCAATGACACTATTATCTTGGCCTTAAAATTTGTAAAATGGTGATAAACATAGAGGATTTGGCTAAAGTTCACATGCCCATATGTACTCAATATCATGCAGAAGACCTAGTAAATTTATAGAGCAGGTAAAATTATGCAAGGGTTAAAGCAACATGCAACAGCAAAGAATAAGAAGATAGTAGCCTAAGTTCTCTGGTGGTCTTAATTATTCTAGAAAGAACAGAATTTTCATTAATAAAGTTTTGTAATGTACCATTTATTACTGGAAATATTGTCTCAGTCTTTAATATCATTCTGATTAACATAACTCATTGTAAATGGACTTTGAAAGCATTTGAGTTGGTTAACTGAAATATGATGAAAATTAGTAAGAAATTACAGTAGCCTTCCAGCAATTATTCTGAGGAAATCCTAATCATTATTATTATTAATCTAGACAATATCTAAACTATCACTTCTAAAACCTCATGTAGAGATACAATGATAAATAACCACGGGGTTGTGTTCCATCTGACTAGTTCGGTAAATAATGTAATGGTGCTTATTTTCCCAGTGTGTCTTTGATGCAGTCAAATGCGGTATCATGGTGTAGAATGACAGATTTTTGTCTCAGAGAACAGCAGCCGCTGACCTGAAATTCCCTAAGGGTTGTGACAGGTAACCTGTTGCCTAGGATCTGCAAGTTTGATGTTGCAGAAAACAAGGAAAATGGGCCACTCCAAGGAAGTCCAGATGGAAGAATATTGGATAGGCCAGATGCAGTAGTATTACCCTGAGTCACATCATTATGAGATACTGTGCTTACTGTCCTGTGCAAAGTAGAACTGCCTGAAGGGAGTGGCCCTTGTGCCCAGAGTGGTGTAGAGGAGGTACTGCAAGTGTGACAACAGCTTCCTGTTTTGCTATCCCTGGTCATCTGGTCTTCGGTAAATATTTCAGGGAGCAACTTGTCAGAGATCACAACTGTTATTAATAGAAGCACTTGTATAACTTTCAGATACTCTCTTGCCTTTAATAAACTTAACTTGACCTTAGCTGTTACAAAATGAAATCTTCATCCTATTTGCTTATGCATGCATGCATGTAGCCAACAACCTTCCATGCATGTTTGCACACAGGTATTTGCAAATGTATTATGATACTGACCTGATGTCTTTGGCTATTCTACTGGCCCCATCAAAGTGTTTGTTTCACTGTTCTTACTCTCTTTACTCTGCCTTCCTGTGTAGTGCAAGGGCTATTTACTGGAAGACTGCAGAAAATAAATATTTTATTGCTCATCTCTTATTATTCTTATATGCCTAAATATGTGTTAGATAATCATGATAGTTGAACATTTGTAGATGTTTAAGGGAAAAAGTAAAAGAAATTATAGAGCTCTAGAAACAGACCTTACAATGAATATATTGTATCATACTGGCCTTCTTTGATATTGCTGCTTTGAAGTATTTTTTCAACTGAAAAATGATTACCTTATTATAAGGCAGAGCTAGCACTTTTAATTATTATCAATACTGAGTTGATGATATTATTAAATAAATCAAATGTATGCACTCACCTGTCAGTCTGTCCTTAGTACATATCTATATATATGCATGCACTTGTTTTCTTAACTGCATACATCCCTTTACCTAACACTTGTAATTTCCACGTTTTATGCACAAACACCTACTGTACATAGAGTAGCAAGAATGCTTATTATGATGATTTATTGGCCAAATATCAGGCATGATGTTATTTTATATTTATTTTGTATAATGATAATTTTTTTAGGTAATATGATGTGCTGATAGCCTAAGTAGGTTGTGCAAATGTTGGCTTGAAGCCTCAAAATTGCAAAATCATCTGTTGCAGTTCAGTACATTCTGAAGTACATTTTTTTTTTTCCAAACTTGTAATATATTAACTTCCGTGCCTGTGAATCAAAACTATACAAGGCTTACTCCATTTATTACTTCAACATCATCGTGGTTTATCTAAGTCTTATTAAAAATAAATATAATTTTGATGGAAGAATAAGAGGCAGGGATAATTCCTGAGGTGTATTTTTGTAGCAGGTTCTAGATTTATTTTTTTAGTCCTTTACACTCTGAAGTGTCTTTCTGAACCTCCTAATTACTAATGATCAAAACTAGGTAAATGCACCTGTTAATTTTTCTGACCTGGGGGACTGCCTTACTTCGGTCTTGCCTGTAACACAATTCTGAAGACATCTTCATTCCAGAGGTAATTGAAATAGGAAAATTACAAAGAGCTAAATATTGATTCAGCTATTTGAATTATGAAAATTAGAGATTCTTCTATACTGAAGATACTATGATAAACTATACATTTGAGAATATGTCTCTGCCACAACACAGTCCTTTGGCTTATGCCTATGGTACCCAAAATATCTACGCCTTTTCCATTCCAAAGTCTTCCCAGACTCAATCTTGTTTAAATACCAGAATCTTAAATGATTTTATTTGCTTAGTTTGGTCAGGCATAACATTAAAAATACTAGAATATAACGTGTCATTTTAGGATTCCAATTTACTATACATTTAGGTGAAGTAATGACTGAGTCCCAGAAGTTTCAGACTTTCATCAGAAATTTGTGGGTCAAAGTTTTTTTTTTTTTTCCTTTTTTTTTTTTAAATTGTAGCTTGATTTTGTTTGTTTCTGTTGTTTTGTTTTAAGCAAGGTCTTGGTTTCCATTTTCATAGCTATGGAAAAATTTTTTGCAACCAGTGAATTCGAATCATACTTTCCTCAAAATGTGATCTTTATGACACTAGTGCAAAGAAAAAATGCAACATTTATTTTATAATTAATTACAGTTACTTAAATATACCTTCAGACTAGATATAAGGAAGGAATTTTTTATTATGACCTTTAAAGGTCCCTTTCAACCCAAACCATTCTATGATTATATGGATCTATATTTAATATCTCTTATTAAGAAAAAAAAAAAAAAAAAAAGGAAGGAAAGAAAGAAAGAGATCAGACACTTTCCTTCTTTTGTTAAGATGCAATGAAGTGAATATATAAATAAATAAATAAAAACCATAAAGTTCTGGAATAGTACTTTGTTGCCTTCCAGAAAGATTAAAGGGATTTTAGGTAAAAATCAATAAACAAACAACCAAAGAACCCCCAAAACCAGTAAACGCCACACAAACAGCAAAAATCCATGTGTACGTCCTCCCACAGAAACAATGAATGCTAATATCATCACACAGATAAACTGTCTGGCACCACGCTTGCTTAGCTTTGTGTTTACACAGAGTTTTATAAAGACAGATTGACATAACCTACATCTAGTTTTCACTGTGTAATACATTAAAAAATATATTTTTTCATAGTGAATTGTAGTGAATTTCAAAGTAAATTGACATTTACTTTTCTTTTTAGATTGGTTATTACTTTTGTTCAGTCCTAGGTCTTGTGTCTAACAGTATAAAAGATGGGTATCCTTTGAACTTTGTTTTCAGAGCTGGTCTGCTCTCAGTTAAAAACAAAATTATGACACTTAATAATAATGTTGTACACATTAAATTCAGAAAATCATGGATTCTGAAGCACACAAGAATTTATTTCAAGCACACAGGGAAAGAAAGTATTTAAACAACTTCAGAAAAGTTAGGGAACTGGAAAAAGCGACGCTGCCTAATTACATTTTTCATTAGGTCACGCTGATTTTATTAACCTACTATCTAATTAATGGAAAATTAATCTGAAACTGCTGTATCTAAAGACAATTCTAACTGGGAGATATTTTACAAAGTTGAAGATTAATGCAGTTTTTTACTGCTTTTGATAATATAGCTTTAAATAAAATACAGTTTGACTGTCTAACTTCATGTACTTTTCATTTATTGTCTGGAGAGTCTTTCTGATCATCAACTAGACCTTGGCAAGGATTAAATGAAAGAACCGGTCTCCCTGTAACAGGAAAAGTAACTGCTATTGTGTGCAAATTAAAGAGTGGATTAGAAAGAAGCTCCTATTCCGCCAATATTGTCAATGAACATAACATAACTGAACTAAATCAAGACCACATCAAGAAAGTATAATGAATGCAGAAACTGACACAAAATAGTCTGGAACAAGGACATAACAGCCAGAGTTAGCATCTTTGTATCATCATATGGAATTTCAGGGTGTCTCAGAAGATATCATCAGACTAATGCAGTTTAGAGGTCATGGCAGTGAAGTCTGGTTACAGTGAATAACTTTAACGTCCTCCTCGGTACTCTACATTTTCATTCTTGAGATACACATAGTGCAGCCTGAACCATTAAAATACTTCAAGAGCATGAATGTTCCAGGTTATAATGAAGAACACTATTTCCAAGTGATGAGCAGGTCTTTCATTCCATACAACCTCACAGTTCAAGACTCTTCAGCTTGAACATCTAGTTCAGTAAGAGAGAAGGTTACAGTGACTTCTTTTACAGTTAAAGGAAGTATACTGGTTTTCAACAATATAATCTTACATTGTTTCAGAATTGTAACAAAACATATTAAATAAAAAGATGCTTCTGGTTAGAAACAGTACCCATTTTAATCTTCTGAAGACAGAGAAATTGCATTATTATTCGTATTTTAAAAATAAGTAAATGTTATGTATTAAAAAAAAAAAACTTCTCCAGCCTCTTCCCTTGTAGCTAATGGAACATTTTGTAGCAACTGAAAACCTCTGAGAAAGTTCTGTAATGATAAAATTTGTATTTGGTGATTGTTAAGAGAAGCAAAAAAAATTGTGCTAGGTCTGGAAAAAATATTATATGAAATTACTGGTACTCTTGATTTATAATATTTATGTGTTGCTATTTATGTGTTGTTATTTACATGTTGCTATTTAAGCCTCTAAGTGCTTTTACACAAATTGTGATTTTTGGAATTCATTGCCACTTATACAAACAAAGTATAATGGAAGATTCTAATTTTTTTTGGGGGGTGTTGTTTGTTTGTGTTTTTTTGTTTGGTTGGTTGGTTTTTGATTTTTTTCATTTGTTTTTTTTTTAATGTAATTTAGCTATTTATTGCTCCCTTTTAACAGAAGAAAAATATCTAAGATGTAGGAAGACTATATTCATGTGTATTGTAACTGTGGATACATTAATCTACATAAGTTTTCTAGTAGCATGCTTGAATTCTAAATGGACTTGTGATTTATTTCTCATGACATTAGAAAATACTGCATAGATTTCCCACCTAGTTAATTTACATCTGTATGTGGTGGGTTGACCTGCCCATCAAGTAGCTCTATTGTTCCCCTCCTCAGTAGGATGGGAGGTAGAAAATGAGATTGAGAAAAACTCATGGGTCAACATAAAGGTAGTTTGGTAAAGCAAAAAACAAAAGCCACACAAGGAAGAAAAGGAAAATGAAAGATTTATTGTCTACTTCCCACCAGCAGGCCATGTCCAGCCGCTTCCCAGGAAGTAGGGCTTCATTATGCATAGCAATTGCTCCAGAAGACCAGCTTCATAATCATGCATGTCATCCCCTTTCTCCTTTCTGTTAGCTTTTATATGGTATGGAATAGCACTTTAGTCAGTTTGGATCAGTTGTCCTGACTATGTGCCCTTCCAAGATCTTGCCCACACCCAGTCTACTGGTGAGGAGGGAATATTGCAGAGAGATTTTTTTATGTTATGCAAGCATTGCTGAGCAGTAGCCAAAACACTAGTGTGTTATCAACACCTTTCTAGATACCAATACAAAGCACAAGCACTACGAGCACAGCTGCTACAGAGAAAATTAGTTCCAACTCAGCGAGATCCAATACATTGTACATATCATATTGATCTGTACAGATCATCTGGAGTGCCATCATATGACACACACAGAACAAACAGGTGATCAGGCCCAGTCAGCATACGTTTTTCAAAGGCAGGTCTGGCATGACTAACCTCTTCTTCTATGAAAAGGTAAAGCTCTTGCTGGATGAGGGTAAGGTTGTGGATGTTGTCTACTTAGACTTCAGTAAAGCCTTTGACATCATTTCCCACAGCATTCTCCTGGAGAAACTGGCTACTTATAGCTTGGAGAGGTGTATTCTTCACTGGGTAAAAAACTGGCTGGATGGCTGGGCCCAAAGAGTTTTGGTGAATGGAGTTAAAACCAGTTGGCAGCTTGTCAAAAACAGTGTTCCTCACTGCCTAGCATTTGGGCCAGTTCTTTTTAATACCTTTATCAAAAATCTGGATGAGGGGATCAAGTGCACCCTCAATAAGTTCGCAGACAACACCAAGTTGGATGGTAATGTTGATCTTCTTAAGGGTAGGAAGGCTCTATAGAGGGATCTGAACAGGCTGGATCTATGGGTGAAGAAAATTCTACAAGGTTTATCAAGACCAGGGACTGGGTCCTGCACTTGGGTCACAACAACCCCATGCAATGCTATAGTTTTGGGGAAGAGTGGTTGGAAAGTTGCCTGGTGGAAAAGGACCTGGAGCACTGGTCAACACCCAGGTGAATATGGGCCAGCAGTGTGCTCAGGTAGCCAAGAAAGCCAGCAGCAGCCTGGCTTGTATCGGGAATAGTGTGTCCAGCAGGACTAGAGAAGTGTTTGTCCCCCTATACTCGGCACTACTGATGCCACACCTTGAATCCTGTGTTCAGTTTTGGGCCCGTCATCACAAGAAAGACATTGAATTACTAGAGAGAGTGCAGAGGAGGGGGACAAAGCTGGTGAGGGGCCTGAAGCACAAGTCTTATGAGAAGTGGTTGGGGGACCTGGGGCTGTTTAGCCTGGAGAAAAGGAGGATGAGGTGAGATCTTGTTGCTGTCTACAGCTACTTGAGAGAAGGTTGTATCATGGAGGGTATTGTTATCTTCTTCCAAGTCACAAGTCATAGGACAAGAGGAAATGGCCTGGTTGCACCAAGGGATGTTTGAATTGAATATTAGGAAAAATTTCTTCACAGAAACAGTTGTCGAGCACTGGAACAGGCTGTCTGGGGTAGTGGTTGAGTCACCATCCCTGGAGGTGTTTGAAAGATGTATAAATGTGGTGCTTAGGGGCATGGTTTAATGGTGGACTTGGTAGTGTCAGGTTAACATAGACTTGATTATTTTAAGGATCTTTTCCAACGTAAATAATTCTATGATTCTATAAGTGATTTAGGTAACCTTTGAGCTCAAAGGATCTCTGTTACAGAAGACATGAGTGATCTCTTCCCTGGTACTGCAGATGACCACTTTGTAAAATTCAGTATGTCAAAATAAGTCTTTATAAATCTTGCTAGAATCTTTTGCATAAAATCTAAGTTCTTTCAAAACAGATCTTTAGAAAACATGCTTATTCTCTTGTTCTTATTTGATATCTCAGTTAAAGAATTCTGAAGTACAGAACTTTATGAAGGTAGCGATACTTTTGTTCGTTTTATTAAGTGTTTAGATTTCTGGAGCACAAACACATAGCATCTAAGAACCTCAAAATCGCACAGAGAACTGTGTTTGTTTTATTCTGCGTGTACTTGAAAGATATTTTTTTTATCTCTGAGTTTGAAAGCTGCAACTACTATTATGGTTTTTGTTGAATTTAATTTATGTTATATCAGTCTTGACCTGAATTACCCATCAGTGCTGTCTGCTGAAAATGCAGGTAGTTGCATGATCAGTGTAAGCAGATCATATTTCATAACCTAAGAAGCTTCTTTTAGAATGCCTTTAGTAAGCAGTAGAAAATGAAGAGCCTATCCAATCAAGGGGTGTTTTTTGTGTCTGCAGCCAGAGCATTTCTCAAGTTCACAGTATTTGCAGAAAAACCTTGACATAACATTATGCAGGCAAATAAAAGGACACATAGATCAAAAACAAGTGCTTCACTTAGTAGTATTAGCATTTGTCTAAGGAGAAATGTGAATACATTTTTTATTTCTGTTAAAGCTTTGTAAATACTTCGCTTTTTTCTTGTTTAACCTTTAGAGGACATAAAATGTCAGTGAACAGATTGCTGGTACTTGCTTCATTTTCTCTTACCTTCTCTCCTCAATTCCAATTTCTTTTTATTCACAGCTCCCTGTGGAGGAAACTTGACTGGCTCATCAGGTTTTATACTTTCACCAAACTTCCCTCATCCTTATCCCCACAGCAGAGATTGTGACTGGACTATCACTGTTAATAATGATTATGTTATATCACTAGCATTTATCAGGTAAACTGCTACTTGCTCATAATTTTTGAAGTCCTGTTTGTAACTCTGTTATTGGCAGTTGTTCAGAGCTTTGTAGGGTAGCATATATATACTTAACATAACTGTCAAAGTGATTAGTAATTCTTATCTTTGTTAGTAGTCACAGCAAAGACATTAGAGGTGGAGCTTGGGACCTCATTGCTCTGATTCAGTTAAGAGCACCCTCAGTTTACATCTGTTAATATGGAAGTAGTTGCTGCTCAATTTGCCAAGATTCTCTTCGTGAGAAGGCAGCATGGAGTAACTCACTGAATTCTCTGCAGTCCAAGAGGATGGTCTTTAGTGATGAAGCCTATTGATTAGTCATATTTTGTTTGAGACACTCACGCGCAATTTAACCAGAATTTCAAAAGTATTATTTAAATGTAGCTTTATTAATTCATATCATTTCAGGATGCTTCAACAACATACTTCCTTTTGTTCTGTTTTTAAAATGGAATAGTTTTAGTATTTTCCTTTATCACAACTCAAAATGAAATTGATCTAAATAGAATCTACAGAGGAATTTCTGCTGTCTGCATTGTATGTAACCCATAAAGTAAATTAATATATGTATTATTTGTGAAAAATATGCATTCCAACCAGAGCATATGATGATGTCACAGAAAAGTTAAAGGTAGCACTTGTAATGTCCCATGAAATTTAAGTCCTTCTTATGCTGTATGTTCTAAAATAGTGACTTTATTATTCTGATCAGTGATAATGTGATGACTTGTGTAGTGATGCAGTTTATGTAGTTGTTTATTCTTGATGCTCAGTGGTATAGTATGTGTTTTGAAGAATTCCTTCAAAACACTCTGTTATATTTACAGAATTTAAAAGTTAACTATTTTCTTGGTGATTTCAGAATGCTTTAGGTTGCCAAGGAACTTTCTACTGTGCCATAGCACATATAATTTTTCCGTTTCCTGAAATATGATCTAAAAATTTAAGAATATTTTGCTCTTCATATTGTGCATGAAGATAGAAGAGATCCATCATCTTATAATAAACCCAATATTTTACAATATGACTCAGTATAGTATATTAACAGTTTATAAATCAAAAATATTGTGAAGTTGTTCTTAAAATCTGGACAATTGTTATGATTCTTTGCAGAAGTTGACAAGCTTCGTCTTAGTCATATCAAATTGCATACTTACTGAGACTTTTTTCACTTAGAATACACAGACCATTACAGA
Organism: Nesoenas mayeri; assembly: GCF_963082525.1. Lineage (NCBI taxonomy): Eukaryota > Metazoa > Chordata > Aves > Columbiformes > Columbidae > Nesoenas > Nesoenas mayeri. Next base: position 18,403,269 of record NC_137543.1, read on the forward strand.
GTGAGAAAAGCTCTTCCTGAATAGATCAAGCTCTGGATAGTCCTCTGAGTACTGTTAGATAGGCTTTTAAATTCAGACACAAACTAGTGCACTTTAAAAATCAAAGCTGTTGAGCTGGCATTTGACTTTTGCATTTCTTTTGTAAGGAAATGTTTTGGAAATAATTCAGAAGTTAAAAGATATTTTCCCTGAAGGAGCTGTATCAGGTCTTCAATGCCTTTATTTATTTTAATCAAGAGCTACTATCAAGTAGATAAAAAATAATTCAAGTGGCTAGATTTTTTGTTCACAGAATCACAGAATGTTAGTGATTGGAACAGACCTCAGAAGATCATCTAGTCCAATCCCCCTGATGGAGCAGTTTTTTAAAGTTTTTTTAATTTTTTTTTTTTTTTTTTTTGGTACAAAGATGATTTTATAAATAAATTTTGTTAACTCTTTGCCTTTAAATAAAATTGAGTTTGAAATTAAGTAATTAATTAACATAATTACGTATATAACTAAATTAATTTAATTTTTTCAAAAGTATGTAAAATTAGGTTCAAAAGAAAATAGGAGTTTTCAGTACCATACCTTTTCATTTAAGCTGATTAGAGGTAAAATACTTTTTGCTCTTAGGTTTCCTGAAAGATCATCCCCTGGATGTGTGAAAGTGTTCAGTCTGACTGGAAGCTGTGTACACTCTATTTGGCAGCTGACCATATTTTATCATAAAGCATTTCTGCAAAGGATTACAGTAGATTTATGTTGTTTAGTTCTCTAAAGCTTTAGCAATATTGTTATTAATATTTTATATGTAAAAAAAAGTCAACTTTTTTTTTTTTTTTTTTTTTTCCTGGCTAGCAGCAGAAGAATCGTTCTAACCAGAGAACCAATAAATATAATATTTCTGTTGTTTTCTAATAAAAACTAGAAACCACTATTCTGACAATGGAGTTTGTTTGGTTGTTTGGTTTTGTTTTGTTTTGTTTTCTCCTTTTACATAAACAATGATGATAAAACTTATTCAAGCTAATAAGAATGCAAATGTTAGGCACAGCATATTCTATCTAATATTTCTCTTTTTTGTTCTACAGTTTCAGTATAGAACCAAATTATGATTTTCTTTATATCTATAATGGGCCAGATGGTAATAGCCCACTGATTGGGAGCTTTCAAGATAGCAAGCTGCCAGAGAGGATAGAAAGCAGTTCAAATACCATGCATCTGGCTTTTCGGAGTGATGGATCTGTTAGTTTTACTGGATTCCACCTAGAGTACAAAGGTAAATAAAATTGTTCATCTTTTCTATTAAAAAGTCTAATGCACCTAGTATGCACAGCCAATAATATAACGTTACTGTAACTCAAATCTTAGCTGTCTAACGAAACAATTACTTTTAGTCCATACGTAATTATTACGGAAAATAATTTTTAAAATACTACTACAGAAAAATCCTTCATAATAATACAGCTAAAATTGTATTGCACACATTCTCCAACATTTTCTGTGATGTTCTGCTAGACTTGCCCTTTTGTGTTTACAGCTTAATTACACTAATATTCTTGGAATGAAAGGGAAAGGCCTATAGGGGCCATCAATGTCTTGAGTTCTTCAGATGGAACAATATGACGTTGCTAGTGAAGGACTTTTACTCCTGGCTCCTAGGAGTACTTCTGTTTTATTTTTATAAATTTGCTAATACAGTATTCCTATTTGCTCTTTTTTTTCACAGGTTCTCAGCTAGACCTGGTCAATCTTTTTTTGCCACATTTGACATAATTCTTCATATATTGTAGTGTAGTGTACTGACTTTCTCTGCAAGTTTACTTAGCAGCTACTTCAGATTTGCAGTGGTAGTTTTTAGGAAACTGTATTTCTATAGTGACATTGTTGCTGTTTAGTCAGCAATTTCAGGAGTCTGTCATAACTGTATCTTTGGGGAAAAGAAAATTTCAAGGCTGTAATTTTTCCCTAGAGATAATGTGTGCTATGACGAATCATGTCTTCCCTCAGTTTTTTATTTATGTACCAGACACAATAGATTATTTTATCTTGTTCTCTCTTTAATTTCTCATGTAATACTAATCTCTTTTTTATCAAAACATCTGAAACCTACTGGAATTATGAAGCATGGATTTCTTATCATAAGAACGGTGATCTCACAATATCAGTTGTCTATCAGTTCAAATCTATACCAGTTCAGTAAGAAGAATAAATGTTTTATTTATTGTAAAAATGTTAGTTATAATCCTAAATTAAATTATCCTTTTTTCTTTTTTCTTTTTTTTTTTTTTTAATGCGAGAATTCTGACTTGAAATAATTTTCAGTTTTTCCTAAAGTCTGCCAGATTTCTCAAGTGACAGTGTGGCTTACATAGTAATTATTAATGTCTATGTGACATCTCACAGACTTGTATGTTTTGACTTTTGATTGTCCACCCAAATTTTTGAATAGGAGTGTTGCAGCAGTTTTGGCCTTTCTTTTTGTGATGTCACACTGTAATTTGAAGCCTTACCACTCAGAACAGGAGACAGTTGTAACAGGCACCACACTACAACTACCTATATTAATCAATGTGATTATCAAATCACTGTTCTTAATAATTAACTATGTGATGTAATTATTACTTGTTATTGTACTGGTTTTCATATAAGAAGCACACTCTTTAGATTAGATATGCAAATCTTTATACGTTGTTAATCACATTAGGAGATCTTCACATTCTTGTGGAAGATGTGAAGCTGAAATTCGAAAAAAAATCATTTTGTGTTTCCATCTTCAAATGTAAATGTACATTAATGGTTTTGTAATATAAGTCTTTTTCTCCTCTCAGAAATACTACAACATAAGAACAGCTTTAGGGGATCAAAGCAACAATTATTAGCTTGTCCGCTCAGTTTCTTGTCTGTAGTAGTAACCAACAACTGATATGTGACTAAATTATATAAAAGTCAGATATATAATAATTTCTCCTTGTTATCTGTAAATTTTCAGAAACTTCATCTTAGAGACTGCCAGAATTGGATGAAGTGTCTCTGTATTTAGAGATTTTAAATGGCCATCCAGGAATTTCAAAGCTCATATAGTCTTTTGGAAACCATACCTACCTGTAGCAGAAAGTTCCACAGTGCAAATATGCCTAGAAAAAAAACACCTCTTTGACATATTAGAAAGTTGGCACTGGTCTTGCAGAAATTGTTTAAGTGTTCTCTATTGATCTTCTTCAGAATATCGTTAAATGGTAAAGAAGACAATCAGAAATTTCTGTCTTTTGTTTGATAAAATAAAGTACTCCATCCTGCATAGCACAAAATAATCTGTTTCATTCCAATTTCTACCATTCCCTAATACATTTTACAGTTTTTTTCCTTAATGGAAAAACATCTCAATTTTTTTTCTAAAATCTTTACCTGTTCTCCCCTTCTTCAGAGTAATGTTGTTAATTAAGTGTGCTGAGGGGTTATTTTTGTGCAGTGTCTTATGTCTTGGATATTAAACACACTGATATTCACATTATAGAAGGATGTGGAAAGGCAAGATATGAGCATATGCATATGTTTGAATGTATTTCAATGTTTTGAAACAAATTACTATAAATAGCACAAAAGGAGAAAAAATTAAGGAATAATTTCACATTTTGTCCTCCAGTAAGGGAAAAACAAACAAACAAAGAAACACAAAACAAAAAGAAAAAAAACCCAGTACATCATATACGTCATATGCACAGGTATTAATTCTGAAGAAATTCTTGTTTGCATACTGCTTATTTTGTAACAAACTACTTATGTTGATTTCCCCCACTTACCAGTTTTCAGACCACGGATTTTAAGACTAGGATCTGTCTAATCTACTGGGGCAGTGTTCAGTGATCTAACTTCATCTAACTACATAACAATGTCATTGGTTATAATGAACTCTGGAAAAATAGTTCTCATAATGTACCTCCATAGGAATTATCTAGGAGTAATATAAGAGACATGATTTTGGTCATTATATAGCAATTTGTACAGTCTTTAAAATAAAAGAGAGAGAATATTTGATTTAAAACTTTGTGTGTCTACAGGGCTACAGGGTGCTCAAAGAAGACCTAAAATATAATGTTTTAAATTATATTCAGAATTCTGTTTGCATTTGTTTCCTCTGTAGCAAAGCTTCGTGAGTCTTGCTTTGATCCTGGAAATATAATGAATGGAACAAGACTTGGAATGGATTATAAACTGGGGTCAACTGTCACATATTACTGCGATGCAGGCTATGTTCTTCAAGGATATTCTACGCTAACATGCATCATGGGAGATGATGGAAGACCTGGATGGAACAGAGCCCTGCCCAGCTGTCATGGTAAGAACAGTTTTTTCATTTATTATAGTTGCTGTTTTTATTATTCTTCCTTTGTCACATGGAAGAAAGAGATACAAAATTAGAAGCAGCAATTCTAATAAACTTCTCTTTTAGGACAAAGCCTCTTTCAATAGTAAGTTTAATAAAAATTAACATATTTAATAATTCAGCATAAACATTGTTTCAAGTTTTTAATAACATTAGCTAAATAGTGCTATGAATTATTTTTACAAATAGAGGTTAATAGTAATGTCCTCTGTGCCGACCCATATTCTTGAATTGGCAAATTTACAGCAGAATATATATCTCTATACTCTGCTGTAAATTTGCCAATTCAAGAATATATATGTATTTAAATAGAGTGTTAACTATACTCTGGATGTCACAATATATGTTTGTTTCTTGTTCTTATTAATGACTTTTAAACCACATAGATGAAATATTTTGTATATACAACATCACATCATTTAATGTTAGAAGTGTGATCTCTCAAAAAATTCAGCCTTGAAGAGCACCAAAGATCCAAACATTCAAACTTTTATGTATATTAAGAACTCCACTTATTTCAGGATTCTCCTAGCTTTAGTTAAGTTACCACTGACTGACTGTCTCAAGCGTAAGCATTTGAACTCCAAGAAGAGATTCAATTTTTATTTTACTGATTTGATATTAATTCTTATCAGCAATTGATAGCCACTTCAGAAGAAAAAACATTATTTTCATATATTCTGTACGATTAAACACAAAACCTCTCCATCTAGCCAGATATTAATAAGCAACACAAAACCGCCAAATTGTAAAATTAGCATTTGCTTTATAAGTTAAATTAAAGTCTTCTCATTATCATGTTATTTTCAATTGTTTTTCATAATTTGAAGACAAAAAACCTGTTAAATCCGTGTTGAGTTTGAATATATTTAATTCCAGTAGAATATGGATTTGTTGTGTACTTAAATTTCTATTGGAAAGTGGATGGTGGAGTACCAGCAAAACAGAAAAAAAAAAATAAAATATATATATATATATATATAAATTGTCAGCTATAAAGAGTAACCAATACTATAAGAATGTGAAGAACTTAAATACTTTCATTATCCACCAGAACTATCATAGCACTGAACACCAAACTTTCGTGGCAGCAACCTTTCCATCTGGCTCTAGCAAACTTTTGGAAATGCATTCAAACTTGTAGACTTTGTGCAGTGGAACTCAAAAATATTTTCCTCATCTTAAAATGAGATATGAATCCTGTTTTTTAGAGAGGAGTTGGTGAGGAAGGTTGTTGTATATAAAAGGAGAACAGTTTCCTTCTTTGGAAGATCTTTTTCATAGGTAATGAGATATAAAGAATTTATTTATCAATGATGCAACAGCTGTGTCTATTCATGCCACTTATAATCTACTCAAAAATCTTCCAGTGTTATCTACTTTAACATTCACTAAAGAGAGAGTGTTTTGCTTAGAAGGACTGACACGTTTATAAAAGGGAAAGAAAAGATCTTTCATAATGAAGGGGTTAGGGCATACCTGTCACTGATTATACTTTCATTATCCACCAGAACTATCATAGCACTGAACACCAAACTTTCGTGGCAGCAACCTTTCCATCTGGCTCTAGCAAACTTTTGGAAATGCATTCAAACTTGTAGACTTTGTGCAGTGGAACTCAAAAATATTTTCCTCATCTTAAAATGAGATATGAATCCTGTTTTTTAGAGAGGAGTTGGTGAGGAAGGTTGTTGTATATAAAAGGAGAACAGTTTCCTTCTTTGGAAGATCTTTTTCATAGGTAATGAGATATAAAGAATTTATTTATCAATGATGCAACAGCTGTGTCTATTCATGCCACTTATAATCTACTCAAAAATCTTCCAGTGTTATCTACTTTAACATTCACTAAAGAGAGAGTGTTTTGCTTAGAAGGACTGACACGTTTATAAAAGGGAAAGAAAAGATCTTTCATAATGAAGGGGTTAGGGCATACCTGTCACTGATTCTAACCAGACCATTCTTTTTCCTGCATGATCAAGACCTTATTTCAAAGATGGCAAACTGCATGCTTCTTTAGGAGGTGATGTCACAAAGCAGGCTCCATAAAAATGCCCTAGCTTTGCAATTTTCACGTTTTTCTTATATTGCTTTTCCTCCAGTTCAGAGTTGATGGAGGTTTGTACATATGTTGTTATGATATATTTTTACCACATAATCAATGCTTTCCACTTTTGCAGGATTTGTCTCAAGAAAAGCAGAACATTTATATAGCCGTGAGAAAGGCAATATCAACTGATTAGCTTTCAATTACATGAAGCTGCCAGAAACAGTTTGAGAGCTTAATTTTACCTCCTGACCACCTGTCTTACCTACATAAAAAAATTTGCTTAGCAGATAAATGAGATTCCTCTGCTTTGGCAGTTACATTTTTTGAAACTCCATTGAAACTGATACGATTATAGTGAAATGTATTATACAGTACACCTCAGTATATTTTTAAATTTATTTTTAAGGAAAAAAAAAAAAGTAAATGAGAACCTGAAACCCCTTTATACTTGTTATAATTTGATGCTTTAGGTATGAAGTAAAAAAAAAAAAAAAAAAAGCTATTTATCATTCACTCTAAACTTTTACATTTTTGATATCAAGTTAGAATCCAGATTCTTTTGTTAAATTCTTTTGAGTCATATTTAACCTTACAGCTTTATAAGGTAAGTGAAGCATCTCACAATATGGAAAAGAGAAATAATACTAATGAGTATTCTCATTTTGCTCATATTTAGAGCTAAGTAGGTCGGAGGAGAGGCAGAGAGAACTTTCAACACTCCAGATGGCTCTCTGGACTCAAGGGACATGCTTTACAATGTATAGAATTGGTCTTGTAAAGACTATAATTCAAAGAACATAGAAAAGCTTTTTTTCTTCTATGATAATTTGTGTCAGTAATACTTGATCACTTCCACAAAGAAAATTATTAGATAAATAACATGGATAGAATGAGAGTGAAACTGATACAGGGGTCTAAAGTCCCCTAAATTCTTGCTGCAATTAATATGAATATTTTCACTGAATAGTACAATCTCAACAGAAGAGGATAGAGTACCATTTCTATACCCATTCTGAATAACTTGGCATAACTTAAGGCACATGGATGGCCCATGTAGAGGAAGGAGTTATGGGCCTTGTTTTAAAGTGTAGCCTTTTAAATAAAATGTTGTCAAAAATAAATTCTCCATTCCGAATTCAAAAGAAAATGAAGGCCATGGCCCAATTACATTGGAAGGGCAACCATCTGGAATGGCTTTAAGCATTTTTTGAAAATGTCTGGCACATCAAGACCCATAGGAAATCTTTGTTGAGGAACACTGATGTTCTGAGTCTGGTCAGGCTTCAGCATGAACTGGCTGATTAATTGTTCAGACTGTCAAAACTTGCTTTCATGGGAATGTGCAAAACTGGGAAATATGAGCGTCCATAGACCCTGAAAGTCAATAACTGATTATTTTGGAGTGGGATAAAAGCTGAGCAGAGGCTTTCAGTATCATAGAGGATCAGTTTTCCAAAATCTGTTCAGTGAATAAAGCTGATATTTTTGTGATTGTACCTTTATGCCCCAAATATTTTTTATGACCTAGTCCTATGTACATTAGGCATGACTTGCATTTGGTTGAAATAATGATTTAAAATGACCTTGAGCCTCTCTAATGGATGTGGGAAGTGAACCAACTCATTGGCTTCATTATTTTATGAACACATGCCAAGATTATCCAGGCTAATATGCTAAGCTATTTGGCATTTCATGGTGGATGTTAAGAACAGGATGTAATTAACATATGCAGATGCAATATTGCTATGACAGAGATGATGAATAATGATTTATCTTAGCTTCACCAGCTATAGTTAATTTTAAATTTTTGGTAGCAAGCAACAATAGTTTACAGAAAAACAAAATCCATCTGATGGGAAATCACATTTATGACTGAGTGTAAAAACCTTGTTCCCACTAGAAGAAATAATTTATGGATCACTAAAAAATTTTGCTATGTTTCATATTAGTATGTTGTTTAATCCTTGGAAATATTTGAATCCAGGCTTCAAAACATCTCTATCTGAAAGACATATCTAACAATCTCAAATATTGTTATGAACTGTCTATGATTTATTCTGTTTTTCCTGGTAACAAAAGATCAGTATTCAGAATATTCATATGTACTGTTTGTCTTTTGTTTAAAAGAAAACCAAAAAGTCCTGGGATTGCTCACGGAACAATTCCATACCGTGATATTTAAGAGCAACAGAAACATTCTTACTTAAGATTGCAACAAGAAATCTTCATTCCTAGTCTTATGTACACAATTACATACTATAGCCATGGTGGTTTAGTGATTAAAGACCATACTAAAATCCATATGCATATGAATTATGAGGAAGGAGAGATGATCTTGAACTACATGTCCACTCCTCTGTCATATGACCTGGAGGACAATACACATCAGCTGGGAAAAGGGGTTCCTGCAGGCCCATTATAAAATCATAGAATCATTTCGGTCGGAAGAGACACTCAGGATCATTAAGTCCAACCATAACCTAACCTAACTCTAGCACTAAACCATGTCCCTAAGAACTTCTGAAATGTCTGAGGAAGTACCTGTTCTTTGTGGTAAATCCTACTTTTCTGTATAAGTGTTTTGTTTCTTTATATCTGCATTAACATTCTCACAGCTATTTGAAATAGCTCAGATCAGGTTTATATCTGGAAAGTTTTAGGATGGATAACTGCATGTAATCTTACTATGTATTATTTTGTAATACCTTAAATATTGACAGCTTTTTCATCGATCATTCAATATTGATTATTTAGTCAGAGGCTTTATAGGTCTCATTTTTATGAACTCTTTACATAGTGAATCTCTGATTCTTCTGTGGCTATTTCATACCAGCGTGATCTTTTGAAATCATGACTTTACTCAGCCAGTTGTTTACATGATAACTCATAGTCAGACTAAGTACTATTGCAAATTGCAAGAAAAAAAAAAAAAAAAGAAAAGTATGATTTTTGTCATTGTTGACAATAGTATACAGAATTGAAAATGTTCTTGTCATAGAAGAAGGTAAAAGATTAAGGTATATTAGGGTAAAATAATTTCTTGACTATTTTCATTTAGGATAGGTAGGTAAAGATGAGGTTTAATTTCTACGCAATCTAATTTATATTTCTGAAAAATGCTCAAGTATGTTAAAAGAACAAATACAACTGGCTTGTGAAGGTCAATTTCATACATGTAAGAATCAAAGCTTCTGTTTATAGTATTTTGAATGTGAAGATTTTGATCAAAGCAGCTGGAACTTTCATCAATATTTTTTGTCCTATTGTGCATTTTCAGTGTAGAAATGTAGAATGTTTGATAATATTCCCAAATCTTCAACTATCATATTTAAGTAATTGAAAAGCATGTTTTTAAAAGGCACAAACCAGTTGTTAGAAGCCTAACATTCATTAACTTCTATCTGTGATATTTAATATTTTCATATTTATTAAAAAAGAAACCAAACAAAATATATTTGTAGACAAAAAAAGCTTGTTTATAATAGAGCAGATCAAATGCACATCTAACTGAGATTCATGTCAGACATTATTACGGGAATACTGTAGATGAATAGTAGTAGTTGTATTTTGGATTGGCTACAGTTACTGCTTTTTCTGTTTGTTATACGTAAGTACCTTTTAATTATTTCTTGTGTTTTATGTGCCTGTTATTGGAAAGAGGCTTGTTCTTCAATATGATAAATTTGCTTCAAAATAATGCATCTGTGGCAGAGAATTAAGTCTTCAGTAAAGACATTGTTTTCATACTTTGGAGGTGACATAATTGAATGAGATAGCAGAAGAGAAGCAGAGATACAATGAAGATACAAAGCCAGGATTGCATATAATCACTAAAGAAGAATTCTTGTAGAATCTGAAATTAATTTTCAGACGTTGAATGTCTATCTTTCACATGTTAGGAAAGGGCCTCCAACAGAAAATGAGGATGACAGGACTTTAAATGTTTGGTACTTAAGATATAAAGAGTGGCATGAAGACATTGAGAGAGTTACTGTGTATTGGAAAGCAAAGACCTAACTTTGTTGGTATTCCACTAAGGTAGTAAAAGTACTAAAGGTATTAAAACACATGGAAAAGGTGGCATAGGTGATGCTGCATTTGTAGTCATCCATTTATCTCTTCTTGAAGCATAACACTTTCATTTAAAATAAATTTATCCCTACTAATTTTACTTTTAAATTATGAATAGCTAAATGATATTACAGAATGAGATTCATTCATTGTCATGGACATATGAACAGGATGTGCCACCTGCTCTTGGATTTTCAGTATCTAAGGGTGGTTCTGAATAGATTTCTTCACTGCCTACTTCAGAAACCTTTCTTAAATGAGCATTCATACAAGGTATAACTGTTATTTTTCTTATGTTGTGCACATCTATCATGCAATGTTATGCTTGCACAATATCTTTGAGTAGGTGAAGTATTCAACTTCATTACATTTACACCGTAAAACAAGAAGACAAGACTGAGGCTTTTACTTTAAAACTACTCAATCATTCCCTTAGATATTTATAAATGAAATCTGTAAAATCAGTAGTGGAAAAAAAAAAAAAAAAAGCCATAGCCCCCTGGAGTGGTTGTATTTATGGTACTGTGCAATGTAACTAGTTACTCTATTGAGTTTGCATAACTTTGTATTTAAATTTGTGAAGAATGAAATGACACGAGAGGCAAGATCAAGTGTGTAGAGAGGGAAAATTTTTCCTTTAAAATAATAAAAATTATTAAAAAAAAGGCTGAAATATCTAACACTAGAAAGTTAGTCGATGCCAGAACTGAGGTGATCATGTGTTTGTAACATCTTCAACTGTGATCTTATATACTACTGTGACTGGGGCATCATGTTTTTTTGTTTTGATCAAGTGTTAAAGATTAACTTATGTGTGAAGTAACCATATGAAGGGCCACTATTTAATCTGTTTCAAGGTTTGAATGGGTGTAACGAATGAGTCAGGCAATTGCAGAAGGCACAGAGTGTTCTTGCAGGTAATGACTCTGAACATTACTGTAAATGAGAATGTGTTTATCTGTGTTTAATAATTCGATAGCAATGTTCAGTTTAACCATTAAGCAGCATGATTCATTTAATGTTGTCATATGTTGCCTTCTTACAAAGCATTTATCATTTTCTTTCTGCCCAGAATATGACATGTATTTTATAGAATCACATAAACCTGAGTAATTAGCAGTAGAAATGAAATCAAGTAGGATTCTGACTTCGCATATAGAAAATGCTACTCAAATGCTGCAGACTCTGAAAAGTTAGTTCTTAAGACTAGACTTGAAAATGTAATTGAGGGATTTCTGAAGAAAATATAAAGTATTGTATTTTATGGTGACTGAAATATCTTCTGAATAATAAATTTTTGTTTTCCAAGCTTCCACTGCCTATTTTTTCAAATGTATGCCCAATGCTTTATCATTCCGAGCTTTCCTCCCAATACAACCAGTGGAGAGAGACAGATTTCTTAAAAGATCACCAAAAGAGATTCATATAACTTGTTAGGAAGATGTATTTTTCTGTTTGCATCTGGACTATGTGAACAGGATTTACTGTGCTTGCATGTTCAGCAGGGCATGACTTAGAGCAGCAAGACAGGAATACTAGATACTGTGAAATATTTGAATATGCTGTGTGGAAGAAATACTACTTGAGATTGAAGCCTACAACAAACTATTTTGGAGGGGTTGAAGGGTTACTTTTGTGTGTGTGTAAAAATCTAGTAGCTAGAATATACCTGAGGAAGTAAAAGTATAGGCATCTAGGTCTGAGTATACCTTAACCTCTAAATCTTACACCACAGATACTTTTCTGCATGAACACATGACTCTTCCTCCATGGAAAGGAGACTTTGAACACCAAGAACTATCAAGTCAAAAAGCCAAGAAGATAAAAACTAGCTTGCACCTAGTGGATTTGGCAGTAGCTGAATAGAGATTTGTCTGTCAGTGTATACTTGGAGATAGTGGGTTTATTTTTCCCACAAAACCCCACAGTTTTTGGAAAATGTGAATTGGTTCTTCTCTTCATCTCAGAGAAAGTTTAAAAATGTTACTAGAGTGAACTACAAAGTTTAATAATTCTAGAAAGCTTAAAAACCAATTAAAAATAGACACATAGATATACCCACAACAAGCATTGCTTTGAATGTCTGACATTTTGTACATACATTTGGAATTAATAAAATAACTTTACAATGTCCATTGAATAATAAGTGCTGGATGTAATTTTTCCAAGCTTTCCTTTAAGAAGTACTAGTGTAATGTAATGATAAATAAAACATAAGAAATGAAGAATAGTAGTTAATTACAATAACCTTATGAAAATCAGCTGCCAGAGAATCCTAGTTTCCAAGGTATTTAAGGAATTAGTTAAATAGAGTGGACCATAAAACCAGGTAATTCATCTTCTGTCAAACTAATTTTGCTGCCAATTTTTAGAAGCCTAGTTTAATGAAGGAGATTTTAGAAAGAAGGAGAAACAGTTTAAGCTATGTAAATGTTGATTTTTTTTTTTTTTGGTTTAATTTTTTTGTGACTACAAAAAATGTATCTGCAACCAAGCATGTATATCTAAGCCACAATTTCAAACATATCTGCTTATATGCAACTGTTAGTTTGAATAAGCAAGGAAAGCAGGGAGCTTTATTATTATTGAGAATAATGTGTAATGATAATATACGTAAATTAACTGACAAATGGGGTCTAATTTTTATTTTTTTTTTTCATTTAGAATATTAAACACTGATGCTTGTTTGAGTGTTTGATACTTGGGTGAGTGCCACGAGGATGGGGCCAGGCTCTTCTCGGTGGCAAACAATGATAGGACAAGGGGTAATTGGATCAAGCTGGAACACAAGAGGTTCCACTTAAATTTGAGAAAAAACTTCTCCTCAGTGAGGGTGACTGACACTGGAACAGGCTGCCCAGGGAGGTTGTGGAGTCTCCTTCTCTGGAGACATTCAAAACCCGCCTGGACATGTTCCTGTGCGACCTCACCTACGCGTTCCTGCTCCAGCAGGGGGATCGGACTAGATGATCTTTTGAGGTCCCTTCTAATCCCAAACATACTGTGATACTGTGATTTGAATATGTAAATTTTCCAGAAGAGTGAAAAATGTTATTATTCCTCAAAAAAAAAAAAAGCTATCCTGTGTTTTCAGGTGGAGAGACAGCTTTTTAAGTAATGTTTAAATAAATATATGCTTGCTTCTGTATTAAATATAGACATCCCAGGTACCTATTTTTCTTTGAAGTTTTTTTTAGAATAAACAACATGGCTGCAAGATATTCTGCTCTTAAAAGGGAAAAAAAAAATCACTACCACTTATTCATGCAGATAAGCAAATATTTATTTTCCAATGCCTGTGAGACACTGAAGTAGGACAGGATTATGTAGTATCAGTCAGTAATCAAGGTAAGTCAATTAATTAATAACTAGAGCTAAAGAAACTAATCCAGTCATCTGCACTGGCCATACCTGATAAATATGCATGTTTCTAAATTAACCTTGGGCAGCAGTCTGATCATCCTCATTCTTCTCTAATTAGACTACAGTAACCCATTCAACTGGAAGAAGATTTATTTGGTGAGATATGTTGGTGGTTACATGTATAAAACTCAAATTTAATTCTTTGCACAAGTTTTGCCACTTCACATTGACTGTCACAATGGGGACTAGGGGAGGATTCTGTGAAATAGAAAAACCTACAATTAAAAGGCCACATTGTTTTAAAAAAGGAATTCAGTTTTATTTTCCTCTTGGCTGGGCTACATATAGCAGTTAGATGACATACTGTATGAATGATCACAAGATCACAGAATCACAGTCACAGATTGGTTGAGGATGGAAGTGATCTCTGGAGATCATCTAGACCAGCTCATGTGCTAAAGCAGGTTCGCCCAGAGTAGATCACACAGGAATATGTCCAGGAGGGTTTTTAATGTCTCTAGGGAAAGAGACTACACAGCCTCTCTGGGTGGCCTGTTCCAGTGCTCTGCCACCATCAAAGTAAAGCTTCTCCTCACATTAAGATGGAACCTCCTACGCTTCAGTCTGTGCGTGTTGTCCCTGATCCTGTTGTTGGGCATCACTGATAAGAGTCTGGTCCCATCCTCTTGACACCCACCCTTGAGATATTTATAGGCATTGATAAGATCTCCTCTCAGCCTTCCCTTCTCCAGGTTATGGACTGCGAACTGGCTGAAGGGAAGAAGCCAGAGAGTCACAGTCAATAGGGCAGAGTCTAGTTGGAAGCCTGTATCTAGTGGAGTGCCTCAAGGGCCAGTACTGGGGCTGGTATTACTCAATATATTAATCAGTTATTTAGATGAGGGATTAGAGTGTACTATCAGCAAGTTTGCTGATGAGACCAAGCTGGGAGAAGTGGCTGACATGCCAGAAGGCTGTGCTGCCATCCAGCGGGACCTGGACAGGCTAGAGAGTTGGGCGGGGCAAATTTAATGAAATATAACAAGGGAAAGCGTAGAATATTGCGTCTAGGTAGGAACAACCCCAGGTTCCACTATAAGTTGGGGAATGACCTATTAGAGAGCAGCATAGGAGAAAGGGACCTGGGGGTCCTGGTGGACAAAAGGATGACCATGAGCCAGCACTGTGCCCTTGTGGCCAGGAAGGCCAATGGCATCCTGGGGTGTGTTAGAAGGGGGGTGGTTAGTAGGTCGAGAGAGGTTCTCCTTCCCTCCTACTCTGCCCTGGTGAGACCACACCTGGAATATTGTGTCCAGTTCTGGGCCCTTCAGTTCAAGAAGGACAAAGAACAGCTGGAGATAGACTAGCACAGGGCAACAAAGATGATTAAGGGAGTGGAGCATCTCCCTTATGAGGAAAAGGCTGAGGGAGCTGGGTCTCTTTAGCTTGGAGAAGAGGAGACTGAGGGGTGACCTTATTAATGTTTACAAATATATAAAGGGTGAGTGTCACGAGGATGGAGCCAGGCTCTTCTCGGTGACAACCAATGGTAGCACAGGGGCTAATGGATTCAAACTGGAACACAAGAGGTTCCACTTAAATTTTTGAAGAAACTTCTTCTCAGTAAGAGTGACAGAACACTGGAACAGGCTGCCCAGGAGGGTTGTGGAGTCTCCTGCTCTGGAGACATCAAAACCCACCTGGACACCTTCCTGTGTAGCCTCATCTAAGTGTTCCTGCTCCGGCAGGGGGATTGGACTAGATGATCTCTTGAGGTCCCTTCCAATCCCTAACATTCTGTGATTCTGTGAACAGATTCAGCTCTCTCAGTCTCTCCTCATAAGAAAGATGCTTCAGACCCCTAATCATCTTCGTAGACCTCCACTGTACTCCCTCCACTAATTTCTCGTCCTTTTTAAACTGGGGAGCCTGAAACTGAATGCAGTTCTCCAGATGCAACCTTACCAGGGCAGAGTAGAGGGGGGTGGGTAACCTCTCTCAGCTTGCTGGTCACGCTTTTCCCAGTAGATCCCAGGATATCACTGGCCTTCTTGGCTTCAAGGACACACTGCTGACTCATGGTCAACCTGTTGTCAGCCAGAACTCCCAGGTCCTTCTCTACAATGCTCCTTTCTAGCAGGTCAGCTGCTGACCTGTAGTGGTTATTCCTCCCCAGGTACAGGACCCTACACTTGCCTTTGTTGAATTTCATCAGATTCTTCTCTGTCCAATCCTCCAGCCTGTCCAGGTCTCACTGGATAGCAGCACAGCCTTCTGGTGCATCAGCCCTTCCTCCCAGCTTGGTATGGTACCACCCTTGCTGGGGATGCACTCAGTCTCTTCATCCAGGTCATTGATGAATAGGTTGAATAGGACTGGATCAAACACTGACCACTGGGGAACCCCACTAACTATGGCCTCCAACCATCCAGCTCTGCCATCCAGCCAGCTCTCAATCCATCTCATAGTGTACTCATGCAACCCCAGACTTCCTGAGCTTACCTATGCGAATGTTATGAGAGACAGTGACAAAAGCCTTGCTGAAGTCAAGGTAGACAACATCCACTGCTCTCCCCTCATCTACCCAGTCAGCCATACCATCATAGAAGGCTATCAAGTTAGTCAAACATGATTTCCCCTTGATGAATCCATGTTGACTAGCCTGATAAAGTCATTGGCCAAATTAGAGGACAGACGCCTCTTTTAAGATCTCATGGTTCTTGATGTTTCACTCAGAAGCTGCATGCATAACTGCTTGTTTTTTTGTCTTTTTGGGTTTTTTTTCTGATGTCACACTCTCTTGAAGGAACAGTAGCTTCCAAACCAAAACTTTATTTCTAGATTTTAGGCATTCACTGGAACCTTTTTATTGTATATGGGGTTTTATATACTGAAGAGTAGCTGCTGTCTGCTAACAGAAGTTAATATAATGCATCACAAATTTATCTAACACACATTTGTGTACTCCAGCTAATGCAGAAGTTGTTTTGTTGTTATGAATTTAGGCTACATTTCCTTCCCTATTATACTGCACTCCGTTTAGTATTTTTCTATTGTTTTGATAATCAATTACTAAATTGATAGTTTAAAGCTTTACTTATGTAGAACACTAGGAAATACACTTGTTTGGTTCATGGGTTAATTTTTAGTTAAAGATATATTCAGATATTAAGTTATATTTAGAGTTACAATTGAGAGCACATATAAGTAACTGAAGGTCAGAGAACATTATAGTGATGTTTTAATTACCCTCAGTTCAAATATTAGTGATTCAGCTAACATCTTTTTATTTCAACATTAAAAGTACCAAGTGACTAGAGAAACAGCTGGCCTAAAACAGAGCAGATTTTCTCATAGAGACTAAATGTGACAATAATGTGCTCAGGATGTATCCAAAGTGCCTTTAATGCACTCAAATTGGACAACTTGGGAGCAAAGGAAGAGAGAAAACCTAAAAGTAATTATTGATTTTTTTTATGGGGAACTATATCGAACTCAAGAAGCTCATTGAAATGAATTTGAAGACAACAGTGAAAATTATTTACTGGTGACCTGGAAGTCATGTAGAAATACCAATTCAGAGTCTCACTACTCAGAAGCAAAACTAAAAGTATCACTAAAAGAGGTGGTGAAACAACATACTCAAATAATTTAATATAAATTAAAATAAGTACGCCAGGAAAATTAAATAATATTCAAGTAAAGTTAGTAGAAAGTGTGGCCAATGAGGTTTTGAGAAAAAAATTTACAACATGTGAACCAAATCTAACCTCTAGAACACTTTTTCAGAAATCAGAAAATTAGGAAACCTATTGAAGTGTCAAGCAAAGTTCAAGGTGAAAAATATATTTAAAGAAAATGTAATTGCAGACAAGCTAAGTAAATCATGATGTTATGTTTGTTATGAGGTTATGTTATGTCATTATGTTACATTTCATTGCGTTACAATATGTTGTTATGTTACTGAGGTTACCAGAGACATCGTGCATGAGAACCATTCCTTTGGCTCTAAGGAACTTTGTCAAAATGGAAGCAGTTAGAGAATAGATGTTAAAGAAAATCAATAAACAGAAACATAGCAAGGTGTTAGGGTGAGACAGTCTTTTCTGTGTAGCTCTGAAAGAGCCTAGATATGAAGTGTTTGAAGTACAAATGTTGACCTAAAGGTTTAGTTATGGAAGATGGTGAATGTGTCAAGAAACTTCCACGATGAACAATTGGCCAATTTCCACAGTAAGAAATTTGTTAGAGTTTAGAAAAAAGAACAGAGATGTATGGTTAACATTTTGAAGTAAAATGAATATAACTTTTGAAGAGGAATGTGGAGCTTAATGGGAAGTCTAAGAGCTCAACAAGCCTATGAATGAAATTAACAACGGTTGATACAGTATCATTAATTTTTTTAAAACTTTTGAAATATTTCCAAAATGAAAGGTTATATTTTAAGGGAAATGCCATACAATGTGTTAGGATTAATATTAGATTACAAGGTAAGAATTGGAAGTTGTTGGTGTGATGGTAGGTTTTATGTTATTTAATTTTAAAAAAAATGCAATAAAGGAAGCTTACCACAAAGATCCCAGGCATATTTGTGTTGGGAACTGTGCCATCCAATACAACTTCACATAAAATTGAGATGACAAAATTCACAGATATCACAAAATTTTACTACATAATCAAAACTAGAGTCAACTGCACAAAGATTAATCCTCAATACTGTGTGACTGAGGATTAAAATGTGCATCCATTTCACTTTTGTTAACTGCAGGAATAACTCTAAGTATAAGTATGTGATGATAGTCAATTAACTTTGACTAGTAAGGAAAATTACCTTTGCAGATTAGCAAAATTCTAGCAGGATTATACTTAAAGATTTTTTTTTTCTCCTCATAGAGCATCTTAGCTCACGAGACATATTCTGATGAGTTAGTGTTAACACTAGAACAAATAAATATAGCATGAAAGTAGTGTTTGCTTCTTGTCTTCAGATATAGGAGAGTTTATTTGTCAGAGCTCAGAGTTCAAGGAAAAACAAAATTTATATTCTCAAATGGAATCCTTAGTACAAGAAAAAAGAGTCTTAGATTGCTGAGAAGTGCAATTAAAAATACCTTAAAATAGCTTAAACAAAGTGCCTTAAATCTATCTTTTTGTTGCTGAGAAATAAGTCTGTACCTTATGCCTTCTTCAACTCAGTGATTTGAAATGCAGCAAGTAAGATTCCCTGAGTTGCTGATTATGTTCACATGTTGATTCACAAGTGAACAACATGTGAAGCTCTTCCAGACACACAAAAATAAGCAACCTTGTTTTGTTTTTGTCTTATAGCATCCCTAGGGATTGAGGATTGCCTCAATTAACAAAATTCAAAGTTTATTAGAAATCTTAGCAAAAAAAGCTGTTATCTTCTTCAGAAAGTAGATAGTTATTTTTTGTGTGTGTGTATCAGTTTGATACTTCAATAGACTTATCAAAGATACTTATAATTAAATATTTAACTGTGCACAGTTTAACTTCCATAGGCTAGGCCTGGGCATGTTCAGAAGTGAAGGCTATTAGCTAAAGATGTAGACAAACTGTTAAGATGTTTCATTGTACTCTAAACTGGATAGTGATTTTCCAACTTTTGCTTCATATGGGTAATACATATATTCCCCTGCATTTCAGTCTAGCAACCTGACTGAATTTAGAATGATGTTGCAGCTATGAAGCTAAAAATTACAGTCATCAACTAGGTCAAAAATCGTGTTGTCTCTAGTGATTGTTTTTCTTAAATTAATAAAAAATATCAAATAGTAGATTTAACAGGACTCAAAAGAAGTTGGTCCTTTCTAAATTTTTAAATAATTTCTAACCAGTACAGTTCACTGCAAATCTATCACATGCAACATACTGAATTCACTTAATATTTAAAATAACAGGGATTAAAAGGAAGGTTACAGAAAACAAAAGGAAGATTAAGTAAAAGGTTTTAGGTACTCCAGAAATTATTTGAAGATGGACTTAAAATTTTATTTAAAATCTATGTGGACATATGAGATATGGACAGGATGTTCATCTAAATGTGTATTCACATTTGCAAAATCACATTATTGCTGTTGACAAAATCAATTCTGAAAGAAAGGTGTTCTTTGGATTCTGGTGAAAACTGTGACTGGAGTATTTCTAAGTCTTGTAATTTCTTTATATACTTGGAACAGAAACTGTCAGGACTGTGTCATTTTCAACCATGGCCTCTCTCTTTTTCATCTACTTCTTCTGCCTCATCTCCCTAGGCTATCTGCTGTCCTAGACATTTGCTTTCCTTACATGTACTCAAAGCTTTGGATATGCATAGAACATAGGAAACTAGAAATTTAATTTTTGCAATCTTGCTTTAATTATAATCTATCATTGAAGAATTAGCAAAAGATACAGTACAATCAGAAAGTAGCTACACATTAAAGAAGTAAATAATATGCTCAGCCAAGAAGGAAGAATTTGAGATTTTTAGCACTGGAGAAATTCTGAGCTTCACTGTTATCTAAGAGGCCCCATTGACAAAAACAGCCATTCTTAGTCTTACATAAATCTGTAACTAGTGGTTGAAATGTCTTTATTGCCTTTGCATGTGCTGACATGCCATACTGGTTTTCAAAATGTAGGAGAGACACTACCGGTAACATCAGAATAATAGAACTGGCTGCTACAGAAATTATTGTTGTTGTTGTTGTTTTGATGGTTTGTTTGTTTTTTCTTATTGCTTGTTTTAAAGGCCTATCTTGCATTAACATTTTATTTTACATTTTTAATCAGTACTTGTGCTTATTTACTGTTCATTCCATAGACTAAATATTTCACCTGTTGTTTATTTTATTTCTAACAGTTGTTTCTTATCCTGTTTTTCATTCTTGTGTTTCATGAATTGGGTCCTGGTTCCTCACTTTCTGGGATGAATTAACTCTTTTTTTGTTTCCAACGTGAATGTGATTGTACTTATGGATTGCATTTGGGATTGTTTTTGGTTCTCTCTCTCATGTGTGTCTTTTTCAGTCTGGTACTTCTTCAACATTTTGGTTAGTAGTTCTCTGGAGTGGGAATAATTGTATGTGTTTTTCCCTCTGCTACTCATAGAGATTGTCTAGATTATTAGACAGCTGTGTATTAGAAACCTAGAATTAACAGATATGAACCTGTGGCCTTTTCTACAATAACCTTAAGAGACATTGTTTTTGCCATTTGAGAGAGACAGGCACTTGCATGTATCTATCCCAAATACTATGGGATGAGATGAATCATCCTTTGGGGAAATATGTTTCTTTTAAACTTTATCCCTTTACAGATACCTATCTAAAAGCAGCAATGCTTTGCTGCTGTTGTTTGCTTGGACTATTTGTGCTTCAATATATTTCTTTTTCTCTCAGTTATATTACTGAATTGTCATATTTAATTTGTTACTGCTTTGAGAATGACCCTATGTGATCTTTGAATTAACTCAGATATTTAAATAATCAAATTGAGATGGCTGTTCTTACTGTTTGTATTTTAATCTATTTTCCCTTTTAACCACAGAACTGTGTCTATTAGAATTAATACTGGTTGGGGTGTACCATGACATTTTATGAACTGATAAAGTTAGTTAGTTTTCAGAAAGCTCAGAGTTTTAACTTCCAGAATTTTAACTTTCAGAATTTTAACTTTCAGAATTTTAACTTACTATTCAGAAATCAAAGATGGATCCAGCAACAGGAAATCATAGCTACAGTGAATTAAAAACATAATTCAATTTAAGAAAACAAACAAACAAACAAAAACCCAACCCCAAACCAAATAAACAACCAACAAAAAAACCCAAACAAAACAACCCCACCACATCTTGCCTCTGGAAAGTATCTAGTATTGAGTTGTTTGGTTGGATATAATACTTCCGTTACCATGATGTAACCTATTGACTCAGAATTTTAACCTTCACCATCACATCTTGTAGGTTTCTTCTTCCACATAATTAAATTATGTTTTAAGTGCGTCCTTGTCCACTAAGGTTATGGAACAAAACAATATTCTCAGTAAGACCGTAAGACCTCAACTGCATTGTCTATCAAATGACTTAGAAGCAGTCATCACACTCTTCATCACATAATAGGAATATAATAGGAATGATTGTCCTTAAACCAAGTAAGTAATGATATGCAATGTAGACATAAAGAATGCACAGGTAGTAAACAAATAACAAAGATGCCATATGGTCTCAAAAAAAAAAAAAAAAAAAAGAAAAAAAAGAAAAAAGAAAAAGCTTCCGAGTGGAACAGATTATTATTTCTTGTGAAGGGACCTTCAAATCTTAACCTATCTTTCATTCATACTTTCTCATGACTCACTGTCTCAGTTTTGCTATTGTAGGCAAAAATGTGTCAAACTTCATTAATCTCTGACTTATTTTTACTTCTACACATTTCTTTTCCTCTTGCTGTCTAAATAGACCTATAAAACTCTGAAATGGTCTCCATCAAAAGGCTCTACTACTGCAAATTTTCTTTTATCATATTTTTCATTTATTTATTTCGTTGGTAGATAAATTATTTTAGAATTATTTTTTGTTTTCCTCCATAAGTTCCATAAATAATGTCGAAGGTTTGCTGCAGAAGGCTGACTTGAAAATAATTTTTAATTTTTTATTTAGTTATTGTTTTTCAGCTGTGGAAGCTATAACTCTGATGTGCTCTTTCAGAGGAATGAAAATGTACTGAAGCACAGACTGACTGCGAAGACCAATTCCACCTCCATTTATTATGAGCAGAGAGTGTTTCATTGCAAAGACTTTTAATCTAGCACAAAATATGTTAGTCAACATTTTCTTGTAATAGAAGGCTTCGTTCTCAGAGCCTGCTACTCTAACTCCATTTTATTGGCAAAGACCAAATAAAACATTACTTAATTGGAGAAACCACAACATTATTCAGTGATTGTTTCCAAAGTGAGCCAGGCTCATGGAAATGTCTCTCACAGGGTTCTAGTGCATTTATCAACTGGAGCAAGAGATCTTTGGTGCATTAAGAAACAAAAAGGAGTGGAAGCACCTCACCATCCTCCAGCTTGTCTGAAAGTGCTAAACCAGAAACACCCCAGATTACATCCCTTTTTCCAGAGGCAAGCTAAACTGAAATAAAATCCTTGCCTATTGCAGAAAGGCCATGTGATCACTCAGTGTGACCTCCATGAGCCACATACACTTCCTCCAAAAGTTAAGAAGAAATTAGTGCACTAAACATCACTTAAGAGCCTAGAATACTATACCACACTGGAAATTAACTTACGACAGAGATACCTGTTGAATTATTTTCTTTACAGAAAACTATTTGTTGAATTTTAGTAGAAAAACCAATAATTAATAGTAATAATTCTCAACAATTTAGCTGTTTAAGATTCAAAATTTGCTAGTGCATCTGTTGAACAGTGATTTAACAACAATCTAATTTCAGCCTGATTTCAATCAGTTTTATTTTTTTAGTTTTATCAATAAATTATTAATATATGAAACATATTTATTTAATATCTGATTATGCTTAACTACTAGATATTTTGACATCTACAGGGTTTGATTATAAATAATTCCTGATGTGTAGCTCTACCCTGACATTTAAAAATCAAAAGATTGTATAGAATATAACTTTTTATTATAAAAAGTAGGGCTCTCGGTTTTCAAATTTGCCTTAATTTTCTCTCTTGTACTTTGACAATTCAAATAGGAGCAGAGAATTTTGATTTTATGTTTCTGCATTCTACTGTCCATCTAAAATTGACATGGCTTAACTCAGCTGGTACAGGAAGAGAAATATGTCTAATTTCCAGCTAGCTTCATTTTGCAAATAGACAATATTTTGGATAACAACCAATATTATGAAGGAGCCATCAGTTGGGATCACATTCTGCAGCGGAAAATGTGTAGATTTTGACCTTCTACCACTTCTCAGTTCATATCTGAAAATTCATTTCAGACTTTCCACACACTTAATAAAAATGAGTAAATTCAGTAAACTAATTTTAAGAAACATGATTTCAATATCAAAGAAAATGATATAGAAATTTTTAAAATTTTATGCACCACAGTTCATAAGAAGAAAAAGAATATATATATATATTCCAATATATATGTATTTAATAATAATTTATCATTAAATTGAGAGCAAACTTTTTTTTTATTTTTTAATGTTAAGCTAAACCTATTCTCCTTCCTACTATTTCCCCTGAGTGTAAAAACATGTATTCAACTGTATAAAATCTGCCTCTCATACCTTCAGAAAGCTATATCTCCTTATAAGTAATATTTTCTTGATTATACATCTTTCAGAAAAATTCCAATTTTTTTATAATTCAAGTTTATTACAGTTTTGGTTTTCTTTTTTTTTTTTTTTTTAATTTGGGAAGAATTGCTTTTTGGAGCTTCTCCCATTTTATATTTCTTTATTCATAAACTTTTTTTTTCTTTAAGACTTCTGCCTTTCAACCTGAAATACTATCCTTCCTCTTCTAGAAAAAATAAAACAGCCCATCACACTATAACACTTCAGTTTGCAGTTCTAGTATTGCTAGGACTGAGAAAATGGAATGTATCCCTCTGTCATGCTACAGTCAATTAATATAGATAGATAAGAGCTAATTATAAAAAGGTGAAGTATCGTCTCATGTCTGCTTAGGTATACTTAACTCATTATGATAGATATATATGTCATTTTCTTCCAGGAACCACCAAAAAATTCAGTGACTTCCCAAAAGTATTTATAACAATAGCTAAAATTAATTGATCTTACTAAAATTGTTGGCAGTCATTTCCTGTCCTGTCATTTATGGATAAGAGAAAAAAAATAATTTCTCTAATCTTTATCTCAATCTATCACAAAAAAGTGACCAGTCTGTCCATGGTCTGTTTCTTCACTTTTGCACGATAAACAAAATCAATTGTTCAGAAGTTCCTGCTAGATCATATGAGAACCACTTTTTTTTTTTTTTTTTTTTTTTTTTTCTTTTTAAATGCCAAAAACTTGATGTAATATTCCTGCTGAGACTTTACCACTCTTGAGTGGAGCAAAAATGTTACCTTTTATGCCTAAAATATGAAAGCCTAGCTTAGAAGTGTCTTTGTCTACATCAATGTTGTATTGAAACTCACATTCAATGTTTGATCCTTTAAGTTTTTCTGTAATATCTAGATAGTTCCTTCTGATTTTTCATTTCTACATTTCCTATTTTTTTTTTAAGTTGTGACTAAGAACCTATCTGTTTAGCTTGTTGTTGTTCATTTGCTTGGTTTTAATACTGTCATAATTTCTCCAGTTTCTGTTAATGATTCACGCCCTGCCTTAGTAAACTGCTGAATTTCTGAGGGGATTTTGAGGTCAGAGTTTATGCACTATTATTCTTAGTTTTTTATTGTGTTTGTAGATGCATAATCAATTTTACCTTCATGACATAAAGCCATGTTGTACCATTTATTTTTAAGCAGTATTCCTCATTGATTCCACTAAGGAATGCTGTTTAAAAGTGGATGGTGCAATATGGCACTGTAATCTGTAATTACAACTAAATTCTATTAGATATTAGCTGTAAAAGCTAGTAAGTAGGTAAGCTGAAAGCAGTAGTAGGAATTAAAAGCTTCAAACTGCAGAAAAGATACTTTGTAACAAAAATATTGAATTCTTCGAACGGTGAAGAGATCTGAGATTGATTTTCATACTTATGTAGTCCATTCTTTACAATTCTTTTACTGAAGTATTTCCTCATGAGTTCTTTCTTTTGGTTAAACTGCAAAGACATGATGGAAAACATAGAAGCAGTCAACACACGGCAGAAGCTTTTAACCCTGTGATATTTGCTGGAGTTATAGAAAATTTTATTTTACAGTAGTAGTTAGGTTTAGATTACAGGGACCTGTGGTTCTATAGTGTGATTTTTCTTCTCTGCAGTGATCATCTACATTTCTTTTACAACAAGCACATACTGAAATGTGAGAAAAGGTGTCACTGATGATAGTAATGCATTTTATACTGTATTCTCTGTTTACTAATGCATTGCCATAAAGAGGGAGAATTCAGTTCTTTGACAAAGCTGCATGAATACTAATGATCAAAACAGATAATCTTCTGTATAAAAAATCTTACAAATCTAAGATAAGGACTGGGTGACATGTTGTTATGATAGGGTTTCTTCAAGGACTGCAGGGAGTGCTATTTTACAAGACAAGACACCACTCCAATAAATTCAGCACACACAGAAAAGTAACTTTTTGTCATTAATGCTTGATAATGATTCAAAGAAACAGTGAAAAATACATCAATATACTGATTATTATCACACACTTACCACAATCAAGTACCTTTTTCTCCTTTTAGTGTTCACTCCAGATCCTGGAAAGCAGGACAAGGACAGCATACTGAGTAGTATTTTGGTGTGTCAGAGAATAAATTAAAGTAGAAGGAAATAAATAATATGATGCAGTATTCCAGAGTCTAAGCAAACATTATTAAAAAATAGTGGAATACCATAATATTATTTGCCTTTTGAACTTTTTTTTGTTAGTTGGTTGTTCTGTTCTGCAGTACTTTTCATTCTTAGAGAAATAATGATCAACATTTATTGCATTTTTTTGATGTTAGGTACAGTTTATATTTGTAAATGTGTAGGTAAGTCTCTCAATGTACAGCATAATAATCAGGCACATTGTTTTTCACAAATTTTCAGTTTTGAAGCTTGTAGTTATTAGGAAATGAATGAAATCACTTCACTGTAAAACTAATGCAAAGGCAATGAGACCTACGAAACTGAAATAAGTGTAAGTAAAAGTCAATAGGTTACATTGTGGTAGTGGGAGCATTATATCCAATCAAACAACTCAATACTAGATACTTTCCAGAGGCAAAATGTGGTGGGGTTTTTTTGTTTGTTTTTTTTTTTGTTGGTTGGTTGGTTGGTTTGGGGTTGGGTTTTTGTTTGTTTGTTTGTTTTAAATCAAATTAATGTTTTTAATTCACTGTGGCTATGGTTTCCTGTTCTTGGATCCATCTTTGACTTCTAAATAGTACTGTTTACTGATGATCAGGGTAGAATGTTCTCTTCCTGAAACTTCTGGCATTTTTAAGTAAACATTTCTTAAAGGATCAGGAAGGAAATATAGTCAGTGAAATCTATGGGTTTACTAAAATATCAAATAAAACTCTTCCTCCTTCCTGATACATTAAGAAAGGTGTTGGAGGACAGTCTTGTTGCTAGAAGAACTAATGATTTATGAAGTTAAACATTTTCTCAGATTGCAAAGGTCAGTTGTGTGCTTACATCTTGATTCAACTTTCCTTTATACTACTTGTTTTGGAGATCCAGGAGTGTGAAATCTTGTGAGAATAAAGAGTCATTATAGCAGCAGTTGGAAAAGGAAGAGACCAAAAGAGAAAAGGAAAACTCAGAAAGAGCAGAGTGAAAAAGTCCAGAATGAGAACTAAGTGAAAGACATTGCTACAAAATACTCAATGCAAGTATTTTGTTATTGCTGCAAGTTAAACTTTATGTGTGTCAGAGTGACAAATAGTTCATCTCTAAATCCAATCAGTACTGAGCATGTTGTAGCATAGACTGCAGGCAACTCTGTTTAGAGACTTTGTACCTAAAGGAGCCCTGTTGGAAATCCTGCTTCCGGCCTTGTACTGTGCCTCTTGTCCTTTTATGTGACCAGACATGTGCCCACTATATAACCTGTGCAGATGTATATTGCTTTCATGGGATTCAATGTCTGAGAAAAACTTTTAGATGTTTCAGACAATGTGTCATATAAACATTTTAATTTATATAAATTGTAAAAACAAAATGACATTATGTTCACCTTTTAGTGACACTGAAGTTGTTTTAATCAGACTGTAGTAGCAGTGAGAATGATCAGATTTCTGAAAGTGCAAAAATGTATTTAGTATTTTTTTAACTTGCAAAAATTGCTGGGTTTAATCTCTTTTAGGAATCTATGTGCATTTGTCAACGAAATTATTTTGTGTGATTATTTTTATACCAGCTGTGTTAATACTACCTTTCAAATACCGTGAAATATTTTGGCAAGACATATACATTGCTAAATAAAAATTCTACCTCAGAGAATCAAGAATACTTTGAAAATGTACTAATTTTCTAAAATTCTTGTGTATAACACAAATATAATTAGTTTTTCTGTTTTTCTAGATTTGAAAAAACGTCGTGGTGATAGGATATTAACTCAAAATTCACTGCTGATTTTAGATACACAACTGCTCATAACAGTAATTTGAAGTGTAAGATATTTCACTGAAGTAAATAAAACTTGCAAAACTTGTAGTAAAATTGATTTTTGTTTGAAAAATTATGCATGTTCAGTTAATCTATGGGAAAGTATGTTTGTTTAAAAGAGTCTGGTTTTGTTTCGTTTTTAATTTTGTTCTGTTTTAAGCGTACTAGTAGTTTTGTAAAATCACAGTTACCTTCCTTACCTGCATATGCTTTAGGAATAAGAAAGAATTGGGTTATAAAAAAACCAGACTTTAGAAGCAATGGTCTACTACATGCTGAGTATGAAATTCATTGTTATTAACTACAAGTATTGATATTGTATGCTATTCCTTAAAATGTTATTAAAAATTAAGAATGAAATTCTGTCCTTTTTTTTGTCAATGATGTTGACTTCAGTGGAATCATAGTTTTACTCAAATTTGCACATTATGTACATCTGCAGATTAGAGAAATATAATAATGACGTGGGTGTTGGAGTGGGACAGTATTATTGGTCTTTGCTGCAGTAACTTATTTGTTCAACTTGCAAACAGTAAACAATGAAATAGGATTAGGGAGCAGTAATAAGCTTTTTAGCAAACATTGCTCTAGTTTTAGTGCTTTTGTTGCTTGTGTTCTTCCATATTCTCTTCTGTTTCATCCAAAATCAGGAATAGAAAATTTTGAGTACTTACAAGCTGGTAAACAGATCTGTTTTCATAAAAAAAATATTTGTCACATTCAGCTAGTGATGAGATTCTTGTCTGTGTTTTCTCAAATAATTCAAGGCAAGTAAGTTCCTGGATGTGAGGCTTATCCAAGACTCTGTTGCCTCTTGGCAAAACGTACCAATAATTCTATTATCTAAATAAGTTTTCACAGAGAGAATGTGTTTCTGATATTTTGCATGATGGTGGTTTGAGAGAAGACACTGGGATGGTTCATTTAACAATAAAGAACAATATTCTGTATATGTATTTTAGTCTTAGTGCTTACTCTGCATCTCAGAGTGTGTCCCTACCAGTAAAGCTGCACTGAGCATCGCCAAGACTATGTCCTGTTCTGGATCCTGAATGATTTGCTAATCTCTAATGTATGTGCCATATCTACCACATGCACACACACATGCACAAACAAAATTTAAGATACTTTGTTTGACCTATTTCAAATACCATGACTTTCATGTTAGCCCATTAAATCATTTAGAAATTGTACATGCAGACTGGAGAAATAGGTGCCATCTGCTCCCATTCCAGGTACATAGTCTGTCAGACTCTGCAGCTAGACCATACTGAAAAGAATCACTGTTAATGTAAATTACAGAAATCCATGCTCAAAGCAGTATGTGGCTTTGAGTTGCTAGTGTTAAAAGACATGTTCTTTTTGTGGTATACTATAAATTTTATGTGAATTACCTAAAAGTAGTCTTAAAATACATTATTTTTAGCTACACTAATACATAGCTTGTGTTTAGTGTGACAAGTAATGAGATCATATCTTCTGAAATAAAAGTAAGAAAAACATACTTTTCTTATTTAATATCATTCACAATATATTAATGTTTTGAGAACAAAGCATAAAAAACAGTGGGGTTTTTTGTGTGTAGCAAATGAAACGTTGAGTAGTTCTTATTTTAGAAAGTCACATGTCTTAATAGAGGAAACAATTTTGATAAGTAGATATGTTAACATTAAACTGATTAAAAATGTTTTATTGTCATAAGTATTAGAAGATATATTCTAAAGAGATGCCATAATCTTGACAATAGATTAAACTACTAAATTTCAAAGTGTTTATGAGAAGCAAGTAGTACATAGGAAAACACTAATGTTTACGATTGTTTAATACAAATTCACCTGAACAACAGATGAAGAAAAAGAAGAAAAAGCACTGTTTCTTGCTTGACGTTTTTGAATAATGCCAAATGCTAATTTCTGTAGTTAACCTTAGAAAAATACACTGTTGTAGCAAATAGCATTGTTATTTATCTGCCATTTTATCAAGTATTAAAAATATTAATGGTAGAAGAAACATGATGTTTGTGTGATAAAGTGTTTGCTCACAACTTTATATATAACGTTATAAGTAATTGAGATAGAAATAAGGTGTACATCATGTTCAGTCAAGGAATACTGACTTTCTTATTTGAGTAGTTCTATACATCATTTTGAATTATGAGTCTATTGGCACGAGTATGAATTTACTAGTGTGTGGAAGGGCTGCATAACCTATACCTTTAACAGAGTATAAGGCATAATACAAATGAATGATAGTTTTCTATGCTGTGGAGAATAACATACTGTGTAGAAAGCACATCATTATTTTATTAAGATGATTGATAAATGGTAAAGAAAAAGAATAATTGATCTGTAAAACTGCAGCGAGCCATCACTTCTCTTTTGATATATGAGAAAGAAGCACATACTCGGTACCTCACAGTTATACAAATTTAATCCGATGTATAAGTGTAAAAAATTTACTGTAATAGCATATTATTCAAAACTGATTATCTTCACTTTCTAGCACCATGTGGAAGCCGGTCAACAGGCTCTGAAGGCACTGTATTATCACCAAACTATCCGAAGAATTATAGTGTTGGTCACAACTGTGTTTACTCTATCACTGTTCCTAAGGAATTTGGTAAGTAGATCTGATCTGATCTCACTTGTATCTTTTTGTTGCTTGTATACTTTTAACAATTCTGAATAATTTGTATGATTGCTTTTATATTAAACACATTAATGTGAAAAAGCTGTTTTAAACTGATATTTCAATTTATACTTTTAATCATTTTTATCATACTCTATTCTATCCAAAATACTTATATTTGCCATTATCTTTTGAAATGACTGTTGTTTATTTAATTTTGTCTCACCATGACCACCAACATGTAGCTTAGAATATTGTTGTGATGGTAGCCAAATACATTAGTGGTATCAGTTAAGGTTTCTTCTTACCCAAGACCATGTACTAAGGCTATAGAAAGTGTAGCATAGCTCCAGTAAGTCCACATAAGCAGGGGTAACAGCATTTGTCTTAAATGTATGGTAAGATTGCTCTCATAATCCTTGTCCTCTCTGCATCATGAAGCAATGTCATAGTCTTTTCAGAAGAATGAAATTAGAGCAGCATGTGTCTTTCTTGCTTCTTTGGATTCCCAGGTCCTTTGCCAAAACTTTACTCCCATCCTAACATTTTTTTAAATCACTAGATGAATCTTTTGAAGATGTCTTCTATCCCACACAAGGACAGGGCTTTTGCAGCACTGTTTTATCTCTCTAGATTTATGAACTGTTTTCTCTCTCTTTACTATTAAACAATGCCTACAATGACAGCTGATAGTTTATTGTTCACTTTGATTCCTTGGTAAGCAGTTGCCACATACTGAGTATCGTTTGTTTTTTAAATATTCGTGTTTCAGATTTATTCTTGGATAAGTAGGACTTGAATCTGACCCACTGCTCACATTTCAGTTCATCAAATAACAGCTGCCTGGGGATGAGCACTAACGTTCATTCCTGTTGATTCTGCAAATATTTTATCCAAATTAAAGACAATTCCTGAATTTCTGTGTATCCATCTGCCATACTCATGTTGACTGAACTCCCTTAATATCCAATTACTTTGTTCTTATAGCACAGAGGTTCATAGGCTCCTACAAAATAAACAGGTTTTTAAAAGTATTGTTTCCTAAGCCATGGAAATCTCTATGTATTCCTCTAGGACATAAAGGAAAGATTGAACATATTTACACAATTCTTAATTTATTTCTATTAATAACTCTTACAAACACGCGCTTTTTGACTTGCCTCATTTTTTTTTAGATAAATTGGAAAGAGAATGTCCTTCCATTTGCATCAAATATGATACTTCTTAGTTTATGAGACAGATGTTAACATGTAAAGAGTTAAAATTACCACAATAAAGGATTTAAAATGTAAATACTCTGTACTTCATATCTTTGACATTCTGGATAGAAACATAATTTTGTGATTTCTGGAAATAAAGACAGAATTTCCAAAACAAGAGATGGAAATGGGCAAAAATCCCATTGTTCTGCATAGTTACTTGGAATAATTTGACAAATTCTCTTTTTGTTTATATGCTATGCATGTTAATAACAGTATTAAGAAATTCTGTTTGACCATTTCATATTGATTATACAAAAATAAAAAAAATAAAAAATTAAAAAAAAAAAGTGAAAAAGCTGATACGAAGAAGGAAAATCATGGTTTACTTTATCCCTGCCATGACATACTGGGGATATGATTATAATAGAGTATCTATCATTTCTCTCAAACTTTTTTGATTTCTTCCTTCTGGATAGACCTTTATTCTCTTTCTTGTGTTTCAACATCATATTTTGACAATTACACCAGGTACCTGCAGAATATGTCAAGGAAATATTGAAATAACTTTTGTGAATAAAGATATCAGGAATGCCTGTGTGTTGAAAAATAAATGTATAAAACATACCTGGCAATAGCCATTCAAAAATTACAATGACCTGACACATAGAATAGACCAAAACATGTGTATCTATTTTAGCTGGGTTTATTTCAATAATAATCCTACAGTAGGAGGGAACAAAATGAAGGAGTACTCCAGGAAAGCTGCAGACCTAAGATAAAGTCATTTTCCTAAAGAAAACAGCAAAACTTCTTCTTCTATAATCTTCCTTATGTCTCTGACTTTCAATGTGAAACATAGCATTCAAATATTTGCTGAATGGAACCTCTTCAGGAATTATTTTAGCATCCAATACTGTATACGAGGTCTTGTGACAGAGCACAGGTTTTAAAAAAAAAAAAAAAAAAAAGCTAGAACCAGGTCAATGGAATAGCATATTCAGTGTGTAGAAGTGAACTCATTGGCCTGGATTAGTTTTTAATGGAGTCAAAAGCTATTTCATGTGCGGCTTTTCAGACTCTCAAGACCTAAATTCTTTGGAGAAGTCATTGCAGTGTAGACTTCTTTTCAGTGTTTCATTATTCTGTCATGTAGAATCACAGTTGCAATATTTCATACCATGACAAGTTTAAGCTGAAGTTAAATGATTCATAAAAGCACACAGTATGCTGCAGGCAAAATCTTTTACAAACACGGAAGACTCATCTTTGACACTCTCCCACTGATAATTGAAAATGAAATAATGATTGTTAATTGTTCAACACTGGAATCCAGTGCTGATTACAATTAAAATGCAGATGGTTAAGATTTTAATTTGTTTTCCTGATGCACATTAATTACTTTGTATGCTCTGCTATGCGTAATGGTGTCATCTATACTTCTATTTAAATTAATTTTATTAACAGAAAAATAAATTTTCTATCAACTTGCCTCTGCAAGTAACTTTCCTTTCTGTCAGAGCAAAAAGACAGACTGAACATACACAGAAGGTATGTAAGTGTGTTTTATGAGCTATGCTATCAGAAAATTAAGTATTGATTCTCAATGGCCATCATAAATACGAAATTTAAATCAAAACTCTTTTTTTCCTACAAAGAAGCTAAAAAAAGGTAAGAATTGGGGCAATGTCTGGTTTCCGTGGAGACTGTGCATTTACTTTGCATTTAAAACAAGATATACTATTTTAAAAGTGACAAGAACTTTATTGTTAAACATGACATTTTGTGACAAGTTTTCTTAGCATTTGGCCAATGAAGGTAGACCCAGCTTGCTTATCATAAACATGCAAGTTAAAATGCACTGTTCCCTTCCATTCCTGAATAACTGACTTGTATTAACAGATACTTTTCTATCCTGTGGTTATACCATTTTCAGATTTTCCTTGCATCTTTTCTTGAATTTTTGTGTTATGAGATAACCTTGAATTATTGTAAAGAAGCAGTAGAGAGAAGAAACAAATAAAGGCAAACAGCAGGGGTTTGGGATTAGTATTAGCATTAATTAGATCCTTGAAAGAGTAATTTTTTGCAAATACTGGAAGGTACATGTAAAACTTTTATTCTACAAGTACAAACACACATTGAGCAAACAATGTCGTCAACATGTGTTTTCTGTTAGCTCATTGCATCTAGAATTGTTAGACAGCTTAAAAGCTGTGTCACACTAGAGTTAGTTCAGTACTGTTTAATTTCAAACTCCATTTACATTTGGAAAGAAAAAACATATATAGGCAAGGACAGATCCTAAGTAGTAGAATGTCCCATTTGGCAACCTCACAGAATGAACATATGAACAGAATGGTATTTATGATAATAGTTAGCTGCATTAAAGTGAAACGTTTGTTTTTAATAATTTCAATCCATCATCACTGCTGTGTATATCTTACTTTCATTTAAAAAATGTGGCAGACATGTATGGACTGACAATTTTAAACTGTGGAGGATTTAAATTAAAATAGTTGGAAATGTCTGGTTGGATATCTAGCTTTAATATTTTCAACCATGAATTAATCAATTATTGAATTAATTTGAATTGAATTTGCTGAAGGGGAGGTAGAGGTAATAGGGATTACCTCAAATATCAAAAAAGCTACCATAGGCAGGAATCTTACTCCATTTCCTACCCTCTATTCATACAAGTAACCAGTTCAAAATCAGTGGGACTGCACTGTCCAAACAATTAATACTTGTCAGTAAAATTGAATAAAATGACAAAGGCTGCTCCAAATATTGTATGCCCAACTGCATAAAGGCTCAAGACACTAGTTTCAGGAGAAAGTGGCAATAATCCAGTTTGTATAATATATTTCATAAAAAGCCAGCCTACCTTTCCTTCCTGAAAAGAGAATGACTTCAAACCCATATGACTTCTGAGAAAAGTGACTTTTATTTATTTGTAAATTTTGAAAAATATGTATTTTTTTAACCCATAATCATCAAACTATGTTTTTAAGAGAAAATATTCTGCTTTTTTCAATTGTGTTTGTGAGAATTTGGCATAAAGACAGAAAAGCTGACTATATCAGAGGACACTTTGTTTAAAATCTAAAAATGTTTTAGAAAGATGAATTACTTTATTCATACAACTAATGAATTTCAATGTAGTTGAATATGACAATGTTAGGAGTATAGTACTTGATTTTGTTGATTTATTTTATCAATTTTCTGAAATATAGAGTGAACAACATGCAATACTGTTAATACACATACAAATATTTATTATTAACAATAGGAAGAAATATTTCCTGTATGAGTAAAACCAATAGATAATAGAAAGTTTGTGTCCCTTTTCCTTTTTTATTGGCATTCTTTCAACTCTTTTGCCTGGTTGTCATTTCTCTTTTTAACATCATTTTATTAATTCAAGGTTTTCAAAGGATCTTGTACTAGCATTCAAAAACATTATAATGATATTTAGCAAATTCTTAAAACTGAGCTTCAAGAGCTCAGCATTAAAAAGTGTATGGAAATCCTTGTCTGCAATTTTCTCCAGCCAGCTAACTAAGCTTCATTCAAAAGTACATAACCAGCAATGTTATCTGTGACATAATTTAGAAACTCTGGCCAGAAGTGAGACATCATTGTGCTAAAGGTATTGGAAAGACGCACAAGTGGTTTTTATGACAGAGATGACAGAGGTGATAAGCCTAATTGGCAAAGTACTCTTCCTGGTTTGTTTGAGTTGGGTTTTTTTTGGTTTTTTTTTTTGGTCGGCTTGGTTTGGTTTTGTATTTATTTTGTTTTGTGGCTTTGTTTGTTTATTTGGTTTTTTTTTGTTTTGTTTTGTTGTTGTTTTGGTTCTTGTGTATTGAATGACTGAATATGAATTTATTTTCCACTATTATTTTGTTTAAAAATAAAAAAATAACTGTTTGTTTGAAATGTACAATGCATTTTTAAGGCATAGTTCATTTATTCCTTAAAGTAGGAAGATTAGATAGCTATATACTAAATACAACAAAAATGTGGGAAATCTAGCTAACTGTATTGTATGCACTTTAGCAAGAAAATAATGTCAGGTGGTGAGCCAGAAACATAAGAAAACTTAGAAGTCTAACTCCTGCACAATAAATGGACATAAAAAGCTTAATGGGAAAAAAAAAAATCTTCATCCATAAGTGCAAGATCTGGACCTTTGGAGTCAGATGCAGTGACACGATCTGTGTTATAATCTGTATAATCCAAGTGGGGATGCTTTAAATCTATGGATGCTTAAGCTGCCCTCGAACATTATTGATTTATGTGCATATATGTTATAGGCTCGCATGCAAAGCAAACCCTTTGGTGGTACATTTCCTCTTGGTTTAGCTATGTATCTAACTAAAGAAGTTACATATCTAGTCTAAGCCATTCAGATGTTTGCTATAATCAGCAGAAATACATCTTCCCATGGCATGATTCATCCCATCTGAAACATCTATCTGCAATTTCTGGAATGAGATGAATCCTCTGTAATGTAAGAGAAACAGCACAGCTTCATTTTGTCATATTTGTTCTGGCAGCTACTGCAGGTTAAATGAATTAAAGAACATTGCTGCTAGTATAATCTACATCTTGTACACACATAACTTCATTATTTTATCCTGTGAGTATATGGCAAAGCTAGCAATTTCATATACATTTCAGTTAGTAGCCATTTAGGGGCTCAAGTTTGGATGACCCAAATTCAAGATTTCCAAAGTGATTCCTTGTGCTCAAATCTTTTAAGTCTGACACTGGAAGTGAACAAAATCTGTATCTTATATTTTAAGTGTATATTAGGCAATAACATTCCTGTGTGTTCAAATATTGTTGGATCACATACTCAAGAAGAATTTCAGGTTATGGACTGCATAATGTTAGATATTCTACATGAATAGGAATGTATGGCCTATAGCCTGTCTATACAATGAATACTTAATAGATATATGTTTCCATCTGGAAAAAGAAACTGAAATACAGAATGAGTAATAGGCTGGAAATACTTTATTTCCTTCTTATTTTTCCTTATTATTTTCTTCTCCAGAATATATTATAAATGTATCTTAAAGTACTATTTAAAATATAAATATTTGCAGAGTTTTGTATAAAATGAATTATGCTGCAAGAATTTAGGTTACATATGTAAACTAGGAAATTATTTTCACATTGATAGAACAATTAATTTATTTGAAGAATATTTTGCAATTTTTAACAAGGTTATGCCAAATATTTTAATTTTGCGTTGTATTTCAAACACAGAGCAATAATACTGACTACTTAATTCAGATACAAATAGGCTAGTAGCAATATATTCTATATGGAAGATAACTGGTAGATAGTGAACATGTTTTTATCGTAGTGTTAAATACACATGAATTATTGTGCTATCTGCTCTCCATAAAATAGCTTGAGATTGCAGTCTAAGATTTTAGGAAAATAAAGG
Source organism: Nesoenas mayeri (assembly GCF_963082525.1). Lineage (NCBI taxonomy): Eukaryota > Metazoa > Chordata > Aves > Columbiformes > Columbidae > Nesoenas > Nesoenas mayeri. The sequence goes on from NC_137543.1 coordinate 18,440,693, forward strand.
CAAGAATTAATTGTATAAATATTAATTTCTGATTTGCTTTTCTAATTCATGGCCAAGTTTGTGTCATTCAAATGCTGACTATATAATTTAAAGAAGTGCCAGAAGGTCATTTCACATCGCTTTCCACTTATCTATGAATCTCCTAGGTTTATGAGAGACTGGCAGACTGTATGTAAGCAAACTCACAGCTGGGGAGTAATGAATTCATTGGTTCAGTGCTTAATGTTCTTGCCAAGTAAGCAAATGCCAATAAAAAAGTTACCATTGGGTGACTTTTAAAGGAAGTCGAAGCTATTCAATGTATTTTTGGAAAGAAAATTTGAAGAGATTTAGTATTTTCGTTGCTTAATATGATTTGAAGACACTTTTTCAATGCTGCTTTTAGTTTTATTTGCAATGAAAATGATTAGTTTTGGCTCAAATCTTAATGATATTTTGAATATAATAATGACCAATTTAATGCAGACAACTAAATAGCTTAAGCTATTGAGTTTGACTATGAAGATATGGCAACAGTATAGCTGTCTTTTTAATAGCCTAATGACATAGTAGAATGATGATAAGACCACATCTGTGGTCTTCAAAGAAATTAATGGCTTCACAATAAGTAAAATACTGTTACTAGAAAGCCGAGGAATTGATGAAGGGTTTCTAAAGATTTTTTTTTTTTTTTTTTTTCCCCAAGCAGTGTGACTCCAGCTGCTCCAAATATTTAATTATCAAACCTTGTTCATAGAAAATGCTGTTATTAAAAGAGCTGAAATTATTCTGGGTTCCTGATTCCAAATGATAGAGGACAGACTACATTACATTTGTGACTTAAATGATTTCCAACACGTTACTATCCTGGGGAGGAGACTAAGTGGTGGCAGATCTTGTAAACAATTCTGCTTTATTTTTAGGTTCACTTCTTAGGGCAGGATTGAAGTACTTTAGCAGCACAATACCAAAAGCTTGCATTGTCATTGATTAGGGCCTTTTAATATAAAGTTATATTAACATGAAGGTGTCATTTTTACTCTTAATCTCTGTATGAGTGAAAAAAACAGTTTTCTCACTCTTCAAGTCTACCCATTGTGGGGTTGTTTAGGTGTTGCAAAATTGCTTACCTCTAGCCAGCACACTTCTGAGATTCAGGAGCATCCTGCCCCCTTCCAACAAATGTCTGCACTAGATGAGAGCCTTCCTCATTCCTCACATTGAAAGGCCACAGACCACCTCAGAATCCACCTACCTGCATACAAAGCCAGAAAGAGAGCAGGTAAGCTCTCCCTGGAGAGCTTGACTTTTCAAGAATTAGCTAGGTTTTGGTAATTTACAGATCTACCCTTCATTCCTAGGAACTGCAAATAATGAAGTAATCAAGGGAAAGAGGTTATATCAGCATTTCCTGACACTCACAAAAACCAGCCCTTACAGCTTCTGGTTATTCTAGAAATATTGATTTTGCATATATGACTACATAAAATCTCAGACAACTGGAAAGGCCAACAATGCTTCTATTTAGAACAAGATGTAATTTTACTGATAGTGTAAATTTCTTAGATAATAGAAATGAATGAGGTTTCAACTTCCCTCAGGATAAAGAAAGTCTGAAACTCTATTCACCTGCTCACATAGTCCTTTAACAAAAGAGGAATACAAAATTATGAACAATGCAATTCATACCAGCCCCACAAACCAGTTTAGATTGCATCTAAGCAAATGGTGTTCTACTAGGGGGATTGGTGGATTGGGCCTTATAACTCAGATACTAAGTTTTGAAAATAATGCTTCCTGGCCTTATAAAAGGAATCAATAGTTGTGATTATGTAACTGTTCATAAATATCATAAATGCATGTTCAGTAATCAGTAAATACAGATCATTGGATCACTGGACCATGACTTTCTTTTTCTCCTTTCCCCCCTGTCTTTTCCCACCTTTGTAGCTGAAGAAAAAAAAAAAAAAAAGAATAGGAAAGTCGCCCTAACAGAAATGAGGAATCTCCAAGTGCCTACTCCCTAATTGAGAAGTTTCACTGTTTGACAGAGAAACATGGCCAGGCAATCTGTGAGAAGTCATTGTGACCATTGTCAAGTTTCCATCTTGAAGTAATTTGCTGTATTTCAGGGAAGAAGCTCATAACGATTAGGCGAGGATCAAGGAACTGCAAAAAAATACTCGTACAAAAGCCTTGTACATATAAAATTTTTCAATATTGGGCCTTGTTCATGTAGTTATAGTCCATTCTTCTCACATTTCATTTTCATTATATTCCTTTGGATATAAACCATTCCTCTCTCAAGTAAACTTACCTGTATTGACTCAGATGTTTGTATTCACCATGGTGTACACAGATACAATCTTCAGAGATTCAGGATTTGTAACAGTGATTTCCCTCTAATTACCTTTGTTTAGAAAGGGAAAAGAAATGTATTTGCAATTCTCACTAAGCTTTGTTGGTTTGTTTTTGTTTTTGTTTGGTTTTTTTCCCATTTGCAGTCCTGACTGCAGAAGTAGGTGATTATTCTGCATTCTTTAAACAGAATCTCTGAGTACTCTATTTTACTGAAGAAATTGTGAGGTTTTTATCTGTTTGCTATTTGTATAAAACTACTTATTTATAGTAATTTAAAAATAAATACTTTAGTTAGACTTCAGATTAAGCTGAATTGTACCTACTCTGTTAACATCAGTACATTAGTGAATTTCAGGAAAATGTGATTAAATCCTCAAAACAAGATCCAAAAAAAACCAAAAAAAACCAACTTGGAATCCAGGTTCTTGCACACATTTTGTGTGCAACTTTTTACAGGAGTTTAGAATTTGAAATGTATTTTGAGAACTTATTAAAAGTCTGACAAAAAAAGGCTATTTAGGGAGAGAAAAATTCTTTGAGTTGCTACTTTGAGCGGGTGTTGAATTTCTGTTTTAGGGACAGGTGTGGACACATTGAATGATAGATTCTGATAAGTTTTTGATAGATTCCAACCGCTGTATGTCAATTAGGTAGGAGAAGGAAAGAGGACCATATAGTTCAATAATGGATAAATAGCAGAAAAAGTAATGGGAAAAATAGGAAAAGTAGTGTACATACATATGCATGGATACATACACATATGCATGTATGTTGTCAAAGGGCAAATTCTCCTGGAAAGCAACACTCATCTAATGAGACTTGTCCACCTCTAAATGAGAGAGTGTTGCATGCATTGAGAACAAAAAGACAAACACAAACTTTGTTACTGTAATGTGTGACACCTACCCAAGAACACTGCTTAGATAAAAGACTTCTGTACCGCATTTGTCCAGGTCTAACAAATAAAAATATTCCAGTATGTGCAGAACAAACAAACAAAAATCAGCACAGATGAACCTTGTGAAATAGATACCATAAGGTGGAAATCATACATATAGTTGTCAGCATCACAGAATCACAGAATCACAGGGATTGGAAGGGACCTCGAAAGATCACCTGATCCAATCCCCCTGCCAGAGCAGGAACACCTAGATGGGATTACACAGGAAGACATCCAGGCAGGTTTTGAATATCTCCAGAGAAGGAGACTCCACAACCTCCCTGGGCAGCCCAGTGTTCTGTCACCCTCACTGAAAAGAAGTTTCTTCTCATATTTATGTAGAACCTTTTGTGTTCTGGTTTGTACCCATTGGCCCTTGTCCTACTGTTGGTTGTCACCAAGAAGAGCCTGGCTCCATCCTCATGACACTCACCCTTTACATATTTATAAACATGGATGAGGTCACCCCCCAGTTTCCTCCAAGCTAAAGAAACCCAGCTCCCTCAGCCTTTCCTCATAAGGGAGATGCTCCACTCCCTAATCACCTTTGTGGCTCTATGCTGGATGCCAGGGAAGACTCAGACACAACAAGCATTTGTTGCAAGTATTCCCTGCATGTATGGTACTGGTCACAGCTTGACTGGAGGAGCTGTTGTTTTGGCCAGTGTGAGCACGAAGTTATTTGTATGTATACATATATACATATGTATATACATGTATACATATATATCTGCTACATTATCCACCCTGCTTTGTAAATTTGTCTGAGTGGTATGGTTCTCTTCTTGTGAGTTTCACCCCCACAAATTCCACTCTAACAATGTAAACATTGTATGTAACATTGGGGGGACCCCTTTGTTTTTTCCTTTAATACTTGAGACCTCTGTAGACTCGTCATTTTAAAATATATGTGATGGCAAATATCCACTTGCACTGTTTAGAAATTATCAAAGTCATTCAGAAATACATTTCTACAAACTCAGTTTTTGTGAGGTTTCTTTTACTGAATTAATCACTAAGTCAAACTGTTATTTCCCCAGGCCATCTGTTTGTCCTGCTCTCTTCCTCCTTTTTCCCTTCCCCACTCTCTGTAAAGAACTGTGGATCCTTGGGCAACCTGTTTTGGCTGTAACTTCTTGTCCATACTTTCAGCGGTGGTGTCAGGAGGATAGTAAATATCTTCAAAATAGTAACCTATGCTATTAAGAACAATTAAAAATGTTGAGGCCTCATATTGCATTTTGTAGAAAAAAAGTTCTAATAATATGACTTTGGCCATTATTTGGTATAATTATTGTTGACCAATGTCTGGTAAATTACAGGAACAGTATTTTAAGAAAAAAGTTCATGTCTTCATTTTTATGTCATATCCAAATAAACATTTAATTTTAAATTATCTTTTAAGATAAAAGTACACAATTGAAACCTTAAATTAGTTTACTGTACCTCTCAGATAAACATGCTTATTTTTATATACAATCCTATGCTACTTATCCACCTTTCTCTTCTTTTTCATAGAATCATAGAATTCTAGACCATTATAGTCATTTAGGTTGGAAAATATCTTTAAGAACATTAAGTCCACCCTTTAACCCAATACTTCCAAGTCCACCTCTAAACCATGTCCCTAAGAACTTCCTCTATGCATCTTTTAAACACCTCCAGGGATGGTGACTCAACCACTTCTCTGGACAGCCTGTTAAAATGCCTGACAGCTCTTTCAATGAAGAAGTTTTTCCTCAGATCCAATCTAAATCTCCCCTGGCAACACATGAGGCGATTTGCTCCTTTCCTATCATTTGCTACTAGGGAAAAGAGACCAACATCCATCTCACTACAACTTCCTTTCAGGTACTTATAGAGACTCATAGTGTTTCTCCTCAGAACCCTTTTCTGCAGGCTGAACAACACCAGTTCCCTCAGACATTCCTCATCAATCTTCTGCTTCAGACCCTTCAGCAGCTTCATTGTTCTTCTTTAGACACACTCCAACACCTCAATGTCTTTCTTGCAGTGAGAGGTCCAAAACTGAACACATTTTTGTGGCCCTCCTCTGGATACTCTCCAACAGCTTCATGTCTTTCCCGTACTGAGAGCTACAGAGCTGGATGCAGAACTCTGGGTGGGGTCTCACCAGAGCAGAGTAGAGGGACAGAATCACATCCCTCAACCTGCTGGCCACACTGCTTTTGGTGCAGCTCAAGAAACAATTGGTCTATTATAGGCCACCAGATCAGGGTGAGGAAGTTGATGAGGCCTTCTACAGTCAGCTGAGAGCAGCCTCACAGTCACAGGCCTGGGTCGTCGTGGGGGATTTTAACTTCCCTGATGTTTGCTGGAGGGACTACTCGGCCAGCCAACCACAGTCTAGGAGGTTCCTCCAGTGCCTTGACGATGACTTTCTGATGCAAGTGGTGGAGGAGCCGACTAGAAGAGGTGCACTGCTGAACCTCATCCTCACTAACAAGGAGGGTCTAGTTGAAGTGGTAAACATTAAGGGCTGCCTTGATTGTAGTGACCATGAAATGGTGGAGTTCAGGATCTTCTGTGGCAGGAGCAGAATAGCAAGCAGGATTGCAACCCTGGACTTCAGGGCAAACTTTGGCCTTTTCAAGCAATTGCTAGGGGAAATCCCATGGGCAAGACTGCTTGAAGGTAAAGGGGCCCAAGATAGTTCGTTAGTGTTCAGGGGCTGCTTCTACCAGACACAAGATCAGAGCATCCCAACACAGAGGAAGTCAAGGAAGGGAGGCAGGAGACCTGTGTGGTTAAACAGGGAGCTGATGGGTAAGATAAAGTGGAAGGAGGAGACTTTATAGATCATGGAAGGAGGGGCTGGCCACCTGGGGAGAATGTAAGGCTGTTGTCAGAGGGTGTACTGACCCTTGAGGCACTCCACTAAATACAGGCTTCCAACTAGACTCTACCCCATTGACCATGACTGGGGCCAGTATTATTCAATATATTCACCGATGATTTGGATGAAGGAATAGAGTGCACTATCAGCAAGTTTGCAGATGACACCAAGCTGGGAGGAGTGGCTGACACACCAGAAAGTTGCACTGCCATCCAGCAAGACCTGGACAAGCTGGACAGTTCACTGGGGAAAAATTTAATGAAGTATAACAAGGGCAAGTGTAGAGTCTTGCATATGGGTAGGAACAACTCCAGGTTCCAGTGTAAGTTAGCGAATGACCTATTAGAGTGCAGCGTAGGGGAAAGAGACCTGGGGGTCCAGGTGGACAGCAGGATGTGCCCTTGTGGACAGGAAGGCCAGTGGCATCCTGGGGTGTATTAGAAGGGGGGTGGTTGGTAGGTCGAGAGAGGTTCTCCTTCCCCTCTACTCTGCCCTGGTGAGACCACACCTGGAATATTGTGTCCAGTTCTGGGGCCTTCAGTTCAAGCTGATTAAAGGAGTAGAGCATCTCCCTTATGAGGAAAGGCTGAGGGACCTGGGTCTGTTTAGCTTGGAGAAGAGGTGACTGAGGTGTGACCTTATTGATGTTTACAAATATATAAAGGGTGAGTGTCATGAGGATGGAGCCAGGCTCTTCTTGGTGACAGCCAACAGTAGGACAAGGGCTATTGGGTTCAAATTGGAACACAAGAGGTTTCACTTAAATTTGAGAATAAGCTTCTTTTCAGTGAGGGTGACAGAACACTGGGCTGCCCAGGGAGGTTGTGGAATCTCCTACTCTGGAGACATCAAGACCCACCTGGACACATTCCTGTCTAGCCTCATCTAAGTGTTCCTGCTCCGGCAGGGGGTTTGGACTAGATGATCTCTTGAGGTCCCTTCCAATCCCTAACATTCTGTGATTCTGTGATTTCTGGGCTGCAAGTCCAATTTTTTCGTCTACCTGCATCCGTAAGTCCTTCTCTGCAGGGCTGCTCTCGATCCCTTCTTCATCCAGCCTGTATTGATACCAAGGGTGCAGGACCTTGCGCTTGGCCTTGTTGAACCTCACAGGCCCACTTCTCAACCTTCTTCAAGTTCTTCTGGAGAAGAACGCATCCCATCCCTCAGGTGTGTCGATTGCACCTCTTAGTTTCACATTATCCACGGTCTTGCTGAGGTTGTGCTTGATCCCACTGCTTGTGTCATTGATGAAGAAGCATCTGTCATTACATCATTAATATCCTGATTCTCTGACATTATTTTATAGTTTGGATGCTTTCATTTGGAGTTTTGGAAGCTCAAAATACTCCTTTCATAATATTTTTTAGTTTTGGTTTGGTTTTTTTTTTAGGGTTCATTTTGCAGGGTGTGGAAGCTTTGGTGTAACTGTAACCTAACATTGTGTCAAAAGAGCAGTGAGATTCTCAGTCTGGTTTCTCTGGTGTTTTCTCTGGTGGTTTCATTTCCTATCATAATGTTCAAAACCAGATCTAAGAAGTCTTAGCCCATGATAAGATCTAGCATCCTTATGTTATATTCAAGGAGAATAAACTGTCTTTTCTCCTCATGGGAGGAGGAGGCATCAAACCATGAGTTTGATGGTAGCTTAAAAGATCAGACTCTGAACTGAAATAGCAAGTGCACTAGAAATACAGACCAAAGGAGTGGTGTGACAGTAATACTGAACCTCAAAAACGTAAGTCGTAACTTTATTCAAGGAAGAAGATTTTACTATTGTAAATTTGAATAGTTGGTGAATGTGCTGAAATGTGTGGTAAAATCTTTAGCTGAAAGGAAAGACAGGGTATTCTAATATGCTGACTGTAGATGAAGACAATTTCCACTAGTCACTCAGGATTATGAGGCCGCTTTGCTCATATCACTTTGATAAATGCAGATTAACTAACATGAAATAAAAGATTCATAAATTCCTACAACTTTATAACATTATTATAATTAATTATTATAACATTTTAATTAAAATATTTAAAATATGGTAATTTCAATAAGAAAAACAAAAACTCAATAATAACATTCTCGACATATTTAGGATGCATTCTCTGTCACTTCTGTGCTGGTGTTCTGCTAAAAATAAAATTACAAGCTTATAGTTACACCAGCTTTACTTTCTTCACAAACAAAAGTTTTACATTTAACTCTTGAAACGTTTCATTTTGAAACATTCCCTAAATTCTGAGTTCACATTTCAGTTATAAACTCAGGGAGATTGGCAACACATCTGTTGTCAGACTTCTGGAAACTCTGATAAATATTTAGTCTACTTATCTATGTTTTTAATTTCTTTTTAATTGATGAAGATATGTTTCTGCTATTTACAGGTATTGAATGGCTGAAATGTTTTCATTTTTTTTCTTTCACGTTTTTTTTCTACATACCTTTTGCTAATTGATATGAAGGAATTTTACATACCTTTTGCTAATTGATATGAAGGAATTTTGCAATGTTTCTTAATTTTATTGTCTTATTTTCCCACTGGGAATTGTTTTGGTTTTGCCTAACAATTAAAACAAACAAACAAAAAATATTCAGATATTAATTTCATCCACACCATTCAGTAAGCTGTAGTGGTAATTTGTTTCAGATGTATGAACTGATGAATCATCTGATCTAGACAATAACATTTACTAGTAGGACAATAAAAGATAATTATTATACTCAGAAAGTTGTTGTACTTTTAGTAGCTCTACATTAGCAGAGAGGTGATTGAAGAATGAAACAGCTTTTTTAAAGTGATTTTTCCATTAAATCTAGAACCCTTATTACTTAATTAATAAGATGGCTTCAATTAAAACTGGTATCTTAATAAGATTTTATTCTTAATTGTATCTCAAAGAAAATAACATTGGATTCTTCTTATTGTTGTTGTTGTTGTAATTCTTCCATAGTTTAAACAGCTTATTCGTTCTAGTATGTTGTCACGTCCTGCCCTCGGGTATGAGTGGCGGGGAGAAGTGACTCAGGTTCATGGGTCCCCTTTGGTTGGAAAACAGTACACATAGTATTTAAGGTCCGCAAACAAAAGGCTTTTATTTTGCAGCTTGGCCCGAATGGTATATGATTTGGTGGCAGAAGGATTTACGTTATTGGTAAACATTAAATGTTTGCAGCATATGCGGGGCTGTAAATCTTATGTTATTATGTCACATATCAGAAGGAAAGCAAAAGGGTAGAAGTGTGGGGAAGAAAGAATAGACGAAGATTTCACCATCCTAATGGCTCCACTTTTTGTGTGATGGAGTTCACGGTCTCGGGTCCAGTGATGTGCGGCGTCCTCTGGTGTCTTGTTCAGTTGATGTGGTGAGACTGGTGGGCAGAGTGGTCCTCCGGACGGTGGGTGGGTGCCGCCAGTACTTGTACAATGTAGACCTTTATAGCACTCTGGGTTGCCTGCTTGCGTAACTTCTGGTCTTTTGTGGAGGTGTTATTGTGAAGGAGAGGAAAGTCTGGGGGAAAGGGGTGATTGCGAAAGGTTGACAAGTCTTGACAGGTCTCGGGTCATGTTGAAGGGTCTCAGCTTTTCCCCTTTGTGCCATGCTGGGCATATCAGAAAGTGGAGCTATGTGCCCTCCACTCCTCTCCTCCTGTATTGGCCAGCCCGCCTGGTCTGTGTCTCCTCAGCTTGTCATTAATATGTAAATCGCAGTTCACTCTATACTGAATGCATCATCTCCTGTGGCTGGATGAACTGGTTTTGCCACAATGTTTCAGCCATTGTCCTTATCAGTGCATGACTTATATGTATTACTTAAGAGGCTAGTGTTCCTGTGTTCCCTACACAAGCCTAGAGAGAGGTTTCACAAAAAATTTATTAAGGGGAGACCAACCTTCAAAATTAGACACCGTATTTAATACCACATTAACCATTTTCATGTTCTCTTATTATATTTTTTTCATTATAATGTTCTTACATTGAAAAATCAGTTCTTGCTAGAACTATAGTGAAGAGGTTTGTTGAGTGCAACTAAGGTTAACTTCATGTGTTTGTATATTTAGAGATAATATTTTTATGAATGGTTTTGTGATTGCAGTTCCAAGAACAACCAATGAGAATATTTTTTCTTAATCTCTCATCTCTAGGTGTATTCTTTCTATTATATATAGGCAACTGTTGAAATCTACAGGAAAACAAAAAGTTGCAAACATGCTTTATTTGTTCTTCATTCTAGAGGCTGTAATATGAAACCCAGATGTTTTACTTTTGCTAGTGTACTCCGCTTTCTTTCCATAAAAACTTGCTTAGAGAGTAAGGTGCTATAAAAGTGTGATTCAGATTTGTTTTCTAAAAGTAAATAAGCAATAGTATATAAAAAGCAATGAAGCATGACTAGAAAATGCTGCCCATGTATAAATACCAAGGAAGCAAAGGAGACAGGTCTAGATTTCTTCATGGTGCCCAGTGACAGAACAAGTGGCAATCGACATAAACTGAAACACAGGAAATTCCCTTCAAACATACCAATTAAAGTACAGAAGTAAACTCTATATATGTTTATTTCTTATTTTAAAAATGAAACTTTCTTTGATGAAATTTTTAACCAGTGAACTGTTTTGTGACAATTTCATCTCTTTTTAGACACTTTCTAAACTCATTCAAAGTATCCAGATGTTACAGTGATGAAGACCATCGAAAAATCTAGACATTTAGAGGCATGGAAAGTTCTTCTGTCTAGCTCTGGCCTGGTTAAAAGGGAGCTTGCTCGTGCTGATGTATTTTAAATTAATGAATGCCCTCAATTTCCTAAATTAATGACAATATTAATGCTAAGGTTTCCCTGGAATTTTGACAAGAAAAATAATAATTGGGAAAGTATAAAAAGCACAGAAATGTATTTTTTAAATTGTTTTTGAAGAAACACATGAATTAGTGTCATGACTATGAAAATTCCAAGAGAAAAGCTTCTTGGGATACCATAGCATTTTCAGTCTTGTAAAATAAAGGACATTTATATATCTGAGAAAAATGTTAAGCTGCAAAATACAGCGAAAAAGATATTTTATGTTCCAATATCATTGCTACAAAGCAGTGAAGGCCAAGATGAACATATGTTCAGGAATAATTTGCAGTCCGACTTCAGACATCAAGTTTGGACAGGTGACTTTCCTTCTTTTGTAATAGTTGAGAGGATAGCAAATAATTGAGGGTGAGACATTCTTTAGAGAATACTTCTTCATCCATCCTTTAAAAAAAAATATATATCACCCCCCCAAATCCTTCAGTTAAAGTGATTTGATCTTTATTTGAAATGGGTAATTATTTTTAATGAGTTTCAGAAGCTCTTGATAATAGTTATGTGTGCTTGTTAAGTTATGCCTCAGCACTTGCCTGAATTTTCCATACATAGTTTGCAGCTTAATTTGAAATGGAGAATAGCAGTGGAAGTCACAAAGACCTTTGCTTGGCTCAATGGCAAAATGAAATTCATTGAGTCTGAAAATAAGATTTCATAAAAAGACAAATGTGATAGAAACAATCAACTGGATTAAGTTTCTTAGCTATCATCTTTAGCAAGACCAAAGAGAACATTTGGATACAGTTGAATATTAGATGAAAAATAAGCAAAGCTAGTAACAACTTTAATGTTTTATTTTCTAGAGATTAGAAGATAAATTATGGAGATAATTTGGCATCTTACTCATGTTTCCCCCTAAACATGGACTAAAATATTCATAAGTGTCTCACAGAGAGTTTTAAAATTACCATGTAAATGCTTTTTAGGTACCAGGGCCAGAATTAATGCAAACAATACCTTTTTCTTTTCACTGTGATGTGAATGTGCCACACAGACCTTTGAACTTCAGTGCAAAAATAACATGCTTGAACTGTTGTTCTTCTTGCATAACTTTAAAAATAATATTTTCTGTGATCCAGTGTATGTGTTCCGTAAAGTGTTTGTTGCTTTGAATCAGTTGCTTGTTTATTTCATAAAAGTGAAGAACCACTGAATGTTAACATTCTTAAGAAAAATGAAACATTCTAAGGTAAGTAATGCTTAATAATTAATTAATAAAACACTATCCATATCAATGTGCCTAGAATTATAAAGGAAGATATTGCATTGAGAATTCAGATGTGTGTTGGTTGGGGGAGAGCAGAAAATTTCAAAGTGTATTCAACAGCAGAAAAATGGTTTTGTGCCCTCATTACTGGAATCTTTTAACAAGGAAATGTATGATTTGCGTACCTTCATTGTCTCTGTATATACACAGAATTACATTTTTATCATTTTACTGCTGTAGTGATAGGAAAAATAATATTAAACACTATAATAGCTAATTAAAGTATCAGATAAATAAATAGATAAATATATTTAATTTTTGTATTTTTAAAGCAATATATTAATATGGTTTTTTTATCTTCCTTTTTTGTTATCTTTTTTTTGGTTGGTTTATTTTGGTTTGGTTTTGTTTTATGTGTTCTGATTTTTTTTCTTTCTCATTCTGTCTTCCTTTATTTTGGCATTGGTGCACCTTGTTTTTTCTCCGTCATGTTTGGTCAGTGGTTTTTGGCCAGTTTGTATTTTTCCAGACATCACTTCATGATGTAGTTGAAGTATATGATGGTCCAACTCTGCAGTCATCTTTGTTATCCTCTCTCTCAGGATCACATTCAGGTATCCTTTAACAGAACTGTCGTTAAACTGGTATTTATATTTTTTATGAACTTAGATAGCACAGTCAGAAAAAAAAAAGAAAAAAAAGTCATATTTTCTTATATTAAATTCAGGCAAATGTATGAAATCAGGATTTTAAACTAAAAGCCTAATCACTCAAAATTTTTCATATTAATCAATAAAATTAAGTAAAATTGAATCTTTTTTTTTTTTAGATTATTTTCTTCTAATATTTAGCTATTATAGTGAGTGTCTGGAGCTTCTTATTCTGTGGCTTTATGACTTCTATCTACTGAGCAATCTGAAATGGAAGTTGTTTACTTAAAAGGGAAAACAGCATGTATTTCTAGTAAAGTATAGATTATGCACATTTTGACTCCATTAAAAGAGGTATGGGGTTTGAGTTCTTTTTAGTAAAAGAAAAAAGCAACAGATATTCCTAAGAACTGAGATGAATTTTAGTTCCCCTTTTCTACACCACCGTAATACTGCCGACATAAAATATTGAAATAGCAAGTATCTTGCAAAGTTTATTGAAGAAGAACAGGGGTTTGGGAATCTTATTTCTAGCTGGAAAGATGTTGACAGATATTTTGAATGGGTTTTTTTAGTAAAAAATGGTTATGATAGCTTTGTATTTGCTTTGTTTGAGTAGGTGAATCCCTTCCGTTGAGCTCAGGTAACCAGATCACTGTTAGATTTACTTCAGTTGGACCAATAACAGCTAAAGGATTTCATTTTGTTTATCAAGGTAAGACAACTTGGAAAAAAATGTACATTTATTCTTTTCATCACAGATTGTAAATCACCAGACAAGAACAGATTGCGAATGTAGAGGAAAGTATTAGCCTGTTAACAATATAAGAAATTTTACCATTTCTGCATCTTTTGAAAAAAGTTTAAAACCGTTATTTTATCTAGATTTCAGATCTGGATTTCAAAGCTTAAATTAAATATTTAAGAAGTATAAGAGAGGTTGTAAATTTAAGAAAAGTTATACAAAGCAGCTGTTTGTGTTTGTTAATCTGTTTGACTAATGTTAGATCTATCTGGCTGCTCAAACTGGTTAATATCTCAATTTAAATATGAGTAACTGTAAGTGTTATTACCTATGGGTGAATCAGTGACCTTACTTTTATTATATTAAGACATTTATCTTGGTTTACATTATTTTCCTTTTTATAGGTCAAACACAGAAATGGTTATGTATCAATACTTGCTACTGTAATTCATTCTTTCATGAAATTTAAATTCTGATCTAACAGTCAGAATACACATTTAGAAATCCACAGGAATAAAAGTACATATCTATCTGACACAGAATGTTATTTTAAAAGCATGTATTAGCTCATTATTTCATAGTCATATTTCTTTTCAGTGTAATTTTAGGAAGGTTTCAGTGTCGATTTTATGCATTGTTTTTTATCTTGACAAGGATATCTGTGCAATACTTTTCTAAATAGTAACTCAGACATCAAAAGCATGTAATCTATATTGTGAAGATTCATTTGGGGATTATGAAAATATTCTGGCAAATAACTGAAACCTACTTCCAGTAATTTTGAATATTTGGGGTTCAAAAACTGTCTTCCTTCATCAAAATAGAAATTAAGAATCTACAACTGTTTGTACATTTGCAGCTGTTCCAAGGACAAGTGCAACACAGTGTAGCTCTGTGCCTGAACCGAGATTTGGAAAAAGAATTGGAAATGAATTTGCCGTTGGGTCATTGGTTCTTTTTGAGTGCAATCCAGGATATATCCTCCATGGATCAACAGCAATTAGATGTGATACAGTACCAAACGCATTGGCACAATGGAATGATTCACTCCCTACATGTGTTGGTGAGTTCTTAAGGCTTTTAAAAATGCTTACAAAGTTGTACACCATTCTGTCTGGCTGGATGTGTTCCTTCTTTGTCATTTTACAATACTTTATTCTTGCTTACTTTTACTCATTTCATTCAAGGTTAAGATTTTATTCCCCTTTCTGTTCTAACCTTGCTGTGACACTTCAAGAGTTTCATGAACATACTCTTCAGCTATAAATTTTATGTTAGCTTATTTTACATTAATCAGTGGTGGTCCCTGGCTGTTCCTTAATCAAGACTCAGAAATATCAGTTTGTGCCCTGACTGCATACGAAACTAAAATACTCTCACCTTATGGATCTCAAACAGAATCACAGAATCGACTGGGTTGGAAAAGACCTCAGAGATCATCGACAAACAAGTTATTGCAAGCTATTAGAAAGAACATGCTTTATTAAAGGTTTAGAAATAGTTACACTAATGTTTCATTGCTTGCCAGAAATAAGGCGGTAATTTTTCTGATCAGAAAATATACTATGTCTGGTTCTAGTCATACAAGATTAAATTCTCAAAATTAAATTCTTAAAATAAAGTGCATTCATTTATATTTACAAAGCTGATTTGCACTCATTGGAAATCTCGTCGTTAAGCTGAAAAGCCTGACAGTAAAAAGATAAAATTCGAATGGTACATTTTTCTATAGGTTTCTGTCAAGGGTAAATATTACACATTTATGTATTAAGTTTTATTAGTTTGGCATAGTTTCTTATACAGAAAAAAATAGAAATGAATTAAAATTGGTTATCATTTACATAGAGGTTTTTGCAATGCCATCAAACTTTTCCACTTGCAACATCTGTTGCAGTACTGACTGCATTATACATTAATTTTCTGTAAATTAATTACATTAAAAATTATTCATTTTGAGGGTGAAGACATCTGAAAAACTCCATTCCCAACCAACATAATAAATATATACATGAATTAAAGTTACTTTACTTTTCTTTACAGAAAACAGATTTTTTAATAAAAATTATCCTAATAGATTAAGATTGTCCGTTACAGAAAACAGATTAAGATATTGACTCCAGCATTAAGAAGTACATAAGCGGGATTTTAGATAAGTGGAAGAAAGGAAAAGAGAGAACAATTTTTTATTAGGTGGATTTTAAATCTTCTGTGCTAATCAGTTGATGGTGCGCAGTAGATTCTGTGTGGTTTTCAGTAAAATAAAATATTTTCTCCAAAATACTGAAGACTTGATAGGTGTCAAGACTAAGTACCACTGGGGTAATGTTAATAAAATATAATTAAGAAGCTATTATACTCAAATAATGTATACCTAGACTGTTTCAGGGGCAGGATTAGAATCAAAATGTATATATCAATAGGAAGCTGATATACATAGCTATATTTCATTTATTCTCAGTGATTACAGTTTGATCAGTAGAACTATGCTGTTTAGCCACTTGAAATGTATTCCCTTTATTTTTCAGATATAACAATCTAACAAAGTGTTGAAATAATTGTTTTGGCCATTGATCACAATATATTATTGATATTTTAATACATAATTTGGTCTATGTAAGAGAAAGATACCTGTCTCTAGGCAAGTTGAACTGAGAAAGGGTTACAGGCCACATTCTATGTGAAAAACACTGTGCCAATAAAGGTGACAAAATATGTATGAGATGAAAATTGCATTGAACTAAATCAGTTTAATAATTGAAGTAGTAAACATGACCATATTTGACCATATTAAGCTGCCTTAACTGTAGTGAATGCTTGAATATTTTCTTACATATACTAGACTTCAATCATTGTCTGTTCATCCTTGTATGAGTAATTATTTAAACACTTTAAGTAACACTGACTTTTAGTTTATCCATGTAGTTCCCAAGAGATTTCATCAATTATATGCCACATGAAAAGTTGCTGCAGTATTCATTATTAAGTTATATTCTCATATCTATTTTCTAAATCCTCACCTTTTTTTTTGTTCAGAATTCAGTAGTGTTGCATAGAAGTGATACATTGACTTGTAATGGTCTTGATAAACCATTTCACCTATCTTTTCAGTCAACTACTTAAATATCAACAGAATGTCTGTATCTAGATTAAGCTGTATTATTCCTTGTCACTCTAATGATCTAGACAAGATACATTCAAGTTGAACATTCAGAAGGGACACAGTTGTATTAGTCCATGAGCAGGGATATGACAATTGGAGTCTTGTGAGCATTTAGCAATTTCTTTACTAATGTGACAGAATTCTGTTCTGTAATGGGGTAACTCACACAAGCAAATAGAACAGTCAAGGAGTTGAGACCGGTGCCGTTAATTATCTAGACAACAACAAAGTAGCAATATTAAGAAAGAAGGTATCTTTTTATGACATATTTTAATCTTTTACACTAATACAACACCTAACTGTTCAAATTTCATTCTTAACCCCTAAAAATAATGTTTTCGTAAGATTACTAAGAGACAATTAAAGGGATTTCACTTTGTTAAATGTCAAAAAATAAGGGTAACATGAGTGTGTTTCTGTCAGGTAGAAAACTGGAATAATTCTACTTTTCCTTTATTCATTTTGGGTCATTTAAAGGAAGGGTTTTGAGATACAAGATTTTATTTTCCTGAGGCAAAAATAAATTTTTTAATATAGCATAAATTTCCAAAGTTTTCAGCCATGGTATGCTGAATATTGTGTAAGCTTTTATTGTAACTTTTCTCACTTCTGAAGTCTCATACGTCTTTCCTTGCCTTATGCACTTCCTTTCAGTGCCCTGTGGTGGAATTTTAACAAAGCGCAAAGGGACCATTTTGTCTCCTGGTTACCCTGAGCCTTATGACAACAATTTGAATTGTGTGTGGAAGATCACAGTACCAGAGGGAGCTGGGATTCAAGTAAGTATCCTTGCTATTTGCTTGCTGTAATCATATTTAAAATTGTCTTTCCTGATGCAAGAGCATGAAAAGATAATTTATTCATACATTTTTCTATCTCGCTAATGGTTGTCACAATGGAATTTATTCCACATTCATGCAGTTGTTAAAAGTAATAAAATTTACGAAAATATTGAAAGGTACACTTGTAACTTTTGATTTAGAAGAAAAATCAGAGATACTTAAAATGTGTTATTTCAATAAGTCAGTGAGTCTTTGTAAGCCAGAGGAAACAGAGACGCTTTCCTGTGATTTTTTTTTTTTTCCCCTCTTAAAATAAACAAGTCTTCTGTAACAGAGTGAAATTAAATGGGTTGGTTCCATGGACAAGTTATATATGTTTTCCTAGAAACTCTGTTATGGAAGTTCATTGTGATATAAAGATGCTTCAGAATGTTTCAACATGAGGTGGGAGTTGGTCCTTTAAAATATTGTCTGAATTGTCATTTATTAAGGTTAAGAACTTAATGGAACACATAGTAGAAAAGTAACCATTAACCTAAGTCATGCTTATCTCACACTTTAGAGCTCACTGAAGAAAGTGTCAGAAATCTCGTTATTGGAAATGCAGTTGAGTTTAATAAATGAGGACTTTTAAGCTGATCAAACATATAGCAAAATACGTATCAAGGAACCATGGTACCAAGTTTTCTAGGTCTACTCTTGGTTCAAAATATAACTGCTCTAGAAAAAGAATAAAAAAAGAGTTCAGTTTCTCTAGGTAATTATTTGATAATAAGAAACAGGAAAACCATTGTGGACAGTTTTTTAAAATTATTCTACTGTGTCAACAAAAGTTTTTAAAGTAATATGAGTTTATACTTTGCAAATTTATAAGCACTGAGATAAATTTCTTTTTTTGTTTGTTTTCAATAATTAAAATACATAAGAAAAATATAAAAACTATGAAAGAACACAAAAGTAATCTCATATATGACCTAAGACCATACACAATAACATTTATTATTTCAATTTTCAAAGCTGCTAATGTCCATTAACAATAATATTTTATAATTTAAATCAGTTTTGAGATTGATTTTGGGGAACACTACTTGATTTAAACAGTTGACAAAGTTAGGATTTCTTATACAATCATTAATCTAAGTTAAATAGTTAGGGGACAGTTCAGAGGACTTAAATTAGGCCTTCTTTGGTGTCCTGCCTTAGACAGTCACTGTTGCTTTTTCGGAAGCGCTTAGCTCTTATCATTGACTGCATTAAGTGATTAAATTACTAACTTTTATTTCAAGTTTTGTGTTTAATCTGCATGATATTGTCTTGCTCCAGAGTGATAATAAAAAGATATATTTACTGTTCGCTTTTTTTTTTACTAGCTCTTCTGGATTTTCTGGTTAAGATAGTGAATACTTTCTATTTTCAGCTACTAATAGGTGATTAATTTATACTTGTATAAATGTAATGTAATGACAGCAGGGCAGTCTCATAGGCATACCTGTATGACTGTAATTAGACCTGTAGGATGTTTAATTGTCAATGAAGCAGGACAATGATGAAGTGTGGTATTCATGTCTGATCCTCTGATTCGTATTTGACTTTCAGGGCTAGATCTGAGGAAGATAAAGTCCATTATATAGTAAATTGAACACAGTTAATGCGTGATCAGTAAGACAGAGTATACACCAAAAGTCATAATACCATTTTTACAGTTTTATTTTTCACACCTGAGCTTAGCGTTATATCTACTAATGACATAAAAAATGGCATCAGAATTTTTTTCCTTTTTTTTGACTTCATAGGAAATAAATAACGGAATATACATATATAAATATGGAATTTTTACTGTGAATATCAGCTACTTGAGGCAACATTTGAAAATTTATTTAATCCAACCTGAGAATGCATGTCAAAGTAAATATCCAAGATACTGTGGAAGCTAATGTTTTTGTGTTTATGTGAATGCATAAAATATCTGGACATTTTTCCTGACCAATATTTATTCTTTCAAAGTAACAAAGACACTTCACCAGCTTTAAAGGAGAGGAAGATAGTTAATCACCAATGCATATTCCTCTGTGAAATGTGTAGATGGAATTTTAGACTATTTAGGTAGAACAACCATCAATGTGTATGATTTCATTGTGGATTTTGTTGAAATAGTGTGATCAGTTGCAGATGCTAAGCTGTCTTGTATCAAACAAAACAGCAGACATTTAAAAGTAGATTTAGGTAAATATGAAGTGTGCACCCAAAGCCTGCCTTCAGGCACCTCACCTAAATGCTTTATATCAGGAAATTAATCTACCATGGTTCCTTATAATGTCAGGGCAGAAAGGACCCTCAAGTAGATAACTTAAAACATCTAATATAGACTCTGGTTCTGAATCCCTGCCTAAAGGTATATCTGTCTGTTTATTGACTACATGGGGAGGTCGGAGCAACTAGAATCAGTTGCACTAAAATAGATATTTTAAATTATGTGGTTTATGATGAATATAAAAACTGTAGTCAGCAGCAATCTGGCCCTGAAAACACATTAAAAAAACCCAGATAATTTGAAATTTGTTCTGAAGTTTTCCTAGATATCTGCACTTCCAATCCTGTATGTCTTCAGAAATACTCCTGACAGAGACTGCACCCATAAGTTTCACCTAAATCTCTTCTGAACCAAAAGTAAGCAGTTAGATCTTGCAGTCTTCTAACAGACCAGAAACAGTGGGCCTCCTCTAACTATCTAAAACATGCTAACAGTCATGGCATCTCCGTTGCTTCACTTAAAAAAAAAAAAAAAAAAAAAGATTTTAAAAAAATCCCCTTTGGCTGTAGTACGTGCTCACTTCCTACAAAAAAAAAATAGTGTTTAAGGTCTCCAACCAAGAAATTGTAGTGAAACTAAATATTCCTTTCACCTAGAAGAAAGTCCAAGTAATATATTTCACCTAGAAAAATAACTTCTTCCCTAGTTGTACTGGAACCAGTGTGTATTTCTTCTACTGAAGGTATTCCATTTTGGAAAAAATCAAAGGAAGAATAGTGGAGACAGAAGAACAGTAAACGAAGCATGATTCTATAACTTGGTGACTAAGGTACCCCTTTTTGAGGGTGTTAGGGATTTTATCCATGCTTCTGTCACTCTTTATATGCTTTTCATTAAACAGATGTGTCACTAAAAAAAAGTCAGACCCTGCCCCCCTTAAAACAGGAACAGGAACCTGGCATTTCTTTACTCCATGTGGAGTACTTCACTATATGAAAACAGATATATCCTCCCTCTTGCAGTCTATCTGCTTACAACTTTGCATCTCCTTATGAGTGGAAGAATGTTGTCACCTCTGGGGTCAGTACTGGGGCCTGTATTATTTGATATATTCACCAATGATTTGGACGAGGGAATAGAGTGTACTATCAACAAGTTTGCTGATGACACCGAGATGGGAGGAGTGGCTGACATGCCAGAAGGCTGTGCTACTATCCAGCGAGACCTGGACAGGCTGGAGAGTTGAGCGGGGAAAAATTTAATGAAATATAACAAGGGAAAGTGTAGAGTCTTGCATCTAGGTAGGAACAACTCCAGGTTCCAGTATAAACTGGGGAATGACCTACTAGAGAGCAGCGTAGGGGAAAGGGACCTGGGGGTCTGGGTGGACAACAGGATGACCATGAGCCAGCACTGTGCCCTTGTGGCCAGGAAGGCCAATGGCATCCTGGGGTGTATTAGAAGGGGAGTGGTTAGTAGGCCGAGAGAGGTTCTCCTTCCCCTCTACTCTGCCCTGGTGAGACCACACTTGGAATATTGTCATCCAGTTCTGGGCCCTTCAGTTCAAGAAGGACAAGGAACTGCTGGAGAGAGACCAGTGCATGGCAACAAAGATAATGGAGTGGAGCATCTCCCTTATGAGGAAAGGCTGAGAGAGCTGGGTCTATTTAGCTTGGAGGAGACTGAGGAGTGACCTCATTAATGTTTATAAATATATAAAGGGTGAGTGTCATGAGGATAGAGCCAGGCTCTTCTTGGTGACAACCAATGGTAGGACAAGGGCTAATGGGTTCAAACTGAAACACAGGAGGTTCCACTTAAATTTGAGAAGAAATTTCTCAGTAAGGGTAACAGAACACTGGAATACGTTGCCCAGGGGGGTTGTGGAGTCTCCTACTCCAGAGACATTCAAAACGCACCTGGATGCCTTCCTGTGTAACTTCATCTAAGTGTTCCTGCTCTGGCAGAAGGATTGGACTAGATGATTTTTTGAGGTCCCTTCCAATCCCTAACATTCTGTAATTCTGTGTGATTCTGTGAAATGAAGTGAATTTTTGTCTTTGGCTCGTAGCATGGTAGTGGCTGCTCCTGCTCAGGAGATGTGCCCATATTGAAGGTTGCTGAATACAGGAGGTTGCTCTTACCTGGAGGCAGAATTGAACGTGGCAAGATATAAGCAGCAAGGTGTATTGCTGTGGGACTGTTTTTAGCCCTGGATAAGTGAGAGAGAATCACAAAGAAACTGCAGTAATTGATGATACTGTGTTTAGTCTTCCCCTCAATGTCATGCAAATAAGGGAATCATATTCTATACCCAGTCGATTTTACTGGTTGTGTAACTCTTGTCAGGGGTAATGTGTGGTTGTCACTAAAGGTCACAGGATTTAGAACTCTGTTTGGCAATTAAATATAAAAAAAATTGCGATGCGATTTTGTTCACTTAAGATGATTTTCCATTTGCTTTGACAGTGAGAGCAAGTCACAACTTTTAATGATTGAAAGCAACAGAGGCTACAATTTACAGTCATCTTTGTGCTTGAATACATAGGGGAAGAAGTTTATATCCTTTACCTCACGTTTTTGTTCATAGGTGCAAGTGGTGAGTTTTGCCACAGAACACAACTGGGATTCCTTAGACTTTTATGATGGTGCTGACAACAATGCTCCAAGGCTTGGAAGTTACTCAGGTGACTGAGAAGATTTTATAATAAATGTTTCACATATCCAACCCTTTATTGTAAACACACAGCTCTTTCTAGTTCTTTCATGTGTGTGTGTGTGCGCACATGTGTGTGTTTCTCCTATAATTAACAATAGGTAGTGTTCTTTCAGTTTCAATCAGCCATCTTTTAGCACACTTTCATAAAGCTGAATACTTGAAAATGTTAGAAATGAAATAACATTCAGAGGGTCCCAAAGCAGACATCTGTTAATCTTATTGTTTGTCCACTCTTATAGCAGGGTCCAGAAAAGCAGACCTCTAAAAGACATGCTTCTTGAAATTGTGCATGACTAAAGGATGCATTTTTTATCTTTATTTTAGATAAACAAGACAGTTCTGTTTGCCTTGCTTTTTCTTGTTTTCTTTTATTTTACTTCATTCTTGTGTACAGAATGTGTTCACAGACAATAAGATAGTTGTCTTGTATTTTGCTGAAACACAAATAAATAATCAATCACATTTCTAAGAATAGCCCTAAAATATATGTTGAGAGCTGCTAGATATATTTGACTGTTATATTTAAAATTATTTCAGTCACAGGATTTGCTCGTGCTTTCATTTTGTGGATAAACTTGTATAACATAAACTTGTAAAATATAAATGTATATCAGACCTTGCTTCTCTGAGTGCCTACAGCTCACATCTCTGATATTGTGGCTCACCAAAAATGTAATAAAAATTTTATAGGGGCAGATATAATATTTGACAGCATTCATGATGACAAACTATGGTGTAATTGGTTATGTGACCTCCCTATCTCCCCCTTCCATCCTCTCTCCTCCCTTTCCTCCTTTTTCTTTTTCTCTTTCTTTCTTTTTATATACACATGCACATCTAGGTATTTAGTTCAGTTTCTGTGCATTTCAAAAATATTTTAATTTCTCTTTTCAGGAACAACCATACCTCCACTTCTCAACAGCACATCAAATAATCTGTACCTAAATTTTCAGTCTGATATCAGTGTTTCAGCTGCTGGATTTCATCTTGAGTACACAGGTAAAGCAGAAATGTTCAATTAATTAAGAGCTCTTGCTGGTGCTAGACATCAGATCTACCTAAACCATATGAAAGGGGTATTCAGTCCTATTGCATATAATGATATACATATCACCATGTCAAAGGCATTGGTAAAATCCTCACTCAATTCTAAGTGAAAAAAAAAACAAGCCAAAATTGTGTACTATAAGGACTGGGAAGTTTAGTTCGTCTTGCTTTCACATTTAGTTTGGTTTTGCCCTTTGAAAACCTTTTCTGAGCATACAGCAGCCAGGAGTAAATGCAGACATGCTCATGGGACGATCCAAATGCCAAGACTGGTATTTATATTGTTGCTGCAAGCAAAATCAGCTTCTTGATTTAGGGGATTTCAATTGAAACTCTTTGTCAATTAAAAATAATTACTGATTCTGATATTGAAGAAAAACATTAACACAAAAAACCACTTAGGAAAAACTCACCTGCAGGTGAGTGACGCCTCCCCACACACAGACTTTTTTATTCTTGCCAACACTACACTCTGTCCCTTTGGTGAGGCAAGGGTAGTGCAGCAGATTGGATCAGTGTCCTGTGGTTCCGATGGTCCCGTTAGGGTCCCACCTCTCAGTGCTGGTTTAGGTGGACACTTGGACTCCAAGTCTTGCTCAGCCATCTGCTTTGGTTGCATTCTCTGCTCAGTCATGTCCTTCTCTCTATCATCCTTCTGCGAGGTCTCTTTTCTCCTCTTGTTCTGGCCTTGTTCCTTCTCTTGGTGCTTACTGCTGTTTCTTAAATATGTTTTCAGAGATGCACATAATATATATACTATATAGTATGTATTTTATATGTATGTGTCGGACGAAAAAATTAGTCACCCTCAACAAAAATGAGAAAACAAACTGAAAATAGTAGCTAAGCTTCTTAACAAACTGACAAATGCTCAGAGGTTGGTGAGAACACAGCAGAATTATTTTAAATGGTTTTATTATTGCTGAGTACCTCACCGGCAGAAAAGGCTATAATTATAAACATACTTTCTGTCTGAATGAGATCGCATTAGTTGACTGACAGGAATTCTGGCAATCACTAACAATTGCTGTGCAGTTCCCTCTGCTCATACTGGTTCTGGTGTCTGATTTGCATAATTGTGTCACAGTTATTTCTTGTCAGTTTTACAGTATGCAAATCCCATGCGCTGGTTGTCTGATTAGCCAGTCAGAGAACACGGCCTTGCAAAATTGCTGCCTGATCACTTGTCTATAACTAAGCATTAATTATAGGTTGGAATTATCCTGCCATTTCCTTGAAATGCAGATACTCTCTCAGCTGCTTAAAATTTCAGAGCGGAAAACATTGCAGGGAGGTATGAAAACAAAATAAAATGAGACCGAATCCAGTGAAAGTGAAAATTCATCTGTGTATTCCTACATGTTCAAATAACTGAAATGTGTAGTGTATTGCTGGTATACAACTTTCACCTCTGTAATAAAGAATTCACAGTATATAATTTAAAGTATTGGTCCATGCCAAGAACAAAAGCTGTATATGAGTGCATGGATTTATACAAGGGAGTATGTGTGAATCTGTACATATGCAATATATTTTCTGTCTGAGTGTATAAACCTGTAGTATATGCCAAAAATTTGTTATTCAGGAAAAAGTAGTGATATCCCTCTGTAGATACCCAACTAATTAGTAGCTCAGTGAAACACTCTACTTTACAAGATTAATTTAATTAACTTTTCACGTGCTGGTAATAGAAATATGTAATAAAAACATCATATAAACTTCAGGATGGAGGTAAGAAATTGCAAAACACTGTCTAAACCTTTAATCTTCATTGAAAACAAATATAAGCTTTAAGGGCAAAAATTTTGTTACAAGTAAAGAATTGTGACTGAAGAGCAGGCACATCACAAGAGCCAGAGACCACAAATGCATTTGCAAAGAGCAAGTTTTATTTCAGTTACTTCTACTGGGGGATCTCCGAAGTAGCACCTAAGCTCCCATGTAGAGGTAACACAAGTGGGGATGCAGGTGTAGCAGCAGTTCAGCTCTAATAAGAAGATCACTGAGCCTGCTGAGCTCACCTGTATTTCAAGGCTTCAGGCATGCACAGCCTCCCACTCTTTCTCACAAGAAAGCAGAAATCTCAGACATAGTGATAAGGGTCTAGAGTTTCTCACAGGTCTATGTTATCTAACACAGAGCTTCTACTCATCAAACATACAAGGTCAGTAAAACAATTAGTGTGATGTACCTGCTTTTTCTACAGAGAACTGCAAGTCACTTGAGCATATTTACATGCAACCAACTTCCTCGCCAATCTTCAACTATATTCCCATACAACTATGATAACTGTTGAATTAAGATTTTCTGTAATACATTATATATGCTCTAAAATATACATAAATCATTGTGCATGTGTGAGAGTTCTTGAAATAAAATCTATGGTATTCAAGGTACAGAACAGGACTAAGTGACCATAATAGCTCCATAAAATCTGTAGAATACACAATCTATGAATTGAAATTTAAAATAGAGGTACATTGTAACTAAATTCCTACACTGCAACTTACAAAATAATGAAATTATTTTGTAGCATAAATGTGGAAAAATGTAAAGCACTAGGCCTCCCTGTTTGTTTACCACCCTCTGGCTCACACCACAGAACTAAAGCATAATTTCAGAGCATGCATTCTCGATTCCTGTTGTGCAAAACTAAATAGGAGTGTGTACTTCAATGTTTCTGATAATGCCTTCATCCACTCAAATACAATAAGCCTATGGCACCATACTAACTAAAGCTAATGATAATAAAACCCTGTAGTTTATCACTTAGTATGGATCTTGAGACCTAAGCAACAGCTGTTTCAGTCTGTAGATCCCTGACTATTATTCTCTGCTACTCACTGAGAAACACAGAGTCTCTATTATCTGTGGACTGGAGGAAGGTCTTATGATTTTTTTTTTCATTTATATCTTAATTTTTTTATCAAGAAGAGACTATGGAAAGTTCTGCGTTGGGCTGAATCAAGAGATTAAGCTAAGGGACAGTAGTTTCTCATCATCACTAGGAAGGAAAACAACAGAAACTGTATCTTGTTTATCTTCTGGACTTTTGTCTCTTGCAGTTTTCTGCAAGGGAGAGACAGTAATTTTTGTCAGAATTCTAGGACTCACAACACTGCTACATTTCTACTGAAATTTCTCCAGAGATGCACTGTTTAGAAGAGAGCTCACTCTACTCAGTTGTCCTGGTCATCTCTGACTCTCAGACAAACTTGCAGCTCTAAAAGTTGTGATTATGTTTCTAGATACAGTAAATAGAAAGCAATGGCAACATCTCAATGTCAGTGTTTCATACGTTTATTGCATTGCACTGACTATACTGACAGAGGTCATTATGAGGAGTCAGCTATATTTAAGCCTTAGTATCACTGAATATCACATCAGAGTTAAGTATTTATACAAATAAATTTTCATGAGTTAGTCCTAAACATTTTTTGTTCAATATGTAATGTATCTTCCAAGTCTGTTTCATGTATTCTAGGAGACACAAGTCTGACGAGATGGGCACCCCTCTTACCACAATGACTGCTTTCTCATGTCAACAACATGTTTCTGGAAGAAGGTTTCATTCTGTTTCATTTCCAATATCTTTTCATCCTTTACCAATAGACTTTTCACAGTGGTCAGTCCGACTTATATTTTGAAGTCCTACAAAAATCCAAATGCACTTTTTTAGATAAAAATAAAACAAAAGTAAAGGAACTTTATTTGTTGAAGAAATATTTTTAAGACCAAGTCAATGATACTTTGACACAAGGAATTAAGTATTCATATTCCAAAACTGAATAGTGATCTTATTAATAATTTCTTTTCTAGTAAATTTCTCTTTTTTTTTTTCTGGTATATTTTTACTTCTTTTTTGAAGTCTTAAATTCTTATTATATTCATAACATGCATTTTGTGCATTCTAATAGATACCTTAAATGTTAACATACTACACAACAACCAAAGTATGTCAACAAAGAGCAGCACAGAATGGTTCGCTAATGTTTATATGTTAATGTAATTGTTAATGTTTAATTGTTATATGTTTTATATGTTTATATGTTAACATAATTGTTAATGTTTATATGGGTTTTTTTGCCACTATAAATCTTAATTTAGTCCTGATTTTCTCTAATTAAAGTTTTCCTTATTAGGTAACTGATTATGCTGTATAAGTAGTAGTAATATTCTTGGAGATTAGATGAGTCTTTCAGATTGCCTCATACAAAATTTCTATAATATACAATACCTATCTAAAATTAGTAAAAAATGTGGCATTCTGGTTTTCATTCTAAAATAAAATACCTAGAAATCTATTTATTTGAGTTGTCTATTGTATAATTCCAACAACATGAATACTATAACATTTCAATAAAATTACAGTAATAAAAAAAAAAAAAAAGGCTATTATGTTAAGACTTATGTAGTCCCAGTGTGCGTTATCCAAAATTTCATTGTTAGGTTTTTGTATTTAGAACCATAGGAGCTGATGGAGAAGAGCGAGACAGCATCTACTATCATCTTTCCATTTATATACACAATTCTTCCTATGTAAAAGTTAGAAGATACTGAAAGTGTTTTCAATAAATACCTATATAAAAATCTCTTTACTTTCTATCCATTGCTCATGAAAGTTTAAAAATCTAACACATCACACTGAGATAGTAGTATACTATGGCTCAAAGTACAAGTTATGAACCATCACTGACTCTGTCGATAATGAAGAGTATGGCAGTATTCCTACCTTTATGCAGTCCTAAAATTATATTCAGCCCTTTGAAGGCAACTGCGAGCTGAAAATTAGTATGACACTCCTGCAGTATGGTTTATGAACACATTTAAGATTTCACCTGAGTAAATATCATGACATTCTAGAGACGCAAGTTCTAAACTAGCCATTCAGCTGGGAAGGCAGCAACCTTCTTACATTTGCTGAAAGACATTGTAGATATTCAAGCAGTGTTTTTTTTCCAAGCGTTATTTTGTTAACTGAAGTGAGAGCACAATAGGCTGAATAACTGATCTGGTTTGAGCTGTTAAGATACATATTCTGAGAAAGGCATTTAAACAAACTTATTTCACTTTGTGTGGCCTGAGTATTCACATAGTTAGGTTTTGCATTTCAGCTGAAGGTTCAGTAATTGGAAGCTGATTACTACTAACTCTTAACTGTTCAAAATAGATTATAAGCCATCATTATAAGCCAAGTATTGCTGTTCTTTTCACATTTGTACTTTGTACGTGAGCTGGATCATGATCTAGATCTCTGAAATATAAAAAGTGGATCTAAGCCCATAAGCCATTTCCAAAATAGATTCTTTGATGTTCTTTTGGTTTGTAGTTGGAAAAGAGAAAATAAGGATTTTAAAGGTAAAACCCATATGTTATGTAGACATAGGTTGCAAAATACTTGTTTGCATCACTTTCTACATGTCAAATATGGGATCATTATGGGATGAATAAGTATGTGAATGATATATACAAAAGTATTACTGCCATAGACAGGGAACATTACATCTTCTTCTGTAAACCTGCAGAGGAGAGCCTTGAAATAAATACGAACTTTTTTCAAAGTAGCAATATTCCTTTCTATACAAAGTGATGCAAGCCAGTATTGTATATCATTGAAAATATCTTGTTGCTAAATTGTGTAAGCTCCTTAATACCAAAATATAAAATTAAAAAAAAAAAAACCAAAACCAACAACAGCAACAATAATAATGCGTATGCTTTATAAATTCCTTGGAAAGCTTTCAGCTTTCATATAGTATAAAAACACAGCATTTTAAGAGTCTTCAGGTAGTCATTTTTACTTAACGATCTTCTTACATGAAGTGATCAGTTGCAGTAGCAAGTTTTATATGGCAGAGGTTGATGATTTATTGAATTGGTGCCATTATTGAATTCCACAACATTTTCTGATTACTCTGTGTACTGATGTTTAGGTGCTTAAATGTCCTTGCTTCACAACTACTTGAGGTGTAACTCTTACAGTACACAAAGAGAGTAACTGAGCTGCTTATACCTAATGTTACACATATATTTATATTTGTAAATCTTCCTGGCTAGACACAACAAAGAATTTATTTACTTCTCTTTTTGATAACCATGAAAAAAGCATACAGTCTCTTTGCAAATTAACTTCTGTTATAATCAGAAATTTGAAATATTAGTGTTATAACTATAGATAATTAATTAATTAAAAATAGCAGATTAGGTGAAATTTGATGTAAATATTTACTGCGTGTATATGTGTGTGTACATGAATGGAAAAGTAAAGTCAGACGTGTGAAAAATTAGATGCAGTTGAGCAGTTATAGTTTGCATCGGTTTTCCTATGTTTTACACTTGATGTGGTATTGGAACAGGATCAGGTGCTGGGAAAAGAAAGGGGGCATGTTCCCAGTTTTAATTATGCAGACTATAATTAGGAATGAGGCTGGAGGTGGAAATGAATGAGTCTGAGCCAGGAAATTTATAGGAGACTTTTTGTTGAGACTGCAGATTGTTGGGAAGTGTTTGTTGCCACCCTGCTTATTTCTTTCCTTTTCTTTTACTCAGTAAAGGAGGTTTTTCTCCCTATATAACAGTTGTTCCAGAATAATATGGCACTTGCTTGTCCACAAACAAACTGCTGATACCCAAGAGCTTCCTAAACATATCAGTACACTGGGCCTATATGCAGTGTACACAGAAGTTCTATGTGGATCTAAAGACAGATTTTATGTTCCTTAGTATGTCTAAACTTCTCAATTTTTCACAGCTATAGGTTTGGACTCTTGTCCTGAACCACAG
Source organism: Nesoenas mayeri (assembly GCF_963082525.1). Classification (NCBI taxonomy): domain Eukaryota; kingdom Metazoa; phylum Chordata; class Aves; order Columbiformes; family Columbidae; genus Nesoenas; species Nesoenas mayeri. The sequence goes on from NC_137543.1 coordinate 18,471,027, forward strand.
ACCCCAAGCAGTGGGATCAAAATTGGAGATAGATACATGGTTGGAGATGTGGTGTCTTTCCAGTGTGATCAGGGTTATTCTCTTCAGGTGAGACAAGTTTCCAATTTCAAATGATCCCTTTTAGTTCTTTAACATGGTTATGTTTGAGTCTGTCAATATGAAATGAACACTAAATTCTTCAGGGGTTGTGAAGCTTGCAGGACTCGTAGTCTTTTCTGTCAAATATTAAATTCGCAACTATCTAAATATTCCATCAGAAGTGTGTGGCTCTGTGCTTCCTCTGCATTAGTGATTACAGATGTTATTTATTATTGATGGCTTCTTTAGTATGCATAGCTGAGGTCTGAAGTGTTGGCATATTAAGTTAAATTACTTGATGAGCAATTATCAATAGTTCTCTATGTACAGGAGGAAAAAGAAAGTAAATGAAGAACAGGAATAAGAACAAACAAAGTGAAAAGAAATATTATTTTTCTCAGTACATCAGATCGTGTCAGTTACTTTTGTTCAGTATTTTTTTGCATTTTTTTAATCCAAAAAGGTTTTCAAATATGGGAGGTTTTGTTGCCAAGAAAATTTGCTATGCTCCTGAATTAGCAAAAAGGTATAACCAAGGGCAATGAAGTGATTGTACATTGTGTCTAATTTTCCTCTTTGGGTTACTGAGCACATATAACCAGTAGAAATCTATCTGTCTTTGGGAAAGGTCTTGATAATATTTTCAAAAATTTGTACAGTTACACTGTAGAATCAAATCCAAAACTGAGTATTGTTTCCACTTGAGGCACTGACCAAAAGGACTAAGGTTTCAAATGTTAGGTAACTATTTTAAACTATGTTTTTTTCTCATGAGTGACTGCAGAGTCTGTAGTCTCCACCTTAGCTCTTTGAGAGAGTAAAAAGAGAAAAAGCAGTCACATTACCTATGCACAGTAAAAAGAAAGGGAGAAAATGCCTGCAGCCTTCTAACTTTTAAAGAATAACTGAAATATTCTGTGATTGCAACTCCGACAATAACTGCTGAAGTTTACTTCTTATGTTACCTGATTTTAGCCAGTCATTCTTAGGAGCAACCTGTCAATGATTTTTTTCTTCTTTGTTTTAGTTTCATACTTAAATACAAATATGTGAGAAGACAAGCCACAGTAAATGGCTGAAATAAAGAAAATGCAAAGAACATTGTAGCATAGAGTGTGCAAACATAGATGTAAAACCTCTTCCCTTCATATTGTTCTTCTGGCTATACAGTATGATTTTGTCACTTTATTTTTTTCTTCTAGCAATGAGTAAATATGTTTATTTTCACTTTGGAGAAAGTGTGTTTGTTTTTTCTTCTGAGAGAGAAAAATAATAGATTGCAGATTGATGAATCAATTATTCACAGTTACCCTGGGTGTTTTAGAGATGCTTGCTTCCCTCAAATGGTACAGGCTCTGAATTGATAAGGAGGTTTAACATGGAAAAACTAAGTTTTCTCTTTATATGAAGGTTGGACAAACACATTAAAAAGTACTAATTTCTTTCTAGTACGTTATCTTAAGGTGTATACTATATGGTTTTGCAAGATATCCCAGGTACAGTTTTCTCTGAAGATTTTTCATTTTTGTTTGCTGCCTCTGGAAGATAATTACAGTTACATGAGGCTTATGAACAAATCAGAGGGTCACTCTGGTGAGTCTTGGAACTTCTCTGTAACAGGTTGCCTTGAAATCATGACACCTCATGTATTGTAAAGGGAAACGTGTCATAAAGAGATACCTTAAATATCTCGGCTTTTGGCAACTTAAGAAAACTCTTTCAGGGGAGAGGGTAAGGAATGCATTTAGAATACATATGAATTTGAAATGTAAAGTCAGTACTCTATAGTGCATATAGTTAATACATTTTTATCATATTACACAGAGGATGCATATAAATACTATTGAAACATTACTCCAATTAAACCTTTAGTTTCTAGACCCTTAGTTTATAGCAAAGCTGATACAGAGTTCAGCTAGATAGAAACAATAGAAACAATATTAAGGACATAGACACAATTCTCTAGGGGACTAACAGTCTCATATTTAAGATTACAGTCTTCTCTGTTGTACTGAAGGCATGATGCAGTTCACAGTGTACAATATCAACATTATACCTTATAGTGTTTTACAAATTTTGATGGTGTTTTAAATCATAAATTATTTTTTGAGATGTTAATGATGTGCCATAATTTTTTTATTATATGAATTAACAAATATTGTGTCATTTCAGGGACATTCACATATCACCTGCATGCCTGGACCAGTAAGAAGATGGAATTATCCAATTCCAATATGTTTAGGTATGTTCAACTTATACTAAGTTTCTTAAATATGCCAAAACGAGAAAGCCACAGAACTCAAAAATAAGAGACGTGTAGAGGAAAGAATAGGAAGAACTTAATTAAAAGTGAAAATGATCAAATTAAAATGAAGGTTTTTAAACTATACTGCACATTCATTTTGGCAAAGCTTTTCTGAAATGTCCAGTCAGAAGAAGAAAGAACGAATTACGTTCTAGTCAGAATCTATCATCAATTCACTATCAGTGCTAAGACCTCCAAAGATCTTTGCAAACATAGTTAATATATTTATTAATCATTTTCACAGCAGAGTGATGGCTATTATAGAAAATGTTAAAATAGAAATAGCATTACTTTTTCATCTCTAATAAATTCAACATAAGGCATGTCTACCCAATTTCAAAAGACACATTACTTTTCAAATTAATCTATATACATTACCATATTAATATTGTTAGAAGCATCACTGGCAGCCTGCCAAAACCAAAATGAAACATCTGAAGTGCATTTAGATATATTCTCTTTATATGATGAATATATGTGAGGGATATAAAGCTCTATTTGTTTTCTCTTTCACTGAATAGAAATGCTTTTTGTTTGGGTTTCCCAACAGTGAAAGTTACCTGTTTTTATAATCTTGAATATATGAAAAGTAGGATGCTGCAGATCTCATTAAAGATTATGTACTTTGCTTTTCTTCAAGACAGATTACACATCCTCTTGAGATGCCTCACATAATCCTGTTCTTAATCCTATGAGGTATTAAAAAGATCCTATGAGGTACTGAGCTCCCTCATCTTAGAATTTATAAATATTCAACAAGATTCAGATATCTGCAGAATTTTTAAAGGAGTCAGTCTTCAGTTTTTGACATTATGAATTAACATATGTCTAGGAAGTCTGAAGACAGAGATGCTGTGCTGAAGTTAGAGATTTTCTTTTCAATTTTTTTTTCTTTCTTTTTTTTTTTTTTGCAAGTAATGTTTTTAACTGTGTTTCAAAGGATGTAGCAACTGTTAATGGGACAAAACCATTAAATAAAAGTTACTTTATTCAATGTCATGCCTAAAAAAAAAATAATAATAGCTCAAATATGGTTTTAGTACAAATTCTGGGAATATGTGTGCCTGTACATTTTCTAAGTCTGCTTATTTTAACTCATTTTTAGAACAGCAGGGTATAACTGCAGTTTTTAAAAGGCCTCCTGAAATATTTTAAGTACACAACCTTTTAAAAATGCAATATTGTATTATTCCGATGCTTCTTTGCAAACTATTGTGGAATTGTTTTAATGTTGCTATGCATTGTTGTGTGCTGCTTGGCTGTTCACAAGCGTGGTTCATCCAGATAGAATGTGGCATAAACATCTCTTTTTCAGGTGCATGTGTTCCCCACAATAGTTTCAGAGTAGATACATGTTTTTAAAGTACCTACTTGTAAATTACTTTGTTACAGATATTTAGTAGTAAAAGAAAGTTTCTGTATTTTCTGAAACAAAAAAACCTGTTTATTATTGTATTATTAATGTTGGAAGGATCTTCAGTGTTCTGGATTAATTCTTTAGCTCATTCTACCCCTCTGAAAAAAGTCTTTGCTTTCTTTATTTATTTACTTTTTTAACAGCACAATGTGGTGGTGGTATGTCAGACTTCAGTGGAGTGATCCTCAGCCCTGGCTTTCCCGGAAACTATCCTAGCAGTTTGGATTGTACATGGACAATAAAGCTACCTATTGGTTTTGGTATGTGATCTTTCATGGATTTTTTTTTTTTTTTTGAGGTTTTTATGGATTCAAAACAATGAAAATAGATTTTTAAATATTGTGAATATATATTCTGTAATATATATATACATTTTATATATACAAAATTCATTTAAAGAAATTATCAAAGCCTTAAAAGAAAGATATACTAAAATTTTCTGATAAAGACAAAATTATTTAATTAGAATTAAGCTCAATTTTCTGACTTAACGTGCTTGATTTCTCTTTGTGTGATCATAACCCCCCGCAAATAAACAGCAAAATCTTTATTCAAAGTTAGCCAATACAGTTGTTCCACCCAATTTTTTAATGCTTATGGCACTTTTGTAAGAGCACGTGCACTTGATTTTTTTTCTTTATGTTAGTTCAATTACTTGTTGCTTTTTCAGGTGTTACTCACTGTTTTCTATTTTGCTCTTGCCATCTTCTGTCATCTTCTTTGCTTTGTGATACAGAATTTCTAGGTCTTCTGTAGTAACTGAATGTGACATCCCAAATAGTTTTCCCTACTACATCTGTTCATATTATTTCTGTTCTGTTTTTAAAATCAATTTTGTAATCTTTTTGATTATAAGTATAGTCAGCCTGGTTCACTTACCATTTAAATGAAAGTCAGTTGTTGTGTATCAGTTGTTTAAACTGAAGAATAGTGACATTAACTTGAAGAATCTATCTGTGGGAAACAGTCACAATATTCAAGTCAATAGGTTTCTGTTTGTTTTTTCATTTGCTTGTTTGCTTACTTGCTTTTTTGTTGGCTTTGGGGTTGGTTAGTTTGTTTGTTTGGTTGTTTTTTTTAATAGCATTTTATAGAAATAGCATTTATACTTTATTTCTGTCATTACCTTGATTTTAGACATCTTAAAATGACAGCATCTATTATTTAATCATGAATCATAATGTTATCTAGAGTCTTTGGATCCCATGCAGATCCCTGCTAGTTTTCCAGTCCATGTGTAGAAAAAATAAATACTTCTTTTTCTAGGAGAAAACTAAAACTGCACAAATTGAAATATGCTTGACATTTTTGACCATTTCTAAATAAGGTATCTTTAAAATTGAATTGAAAATTAAAATATCATTGTAAAAATTAAAAAATGACATCCAAAAAAAGTGATGGCTAAAAATGGTTTTAGTGATGCTCTGGTTCTAGTTCAGTGGAGGCACATACATCTGATTATTTTGAATAGTAAATAGAAAAACTCAAAAGCAACTTCAGGAGAACATTCTATAGGCTTTCAATTCTTTAAGTTTTTCTAACAAGACCTTTTCCTGGTTAGAAGTTATGGTTCCTAAGCTTTTCCACTTTGTGCTAGCTAATGGTGTAATCCAAACGAATCACACTATGTTGATTTCAATCAACTTACAAAGTTACTTTATACAATTTGTTGCTATACTTTCTGAGATTTATTGCTAGATTTTATATATAAACATGTGAAATACTTATTCAAGAGGCAAAAAAGCTATGGAAAAAAAACAGTCTAACAAGCAGAAATCTGAGACAAAGAGGCAGGTGCTACAGTCTGAGCAGAGGGTGAATAATTCAGAAGAATACTATGGGTCAAGAACTTGCAGAGAAAGACAGCAGAGTACAGAGAGCAAAATGATAGGCATATGTACAATATAGCTTGTTTTGTATCAAACGAAGTGGGTTAAAATGACAGTAAGATAGCATGAGTTGGCAGTTATTAATGAGATTTTAAACTTTGGAAAGTGTTTTATTCACAGGATCAAATAAAAGGTCAAGCCTACAAATATCGTGGACAGAGAAAGAGCAAAGTTTGGAAATAACCAGATTCTTTGTGCAAGAGTATTTGGAAGGCTTGCGAAATCAAAGAATGACATAAGCAGAAGTTTTCTTATCACATATAGTCTGTCTTCAGATACAGAGAGACAGAGATAATCAGAGTTAAAGTAATTTAATTATGCACCAAACTTTTTTCTTGTGGCATATAAAATGTTGCATACTTCAGAAAACCATTCATAAACTTTACATAATATCTGGGGAGAAAGCTCTAAAAGACAGTGAAAAATAGTACTTAGTTATTACAGTTTAGCAGTTACAAAATTATTCATGACTTTTCAATAATTAATCTGACATTTTATCTTTTCCTTTCAAATTTATAGGAAGTCATGTTGATTGTCTTTGCCAGAAACACCAGTGGGACTCACTCACCTTCTTAATGAAAGTACTCAATTATCATTCCACGCTTGCACTAATTCTAGACAAAATATAGATTCTGGTTTTTTGTAACCTATCTAGAAATATGTATAAACAGGAAAACTTCTAAAGAGTTCTATAGCTACTCAGCTACTGAGCATTTTCTTCTCATCCTGCCACATAAATGTTGTAATATATCACCTAGTTAAGAGAGACAATTTGCTAAGGGGTAGGAAGATGCCTTCTTTTTCCTTATTGAATCAATGATCTGGAGGATTGGATGGAGTGGACCCTCAGTAAGTTTGCAGATGGCACCAAGTTGGGTGAGAGTGTTGATCTGCTGGAGGGTAGGAAGGTTCTACAGAGGAATCTGGACTGGCTGGATTGACGGACTGAGGCCAATTGTATGAGGTCCGACAAGGCCAAGTGCCTGGTCCTGCAGATGGGTCACAACAACCCCAGGCAATACTACAGGCTTGGGGAAGAGTGGCTGGAAAGCTACCTGGTGGAAAAGAACCTGGGAATGTTGGTCAACAACTGGCTGAATATGAGCCAGCAGTGTGCCCAGGTGGCCAAAAAGGCCAACAGCATACTGGCTTGTGTCAGAAATAGTGTGGCCAGAGGGACTAGGGCAGTGATCATCCCCCTGTACTTGGCACTGGTGAGTTTGCACCTCAAATCCTGTTTCAGATTTGGGCCCGTGGCTACAAGAAAGACATGTAAGTGCTGGAGTGAGTTCAGAGAAGGGCAACAAAGCTGGTGAAGGGTCTAGAGCAAGGATGTCAAACTCATTTTCACCAGGGGCCACATCAGCCTCAAGGGCCAAATGCCATTTTAGGACTATATAAATTTGGAAGTAGCCTTGGAAGGCAACCATGAGGCTGATGTAGCCCCTGGTGAAAATGAGTTTGACACCCCTGATCTAGAGCACAAGTCTTATGAGGAGTGGCTGAGGGAACTGGGGCTGTTTAGCCTGGAGAAAAGGAGGCTCTCTACAACTATGTGAATGGAGGTTGTAGCAAGGAGGGTGTTGGTCTCTTGTCCCAAGTAGCAAGCAATGGGATGAGAGGAAATGGCCTCAAGTTGTGCCAGGGGAGCTTTAGATTGGATATGAGGAAAAATTTCTTCACTGAAGAGTTTTTCACACATTGGAAAAGGCTGCTCAGGGAAGTGGTGGACTGACCATCCTTGGAGGTGTTTAAGAGACATAGATGAAATTCTTAGGGACATGACTTAGTGCCAGTGTTATCAGTTGGACTTGATGATCTTGAGGGTCTTTTCCAATCAAAATGATTCTGTGAATCAAATAATCAGAAATTTCATTTCACGAGATCATCATATGGCACAGTGTGTGTGTGAGAATTAAAAAACTGAACTGCAGGTTTAACGGGAGAAGTACTGATGAGTGATGGTTAGATAATATCATTTTTTGTGACTTGGAAATCATATACATGTTAAGAGATGTAAGGAGTGTGGCCACCTCCTCCCGCCACTCCAGCCCAGAAGCCTTCTGCTCAGCTACTGGTGCGCAGCCTAGTGTACAGGGACACAATGTTTCTGCTCAGAGTGGGGGACATGGCTGCCACTTTTCCATTTGCAAATTCAAACAGTATCGAAGCTGAGCACAGACTTGCACACACAGAGGACACTGACATGACTGGTCACACAGACTGACACAGAGAAGGTGATGCCTTCAACAGCACCTACGTACAGGACGCACAAAAACCAGAAGCACGGGCAGCCATATCCCCTTCTCCTCTTGGGCTGGCAGAGGCAAAAGTTCACTAGTGCAGGCACACACAAAACACTTTCTAGGTTCACGAATACACACATTTATGCATCCCTTGAGTGTCCATCCAGCACCCTTATCTGGATCTCAGACATCCTTACCTGTTTCACCAGTCCTCTACTTGCAGTCCAGTCCATCTTGATGCCTTCCTACTTACCAGCTAGTTCATTTTGAAGTTTGTTAGCAGATGACACATGTGCAGCCCCCCACATCCCAGAATTGGAGAGGATATAGACACTTGACCTCTCAGTAGCCAGCACAAGACACTTGTCCTGTGACCCACAGTCCTGCTCCAGCTGCCACTGCTGAGCTCCTTAGTCACCTCACTCACACAGCTCTCCCTAGTAATTGGTTTTGAGAACATACACTATTCCTACTCCAGTGGCTGTAAATTAAAGACCCTCAGATGCCAGGAAAGACCCTCACACCCACTTCAGGCCGAGGACAACAACACCTCTGCTTCTGACACCAGTGGCTGGCACCTAGCCCATTCATGCTGATCCCCCCATTAGCTGGAATTCTGGGTACAAGGTCTGTAGAATCATATAATAGTTTGGGTTAGAAGGGACCTGTAAAAGTCATCTAGTTGAATCCCACTTCAATGAGCAAGGAGATCTTCAACTAGGTCAGGTTAGTCAGAGACCCTGCAGGACCCTCTCTAGATCCAGAGAGCTATGGCTTCTCACTCCAGTAGCTGACACCACAGGCTGCAGGGCACTCACACCTCTGGTCTGAATCCTGCAGCCAACACCAAATTACACTCACAGACACAGACCTCACCAGTAGCTAGCACATAGTCCTTGTAGCATACATACACAAGGTATAGAGAGTGAGATTACACAAAGACAGATTTAAGAAAAGACATGAGATAGTTAAGAAGATATGAGATGATAGGACAGACTGGTGGTCAAGTACAGAGCTCAGCCAGACAAACATACTGACCCTCTCCATTCTACATGCACCCAGCCCCTTTTATACCCTTTCTGCCTACCCTCGTCGTTGTTCCTCCCTGTTCCCCTCTCCCCTACACATCCCCTCAGGGGTTTGTATAGGTGTGTCAGTTCCTGCACTCCTCCAGGTGTGGTCCTCCTGGTTTATAATCTTATTAGTTGCAAAGTCCTGGTTGAACTTCCTGGAAGTTGTGCTTGTAGTTTCTTGACAGCCTATCAATTAGTGTGACTGGCAAGGTTTGTTTTTTCTCATTGGTTCCATGTTTGCTTTGTCAGTTCTGTGTCTTTGTATATTGGGCAATCCCAAACACAAATACAAACTGAGTGGAGAATGAATTGAGAACAGCTCTGAGGACAAGGACTTGGAGGATGTTGGTTGATAAGCTCAACATGATCCAGTAATGTGCACTGGCTGCCCAGAAAACCAGCTATATCCTGGGCTGCATTGAAAGCGTGACCAGCAGGTTGAGGGAAGTGATTCTCCCCCTCTACTCCCGTGAGACCCCACGTGCAGTACTGCATCCTGCTCTGGGACCCTCAACATAAGAAGGACATGGACCTGTTGGAGCAAGTCCAGAGGAGGGCCACAATAATTATCACAGATCTGGAACACCTCTCCTATGGAGACATCCTGAGAGAGGTTCAGCTTGGAGAAGAGAAGGCTCCAGGGAGACATTATAACAGCCTTCTGATACCTAAAGGGGACCTACAAGAAAGTTGGAGAGTGACTTTTTACAAGGATATGTAGTGATAAGACAAGGAGTAATGGCTTTAAACTGAAAGAAGGTACATTTAGTTTAGATATAAGGAAGAAATTCATTATGAGACTGGTGAGACACTGAAAACGTTGCACAAAGAACCTATGGATGCCTCATTCCTGGAAGTGTTCAAGGCCAGGCTGGGTTGGGCTTTGAGCAACCTAATCTGATGGAAGATGGCATTGGAATTAGCTATCTTTAAGGTTCCTTCCAACTTAAATCATTTTGTGATTCTATTATTGTAGTTTCTGGTTTCCCTCTTTTCTCTTGGTTTCCCAGTTGATAAAGTCCCTGATCAGATAACCTCATTAGAATAAATATTCTCACACTCCCACTCAACCTCATCAATTAGTGTATTTGACCAGGTTTGGTTCTCATCACTGCCTCCCTCAGGTTTATGACCTTGCATGTTCTTGTTTATGATTTCCTCATTTTCTTATTTTGCCTTGCTTCATTTAAAAATGCCCTTGACCAGATACCCTTAGAGAAGCAGACACTTTCCTTCCACTTACCTTTACAATATATATAATCCATATTATAAGCATAATTTTTACTGCATCATTTTTTCTTCTACAGGTGTTAATATATATCAGCTGAGATAGATCAGTTTATGTGAAATGCAGCTATTTCTGATGGAATTCTGTCACTGTTTTCTTCCAGGTGTGGCGCACAAAGCATTTTTTTTTAGAAGAACTGGAGACTATTTTATGCAATTTAAAACAGGAAAGACCTCACTAAATTAAACGTATTCAGTGTTCATAGCTGAAATTTACCCTAAATGCACAAACAATAAACTTTGCCAAAAGGTGACATATAAATAACCTACAGTTCAAAGCCTTAGATCATGTTAGTATTTCAGTGCTAGCATTTTTTTCCTTGCCAGCCTCTCAGAATTAGTAATGCATGAGGAGAATCAATGCTTCAAACTGAAATCAGTGAAGTGTACATGGGAGCTTAACACTCACATTTCCACTGATCTACATTGTTTTCTGATATTATCAGTGTAAACCACACATACTTTATTTTCCCTGCTGGTATTGCTACTGGTGGCTTTTATTTATTGACAATGTTTTTCAGGTGTGCATTTGCAATTTGTGAATTTCTCAACGGAGACCATACATGATTACTTAGAAGTTAGGAGTGGATCTACAGAAACTAGCATGGTTATTGGGAGACTAAGTGGCCCTCAGCTACCAGCCTCTCTGTTCAGCACGACTCATGAAACCAGCTTATACTTTCACAGTGACTACTCACAGAACAAACAAGGATTTCATATTATATACCAAGGTGAGATTTTGACATTCTTATGTGAGAAAAAGATGGCTGTTGGAAGATATTTCTTTTTTGGCATTCCTAAAATATAAACATGGAATAAAAGAATTGTGAGCTTCAAACCTCAGTGTTATACATTGAGATCAAATAGAAGAATGCAGAAAATTAAAATGAAATAGCAAAAATTGCATTTTCTCTTTAAAAAGCAGTTCAAATATAAGCAAACTGATCTGAATTTGGTTGGTCTATTAATTTACATTGCATGGCTTTACAAAGTAAGAATGTCTATTATTCAATCTTTATAAGCATATGGGAATCTCAATTTTGTCTCTTGGGTTCTGGAAGGGGAAAATCTAAATATTGGTTCAGAGTACTTGATCCATGTAGGCTAGTACAGAATGATGCCAACTCAGAAATCTCCAAATCCATTTTATTTCCTGGTTGGCAATATTGCTAGATGATTTATGTTCTCTTGTACCCAAAGAGGTCATGCTAAGCTGGTGAAAACTGCAAGATCATAATTCTATTTTACAATTGCCAATTCATTTAAAAGGGATTAGATTCGCACTGTTCACAAAAATATATATATATATATTATAAAGTATAAGTTTCATAATATGAATAACATCAAAGGATGATTTGAAGAGTTTTTACTTTATAGTGGTCTCCTATTACTCTTTCAATAGTAACAAGTCCAAATTAACTTGAACTCTATGTAACATTCTGAAAGTGAGCCCCCCTAAAGAGTATGTGTTGTTAAAGAAAAAGTCACTTTATGACTTAAATTGCTTGGTAAGATTTTATTCACTTGTTATTTGGCATATGATACAATTTTTAGGAGTAAAGGAACTTTAAAATCTACTGACTTTAAAATCTACTGTTAAGAGGGCAGTAAAAGACTTTAGAGACTATACTATTACTGCTATTAACAGTAACAGTAATCATTTCAGAAATGCTGTTATTTGACAAAGAATTAAAATTAAGTTCCTCTCCATGTTTTTAATCACATGAGAGAGAACTGTTTTCTTCAAAAATATACAATAAAAAAGAAAACCATTATTGGTTCAGGAAAAAGTTCTATCTAGCTCAGTACATGATTTCCACATGGCAAAAAAAAAATACTGCTTAGCAACAGAGAAGCCTAACAGGTTTCTTTTGTACTTTTACAGTATTCACAGTTGCTGTGAGACTCTTAATTCTATTATTTTGCAATTTGATGGCACTTTTACATTCAGTCTTTCCACTGTGTTCATGATTTTTGTGAACTTCGGTCATATCACCCCAATCTCTTTCCCAAAAACCCATGTTTAGCCATGTGCTTAGTAGTGCTATTCTTTGTTATAGGCTGTATCATATTAACAGATATAGAAATCAGGCTCACTGACCTGTAATTTAAAGGAACTTCTCTAAAGATACATGTGATTTACATTGCAAAATCACTAGTCCTTCAGATCAGATCTTGAAATTATATGTTAACATATCTTGGTTCAGAAGCTCCTCTGGGTGAAAGCCAGCTGGTCCTGGTCCTTTGCCTTACCTATTTAGTGAAGAATTTTTGTATTTATTTCAAATTAATCTAGAGCCTTAGACCAGTGTAATGCAAGCACCGTATCTTGTATCTTGTGTTCTTGGTTTTGTTTTGTTTTGTTTTGTTTTGTTTTTTGTCATTTGTCATGAATTATCCCTCCAGTTCCCTAGATGGCAAATGTTTCTTTATGGTCAGCTGAGACATCTTCTGCAAAACATTTTTTCAAGTGTTTTTTGGTTTTTTGTATTTTGTTTTCTCTATTTTCTATTTAAATCTGGCCTGCTATGTTTTATGACTTTCTGGAAAGGCAGACTTTAATTATTTAAATACCAACCTTTTCCCTATTGTAGCTTTTTAAACTCTTCTACTGAGTCACACAGGCATTTCTGTGAACCACTTTAGTATTTTTTTTAATTCTGAATTGTAGAATGTGTTTTACCTGGACTTTTAAAGTAGTGTAAATTAGCAGATTCCAAACTACATTACCTCATTTTTGTATAATTTCCTTTCCAGAAAATTTTATATCCCTATACTGGGTTTATTTGCCTCGCTCCCTCCCAGTTCAATCAAACAGCATTATGACTGCTATTGTGGAGCAGCTCTCCCAGAAATACTTCTCAAACTAAGGCTTGAGTACCAAAATGATTCAAATCTATAATAACATGTTTTCTTGTGGCCTCTCCAATTGCTTATTCTAGGGAACGATTATTTCCTTCATTCAAAATTTTATTTTGTTGGGTTACTCTGATGAGGTGGATATTTGGGTACTTACTACCACCTATTGTATTTTTGCATCTTGTCTAATTTTACTTAACATTTCCTGTTAGCTACCATTTTCCTGTTTAGACATTTGTAGAGTCAGCTCAATATGACACATTTCTGTTTCTGGAGTTTTGCTTTCTAACTATGAGTATTCCGTAGTCCTTCTTTGTTTCTGGTAATATTTTTCTTCCATGGCACTTAATATAATCTCTAAACACCAGTGCTGCTCTCCCACCTGGAACTCTCTGTCCTATCAGTCTTGGAAAGGTGGTCACTTGGCAACATTGCATCCTCCTGCTCCATGCCATGCCTTTCATGTTAGGGCTCTTGGTAGGTTCTAGCATTCTAAATCCCATCTCCTGTGTTTTACATTCCCTTTTTGTTGTGAAAGGGCTTCTTAGTTTGGCCCTTTTTTGTTCCTTAGTACTTTAGTCATCACTCAGCATGCAGTATAGGGTACCTGATTTGCTTTTCTTATTTGTTCTACTGTTTGTCATTCTCATGCACTTTTTTTAGAGGTTCATCGGCTCTTAGCCTCTTCCGTTTCATAGCATCACATCAGTCCTCCATATCTGTTAGTTTTTTCCCATGTCTGTAGTTTAGATACTCCTCTACAGCCTTTTTAATTTTCACTGTCAGCAGCTTGGATCCTTGGTTATGGTCAACTTAAGGGTGCACTTTGAAGCAATTTGTATTCTTAAATGGAGAAAACACAAACTGTAAATTAATTTTTACTCTCTTCTTATTTCCATACTGCTATACTTACTAATATTAAAAGAAAAAATTAAACATCTAGACTCATTTTTGCATTAGTGGACTCTGTTCAAAAAACCTGTTGAATAGTATGTTGGGTATTGGTTCACACACACATTATTAAAGCATAAACAACATAAGGTCATTTAATCTTCTGTTGTAGTATTATGTTTCCCATATGAGGTTTGGAACTGGAAATTAACTTTTATGCATATTTCCAGAATTGCTGTGCTTTTCCTACTGTAGGAGCAATGATATTGACTGTCATCATGATGGAATTTAAGACATATGAGATCTCCATGATTTGTAAATTTTATTCTAATGCAAATATTTTATTTTTGAAATAATAAGAATTTGAATCTTACTTCCAACGTTGTGTCCCCCCCCTGCCCTTTATTATTATTTATTTATTTCAGCCTATCAGCTACAAAGTTGTCCTGACCCTCGGCCATTTCGTAATGGTTTTGTTGTTGGAAATGACTTTACGGTTGGTCAAACTATTTCATTTGAGTGTTTTCCTGGCTACACATTAATTGGTAATTCAGCTCTGACTTGTCTTCATGGTATCAGCCGTAACTGGAATCATCCTCTCCCCAGATGTGAAGGTATGTTTTGAGTGACCTATGAACCCTTATAATTTGTAAGTCTTCCTAAGGACTGTTAACTGAAATCGTTTTGTCATTTCAATTTATAGAGACCTTTTGTTTGTTTGGTGGTTTTGGTTTTTTATATTGTGGTCTTTGCAAAGTAAGTATCCAATTCTGTACATGAAAATTTTTGCAGAAAATCTGAAATGTTTCATGGAAATATGAAATCTCTGAAAAATTATCTGAGATGATAAGTTTATTTTTGGAAGGTTAGCTTTAAGGTCTGGAGTGTGGAGACTCATGCTACTTTTCAATCTAGGTGGTACTACAGAGTAAAATCTCTGTACTGAATCAATAAAAAGATTCAGAAACAATTTCCCATCTCTGGCCACTAATGTGTTAGAAAGTAATGTCAAAGTGACATAAAGTGCAGTTGTTCTCCGGTTAATGCTGTGTGGAGGCCTTTCTATATGTATTTTTGTTGTGAATGAGATTTTTTTTAAATAATATTTTTTAACCATTTACACTTTTTCACTCTGATATGCTTGAAGCAGGTAATCAGATTCAAGGAACTGTTGCTTGCACGTAGCTGAAATTTAGAAGAGACAGAATGAATGTATATGATGATTCTGTAGAGGTGTTTATCTTATCATTAGCTATGCTGAAAGTAACCTGTACCTAACCAGCAGGCCAAAGAAGGTCAGTCACCCAGTGTCATCAGGCTCTCAAACAGAAGAGGATGGATATTTTGGTAACACAGAAATCTCTTTGAGTAATATCTGTGCACCACAAA
Source organism: Nesoenas mayeri (assembly GCF_963082525.1). NCBI lineage: Eukaryota > Metazoa > Chordata > Aves > Columbiformes > Columbidae > Nesoenas > Nesoenas mayeri. Next base: position 18,486,461 of record NC_137543.1, read on the forward strand.
ATCTGATTGTGGAACTGGAGACTGAATTTTCTTCCATATGAAATAATTACTTTCTTCTGGAAGCTCCAGGTTTGTCACAATTGTGGCAACAGTCAGATAGCAATGTTAGGTTCCTGGAAAAACATAGACACAGTGAAGATATTTAATACTCAAAACTGTCACCTCAGAATTTTATGCTCCTGGGACCACAGGATCTAAACACAATTAAGTTATTGATTGTTAATTTCTCTATATGTCTAAAGTTTCCACAAAGATGAGATTTGTACAAGGTGTTGTGTGCTCACTTTCACATGCCATAAACACCCTCCACAGTTTCAGGAGGGGGATTCAGGACCTGAGTTAAAGGCCTAATTTCCCTCTATACTGAACCATAGAAGTTCAGCTCTCAATACCAAGCAAGCTGAAGAGGAGTTCCTGGATTTTTGCTTTGTATTCTGAATCATCTACCTGAATTAATGTACTTAAATTAGAAGCCTCATTACTCAAAATTCCTTCTGCATCCAGTGAACCACAGACATTTCTGAGGGATGTGGTAGCTAAATTAAGATGTATCTGATACTGAATTTAGAAGGAGAAGCCTTATCATATAAAAGAGAGATGACACCTACACTGTCTTTTGAAAGGGGCAGAAGTTAATTAACCACAATTAAGTTTCAATCCCCATTTTCTGGATCCTGAAGGAATAGTAATGGTTTATGTCTTAACTGCAAAACAGCTTAACATTTACCTAGTTCTAGCTGTATTTTCTGTGCCTCAGAATCAAGACAAATGATTTACTGGATGGAGTTGTTCTGTTTTTCTGAATTACCTTACTGTAACCAATATTTTAATTAGCAAATTCTAAGATGCCCAAAGTATGTTGCTGTTCTGAGTATTTCTTTTTATGAAGTTCCTGAAGAATGGCTGGAAATGTTTTGTTTCAATTTAATGTGATATGAAAAGATGCAGATTAAAAAAAATAAAAATAAAAAAAAATCAACCTAATTGATATTGGAGATCTAACATGTCCTGTGCTGCATAATTTCAGACTGCCAGTGTTACTCAGCTCCTAGAAAGTTGTATTAAAGTATGCGAGGTTTTGTGCAAATATTTACTGTGGTAGTTTTAATAAAGATTTTTTTATATTTTTATATGCTACTGATGGTTTTGAGTTTTGTTTTTTTTCTTTACTGTTGAAGGAAAAAAGATAATTAAGTATCTTCTAGTTGTACTTCATTTGATTTGAGATAAAGGCCTTGTGTTCAAAAACATCAAAATGAAATGGGTTTTTTTTGTATATATCTAGTGCCAGAAATGTACAGTATGTTTGAAATTTGTATTTGCTTTAATATCTTTATTGTAACACAACATACACAAAGACTTGTTTAATGCCTCAGACTTCTTGAAGTAGACAATCTGAATCAAATATCACTAAATTTTTTCCTGTTTAAACAGTTTTGTTCTCTTCTCCTTGCATCCTCATGCACCTAAAATCCCTCCAACCTATGCTCAAGACCATTTAGCACTCTCTGACCCTTCTTAACTAATTTTCCTCACTTTCATCCTTTTAGAATCTATTTTCTCTTCTTTTCCAATAAATGTCATTGCCTGACAGTTACCAGTGCATGGTTTTACTCTCCTAAGACTGTGCTGCAAAATGAATTCTGCCTGCACTGCTTAGAAACCATTGAGACTTTGAAGCTAAAACTGAAGAAAACCAGTATCCCAGCTGTTAAGTCTGAATGTGACCGTGAAAGTCTCCTTATTCTACAGTTCAGCACCAAAATATATATATAAACCATAACACATGCTTTACCTAGATATAGACAATGCATAAGTCTTATATGTCAAAGCTATATTTGCAACAATGGATACTCTGGTTAGAGCATATTTTAAGGAATCTGGGTTGCCATTTCATACCTATTTGGGGTGGAGTGGGGAGTAACAGAGGCAAAATAAAGCAAATTGTGCTGGTTTAGGCTTTGCTTGCTTTTCCAGAACTAGACTTCTATAACATAATTTCTGTAATAATAGGGTGGCATCATATTCAACATGCATCAGAAACCTCTGTGGAGAAAATCATATAGTTTGGCCTAGTTTTCCTGAAATGCATAGTTATAGAAGTCTAAAAGCTGTATGGTCAGTTTTGCACTGTATGATGTCTAAAATAAGTACACTTCAACAAGAATTACACAAAGGACTCTTACTTTGTCTATCAGAATTTATCTCAGGAAATGCAAAGTTGCTATTCATACTGTTTCACACAATATTTCAATTTTCAAATTCCTCTCTATTTTTCCCTCACTCATCCTCTATCAGCTTAGCATATCTCTTCTCTCACCTAATAATTTTTGTTGGCTACCTTCTTGTGATAATGAATGACAGCAACTCATGTGTTTCACTGCTATGTTGTAGCTGGCATTTGCACAAAGCCAACACAGAATGGTTTTCAGTTGTGTAGGGAATAATTTAAACCAATGTCTAAATATTACTTTAGTTACAGTTCTGATAAAATTTATTACATCAGATTTTTTTTTTTTTTAATTTGACAAATAGTGTCACAACAGACTTCCGACTCTTGTCAAAAAGCTCAGTAAAATCTGTTTTCTATATACAGCAATGGTTTTACACAATCTAGTTGTACTGTACCAAGTGTGTTTAAAAGTATGGCTTTCATGCAGTCTAAGAGGAATGCAAGAAGCATCTAATATTTTTTTAAAAACAAATGTCTTTTTTATAGCCCTCTGTGGAGGAAATATAACTGCAATGAATGGCACCATATACTCTCCAGGATACCCCGACGAGTATCCAAACTTTCAGGACTGCTTCTGGCTTGTAAGAGTACCACCTGGGAATGGAATCTACATCAATTTCACAGTTCTCCAAACAGAGCCAATATATGATTTCATAACTGTCTGGTAAGAAAACACTTCTGGCATTTACTTAATCTTCATGTGACACTATGCAACAAAGTATGAATTAGAGAGTCTATTTGTGATTTCTCCCTTGACACTGGAATTCTGTATAGGGGAAATGAGTGATTTGCACAGATCCATGTTTTCCAACATACCATTCTCTTAAGATAGCACTGGACATAAAGTTTCACAGTCCTTGTGTTAAGAATTCAAAGCCAATAATAGTGTGCCTCAGTTTCTCAGTGAAGAAGAGTTCAGAATTATGTTATGACAGCTTATCAACAACTAAGAGAAGTATACTTAAGAGTGATAACAAGCAGTTGCAGCTGTGTGTATTACAATGTTTTAGAGTGTTAATAAAATCAACCATAGCAACACTTTTTTCATTTATTCCAAGTTGGTTTATTTTAAACTGGTAAGAGTACATAAAAGGAGAGACTAGATTTGTATTTGGCTATGATAAAAAGAGTTGAGCTAACAATAACTGTAAAAAAAAAATGTTCTTTAGATAACTGAATCCTTGTCTAGCATGGTCTTTTCAGATAATTAAGTCCCCATTTTTCTTAATTGCAAAGATGGTAAAGGCAGAAGGCTGTAACCAAGTGTAACAGCTCCAATAGAAATCTTGAAATTTCTACCAGTGAATCTCCTTGACATTCCAAAAGTGGATAAGACCTTGTGGAAGCTTGCCTAAAACAATAATCCACTGATTATTGAATATGTGTTTTAAAAATCCACAGGCTGAGAGAGTGGTCTTGTAGTCTGAGTAGTGAAAAATAATGAGAGGCAATTTGGAATATTGATTATTCATTTTATACTTCTGTTGCAGAGAAATCTAATTTGGACGCATGTAAATTCATGTAACTTAGTATTTCGTTCCTAATTTCCTAAACATTAAACAGTTCTCTATATATATTTTTGTGATAATTTCTGTAGGTCCTGGGTTTTTTCACCTTGTATACTAAAAACTGTCTTGTCCTGTATCCCAGATACTTGACGGCTTTTCCTTAAAATCTAAAGAAAATTTCATCATAATATATATGCAGTCTGTTGTCTTGATTAAACTCAGATAATTTTGAATCTCTTTAACTCTTCATCACTTGTTTTGTGTATCAAACTTAGGTTGGCCTTAAGGATCTTTCCTGAATTGAATTATACTATTGCGTGCATACAAACATTTTTTTCTCTTTTTCATCCCACACAAACTATAACATCACCATCCACTTCTAGTAATTCTTTGATTTAGCTCTTCCTTCCTACCAAGTGTTTTCATGTGTTTTCAGTTGTACTCCTACCTGTGTTACAAACTTGTTTCTTACAGTAAAAGTAATTGTGTGTATCACGACAATTGTAAAACTCTAGTTTTATTGCATTATGTCACTATGTGTTCTTTGCTGATATTTTTTTAGATGTCTTGTATCCTACTTAGATTAACAACAATTTTAGGAGAATGTTCTGAAATTAAGTGATCTATTATGCTATTGATGAATAAATCATGCATGTGGTTACTTATGCATGATTTATATACCTGTATAAGCTGTATTAGATAGGTTGGGAAATTACATATTAGAGAGCAGTGTAAGGGAGAGGGACCTGGGGGTCCTGGTGGACAGCAGGATGACCATGAGCCAGCACTGTGCCCTTGTGGCCAGGAAGGCCAATGGCATCCTGGGGTGTATTAGAAGGAGGGTGATTAGTAGATCAAGAGAGGTCCTCCTTCCCCTCTACTGTGCCCTGGTGAGACCCCATCTAGAATATTGTGTCCATTTCTGGGCCCTCAGTTCAAGAAGGACAGGGAACTGCTAGAGAGGGTCCAGTGTAGGGCAACAAAGATGATTAAGGGAGTGGAGCAACTCCCTTATGAAGAAAGGCTGAGGGAGCTGGGTCTCTTTAGTTTGTAGAGGAGGAGACTGAGGGGTGACCTCATTAATGTTTATACATATAAAGAGTGAGTGCCACGAGGATGGAGCCAGGATCTTCTCGGTGGCAAACAATGATAGGACAACGATGGGATCAAGCTAGAACACAAGAGGTTCCACTTAAATTTGAGAAAAAACTTCTCAGTGAGGGTGGCAGAGCACTGGAACAGGCTGCCCAGGTGAGTTGTGGATTCTCCTGCTCTGGAGACATTCAAAACCCACCTGGACATGTTCCTGTGTGACCTCACCTTCTTGCTCCAGCAGGGGGATTGGACTAGATGATCTTTTGAGGTCCCTTCCAATCCCAAACATACTGTGATACACGATGTCTATATAATTAAATAGCTTACACCATTTCTGGGATTTTATTTATTTACAAAACTGATCAGAAATTTTGATATTTGTTTCCAATGGAAAAAATATATTTTATTCACGTTCAGATGTTTCTTCAAATCATATTATTTCCCTGATAAAACAGAAGAGGAAGGGGAAATCTATGAGAATTTGCACAAATATAGTACTGCACAATTTTCAAAACAAAAAATATCCATAATTTTGAAATAATTTTCAGTTAAAATATGCCAATAACAACTAGAAAATCCAAGTTTAATGCCCTTGCATCATAGTTTTGTCATCTGTACATTTCCACTGTTGTTTAGTACCAACTTTGGTTTAATTTTTCTTTTGAAACAAGTATTTCATTCTTCCATAAGGTAGCAGTGATCTTACCAACAGTACATGTATTGTCCAAATTGTAATAAATACAACAAAATAATATTAATCAATGTGTGAAAAAGGATTTTAAAACTTTGTCAACTGCATATAATACTTAGTTTTGTTTAAAACTACCAACATTTATATGAATGTTTACCTGAGCCAAAGAGACACACCATTCACATAAAATGCAAGGCAAATCTCTCTCAGCAAGAAATTGTTTCAGAAAACTATACACTAGTCATAAAAAAAAAGGAAAAAAAAAAAGAATTCTTATGGGTCCATATGTGCTGTATATTATAAATTATAACACTATAACATTTAATCGTGGGAGGATAAAATATAGGTTAAAAATTCTGAAATTATTGAATTTCTAAAATTATCATGCTTAAAATAATAATTACAAAGAAAATCTATGTTTATAAGCATCTATATACAGATTTCAAGTGGCGTCTTGTATTCAGTAGAGTAAAAGCATTTTTTTAAAATTTTTAGTGAAGTCAATTTTCGCTCCTTGTCTTTTTAAAATTAAATAGTATTGATCTCTTTATTTTCCTAGAAATTATGAAGTTGAAAAGACTGGGGAAGGGGAAGATGAGTAGTATTAGGTTGGTTTATTTCCTGGTAGCCCCATTTGAAAACATAGATAAGTAAACGTGAGCAGAATTTGTGGCAGGAAGGTGAAGTATGATCATTTTGAGCTTGCTGCAGTTTTTAATTAAAAATAAGAATATTACTGCTAAAATATGGTTGAATGGAGCATCTTACTTTTTAATAAATTTTGATGATCCTCTAAGCTACTACCTGCTGTTGTTCAGTCCACCTATAGAATTTCAAAAGGCTTTCAGCCCTTAATGTCTGTGTTACCTGATTTTAGATGACTTGTGCCTTTTAGAGTTATCTAGAGAAATTTTACCACATTATATTAAAATTTGGATAAATTAAATTATGTGTTTTGGAAAAAAAAATCTTTTTGTATCTGCTTTTATTAGGGATGGACCAGACCAAACTTCTCCTCAAATTGGACAATTTAGTGGCAACACTGCATTAGAATCAGTCTATAGCACTTCCAATCAGATTCTGATCAAGTTCCACAGTGACTTTACTACCAGTGGCTTCTTTGTACTTAGTTATCACGGTAAGTGTGGCAAATGGCAGTTTTTCACTGTCTGTACTGATTAATGCAGGAAGAAAACTCATGAAAAATGGCATACTTGACTTATTGATCAACCTGAGTGTACATCTTAAAACACAGAAGACTACACTGTTAGTATAAAAACTTCAGTATGATTTCTTCAGCCGGATTTTTCTCCTAATTGTGTTTAGATTAAAGGGAACTTCTTTTGTGTCCAAACACAGGTCCGTCCTCATAGGTTCTTTGTAAAAAAATAAAGATATAGAGCTTCTGCATACTCTTCCTTACTTGTCTTTTCTATAATTTGTTTCACCTAATTATTTTGCCTGACTGCTGCATACCTGTGTTAAAACTCACAAAATTATTTCATGTGAGACTTCAAATGAAAAGATTGAAAGCAGAATTTTTCTCTGACCCTATCTGCAGGTCAGATATGCTCCAGGACTATACATGTACTGGAATATTTCACATTCAAAATGCTTCTGTCCATAAGTTATGCTGCCTCTGGGTAGAATCTTTTGGATTTTAAAACTTCTCTTTATTTCAAAGTTTCAAAAGTAGAAGATTTCAGCAGTACATATGTATTTTAAAAAGAAAAAAAGCAAAATAACAATTACGTAATAAAAAAAAAATGGTTTTCAAATCAGATCACTTAAATGAGAAAACTGACAACCTCTTCTAAGTTTCTTAGATTATTTCTGAGAAGAGTTTTGCCACTGAAATTAAATGACTAATTAAGAACATGTAAGATTACCATTGAATTTTTCATTAATTCTGAAATTCATATGTTTCCTTTCTTTTGATTATCTTGAAACTTTCAAAGTAAATGAACAGTTGTTTGTTTTTATCCTGTTAATATGTACTAACTCAGGTATGTTTGCATGGCTATGTTAACTGTCTAAGTATGGGAATGTCAACTGTGCTTTCTTCCTTTTTATAGCCTATCAGCTTCGGGTCTGCCAGCCTCCAGCAAATATACCAAATGCTGAAATTCTAACTGAGGATGATGAATTTGAAATAGGTAATAAGAATAAGAGAAAAAAAAAAAAAAACAACATTTGTTTCAAACAAAAGGACTGATATGCACAGAAATTTCTCGCTTTTCAAAATGCAAATTATGCCTCTAACATAATAGATTTATGTTTGAAAATGCACTTTTTAAGAATTCATTCCTCTTTACTGTACTTCTTGAATCCTATCTATGTTTCAGAGATCCCATATAAGTAAAACAGTAACTCCTTTCTCATTAACTTATTGTAGAATAGATTTTTCATAATGTTTAATATAAAGCATTGTCTTACACTGAAACAAACAAAACCTACAAAAAATATGTAGGCAATAGCATATTCTGTACCAAAATTATGGTTCTGTGACCTGAAGGGTAAAATCAAATTCACAAAAATTAGGAGGATTGGGAAGGGGATGACACTCTAAATTTCTATAGACGTGTTAATAATATTACCTAGCCATCTATCATTCAAAGAAATACGACTTTTATGATCAGTCATCAGATGTCTAACTGGTTAGTTTTGCACACATTATGGTAAAGAAAAACAAATTTATTTTTAATATTTACCAATATTTGACTAGTTATATTGGTAACTAAGAGAAAATATTTTTTATTCTTTTTTTTTTTTCTATTCTGCTCTGTAATCTGGACCAACGAGAAACGCTGTGATGCACTTTTTAAAAAAATTTTATTGTTACATAAAACTATATGAATTTTTAATTTCTTAATTAATAAAAATTTCTTGTTCTCACCATGCCTAATCCAGATATCATCAACTAAATACAGTTCCTATTTAATTTTATTTTCCTTTAGGATTATATAAATAACTTACTTGATCTTATATCTTTATTTATTTCCATAATGGTTATCCAATAAATTTTATTGTGTAAATCTTTGGACACACGGTTCACACAGCATCAGTCAAACCCAGGCAGATTAGTAAGCTATCTGACTAATAATGTGATGAAAAACACTGATAGATGCAGCATAGTGTGCAACACAATGCCCATTTACCGCCTTTGTAAGACTGATCAAAGCTGTTTATGCCAGAGGTCATTTAGCCCATTATATATGGTGGCAAGAAACTTCATTAATCAATAATGCTTTCAAAGCTAAAAGTGCCAGTTAATTGCTGTTTAATGTTTCTTTTGATTATTTATGTTTTGTCTTGTTTTGTTTTTCCAAACAGGAGACATAATAAGATACCAGTGTCAGCCAGGCTTTACATTGGTTGGTAATGAGATTCTGACATGCCGACTAGGTGAAAGGCTTCAGATGGATGGAGCACCACCTACTTGTCAAGGTTTTTTCTCCTTTTTCTTTCGTGTTATGCTAGAAGTTTTCTATCACTTTTGTAGAAAACGCAGGTTTTCCTTCAAACCAAGCCAATTCAGAAGGTAACAGAGTTAAACCTTGCATGTGATTTATTTAAACAAATGGGACCTCTTTAAAGTTTCAATGTTTATGTTTTCTTACTAATTCTTCCATTTATTTCCAGAAATGTGAGGACATACAGTTATAAACATGTATGACAAAGACAACCTGAGAGGGGGGGAAAAAAAAAAAAAAGGAAAAAAGTACCCATAGACCCACAGGCTCATACAACTGTAATTTATGTAAACAAAAGCCATTTTGGATACTACTAACCATTGTGATACTACTTCACAATCCATCTGCTCCTGAGCTTAATATTCTGACATTTACTGCAAAATTAAAATACATTTCCAAATAATTCATAATAAATGCATTTCACTTACTTTTGTATTAAATGAAGAATACTGCCATCTTGGTTTTCTACCAAGCAGATGTTGTTTTTGCTCACCCACAGCAGTTTTAATTAATTAGCATATCTAAAAAAACTCTCTCATCTTGCGAAGTTCTAGCCTCTCCCAGCAACGTTTTAGAGAAAACGGAAAAGCATTTTCCTTTTCTTATTTCTTAGAGTTAGATTTGGGAAAAGGGCTGTCAGCAATTAAGAACTTCATATTTTTGTAATTTCTTCCTCAGCTAACTTGCACCTACTCATGAGGGAAATAGTCTGTCCCTGTGATAGAAAGAGGAAATGATCAGTTGTGTGAATTGAGAGTTCACTAGAAATATTAAAGTATAACCAAAAACCTATCACAGACATTTAATAAAAAAGTAGTCATTTGTAGGTATAGATTCAGTATGCACATAACATATATGACACAGTTACAGGTCTGTTTGCTTAATAAAGAGCTGGAGATTGATGAGGAATATAGAGGTAAAATAAATACATATATGTATCTCAGGGTGATGTTTGGATTTTTACTTTTAAGTTGTGCAGAAATCACCTATAATTTTTCCTCCTAATTTGATCTTTATTTCCTCAGAAAGTGGTTACCATATGGTGAACTTTGTACCTGTTTTTAAAAGGAGTAGCAATTAGATGAATTGCCCATAGTCAGCATGAGATTCCCTAGCTCATTCAGGATTATAGTACTAACGTCTTGAATGCTAGTCATAGGCTTTGATTTTAACAACTTTCCTTTGTTGCTTCTTTTGATTAGAGATAGGGAAGAAATTGGACTATATTAGGTGTGGTGAAGAAAAAATAGAATTTGAAGTGGTTTGTTTTTTTTACTGCATGTAAAGGCAATAACCTAGAATTTTTTGAGATTTCTATGAATCTAAAAATAAGGTATCTGGATTAGCACAAGACATCTTCTTTTCTAATTAGTCCTGCTGAGTCCTACTGAGCAACAAAATGTCAGACTGGAGTGTGTCTTTTATTTTCTACATCAAAGGCATCATGTCTGAATAGTGCTTACATTGTGTGTAGGTACATAGATTCATAGGATCATTTTGGTTGGAAAAGACCTTTAATATCATTGAGATGTCTGTGTTCTTGGAGCTTAATGGAGGATCACAAAATTTAGGTGTCACCAATTTCTGCTTTCAGACCGTGACTTTACCTGGTATTATCACTGACGGTAATAGTAATCTGAGGGAGGAGGAAAAAAAAAGTCTATCATTCCATCCATGGAGGTGTTTAAAAGGCATATAGATGAGGTTCTTAGGGCTTAATGCTAGAGTTAGGTTATGTTTGGACTCGATGATCTTGAGAGTCTTTTCCAACCGGAATGATTCTATGATATTTATAAAATGCAACACTTTAGTACTTAAGCAGGGCCTGCAAGAATATCTTATCTTCTAGAGAATGAAAGAAGAAAAGTGTTATGAACTGGTAACTTCTGAGGTTTTCCGGGCTTATTTTCAAAATAAACATTACTTTAGATATTTTTTTCAACTAGCTGACTTCATTTCTAAAATGAAAGTCTTTCTGTATTTATTTAAATAAAATGTGCAATGCAGATCTTTTAAACTCAGGAAAATCTTGCCTATCATATGAAACAAAAATAGTGTGCTTTGGAGATTTTAACCAGTCTTTCTGTGTTACAGTGCTCTGTCCAGCCAATGAAATGCGTCTGGATTCAACAGGAGTAATACTGAGCCCTGGATATCCTGACAGTTACCCAAATCTTCAGATGTGTGCGTGGACCATTACAGTGGAAAAGGGTTATAATATCAGCATGTTCTTTGAATTCTTCCAGACAGAAAAAGAATTTGATATACTTGAGGTGTTTGATGGTAACTATAGGATGCACAAATTTGAATGATACTTTTTCTATATATATGTGTTTTTATATTGCATCTGTGTAATCACTGTTGCTTATGCAAAACATTTTATGTCAGTATAAAAAAATGCTAAATAAGCAATTATTAATAAGCAAAATTCTTAAGCAATTAAAAGAACTGTTGTGTGTCAAAATTGTACTTAATTAACTATGTTTAGAAATAATTTTGTTTCCAAAGCAATATTGACTCTAGTGTATAGCATATAATGTCAACTCCTAATTTTAATTCAGATTAATTTACTCTTTGCTTGCAAAAGGTTTTCCGTGTATATTATTTGTATGCATATAATTTCTTCTATGTTATTTTAAACTTTGTAACTCCTTTTTTTCTTTTTCTTCTTTTTTTTTTTTTTTTTCTTCCTTGTTTCAAGGACCAAATAGTCATAGCCCATTGCTCATTTCTCTCAGTGGGGACTATTCATCTTCCCTAAATATAACCAGCAATGGCCATGAAGTATTTCTCCGGTGGTCAGCAGATCATGGCACCAATAAAAAAGGTTTCAGGATCAGATATATAGGTATGTAAATCAGACTATCTTTAATGTGTGTAATATTTCAATATGGAACATATTTATTTATGTGAAATGGGTAACGTAAGCTAGATTTTGTAACATTAATTGCCCAGACTGAAAGGAAATCCAATCTGTTTTATATATGAACCTGATGATACTGATCTTGTGAGAAAAAAATCCCAAACAACAAACAAACACCCCCCTCAAAAAAAAAAAGAAATAAAACAAAACAAACAAAAAAACAACAATGAACCAAACCCACAGCAACAACAACAATCTAAACAGAATGCACACCCTAAGTAGGATACATGAAACACATGTGCTGTGTAGAAATTTCAGTGAATGTTTCACAGGACTTTAAAATGGCATAAGCCAGTACTGAAAATTAAAGAAGCAGCTTCCCCCTTCTCCCTCCTACCATTTATTTGCATTCATATGTCTCTGTTCTTTATACTGGATCTTTATGCATTCATCATTAACACTTCTGGTGAGACAGAGGAAGAGTTGTCAACAAGGCAGGAGTGAGGACCTGTAAGGTGGAAAAATCTGAGACCTGAAGGACTGAACTCTTTAATTTAAGGTTCCCCAGAAGAAGCAAACCATATTACAAGAGATCATTTAATACGTCAAAAAAGCCAACATTGTGTCTGTTATTAATTCAAATGAACATATTTAAGAAGAGTGTGTGAAGATTATACTTAATAAAAATTGAGTTTTATATAATTTATTTCATGAAACTATTATACAATATTCTTGTTTTACAGGATAAAAATATTAATTAAGCTAAAGTAGATCTGTTGCAATTTACAGCAATTACACAAAATCTATATTTGATTTTTTTCATTATGAACAGAGTGAAAAGTACTAGGGATAGCATCTGTAGATACTGGAGAAGTTATTGGAATAAAGCAATTTCACTTTGCAAAGTAAAGAAAGCAATAAAGAATAAATAAAAAATATTTCTTTTTGCTGTGTTTTTTTGTTTTTCATCACTCAATTTCTGGCTACTTCACTATTACAGAAAAATAATTAGATTCACAAGAGTCTGTAAAGCAGTATTAGTGTCATCTTTTCCTTTAGGAGAGGACAATTTTCTCAGAGGTAAAATGTTTGTTGTATAACTAGATAAAATTCACTGTTGGCTAGACATGAAGTATTTTATGGTGCCTGTTTTCATTGACTGTAGTACTTGTTGGATCTCTTAAAAGAAAAAGAAGATAAAGTTCTTCAAACTCTTTTAGGATCACAAGGGAAGATTATTTGAAAATAATGATGTGCACCATATCCTTGATATTTCCTTCTTAAATATATATATATACATACTACTGAAATTTCTGCAATTGCAATAAACTTCATCATGAACTAAAATTCTTGAGCTTACTTGGTTTAAAAAAGATGGTGAAAAAAACAGTTATAAAAGTAAGCTATCACTATGTTTCCTTCTAGGCTTCTAAAACCTGAAAACCTTATAAAGCCCTATTATTTCACCTTTATACTCAGTGAAATTCCTTGATGATCAGAATAAAAAAAGAACAACTTTTAGTGATGTTTTCTTAACTTGTTGTCAAGTGTCCTCTGAATTCCACAAGAATTTGTCAAGAATTGTCATCTGGATTCTAAATGCATCTTTTATTTATTCAATATTTATCTTTCAAGCTCTCTACTGTAGTACTCCAGAGTCCCCTCCACATGGTTTCATTGTCAGTCAGACAGGTGGACAGCTCAACAGCATGGTTCGTTGGGCCTGCGATCGAGGTTTTCGGCTCATTGGGAAAAGTACTGCTGTATGCAGGAAGTCTCCATACGGTTATTACTCATGGGATGTTCCAGTCCCAGCTTGTCAAGGTAAATTCTTTCATTATAAAATAATACACAAATAAATTTTCCTTTTCCTTTTTTAATGTAAGCCATGCCTTTTCTGACTTGAAATGAATAGAATGTAATAGTTTAATGGTCATGTCTCTGTACTGAAATTTTTCTACCTAATAAAAGTGAAAAAAAAAAAAAACCACAAGTATTTTTAAGAAACAGTATTACAGTATTTCAACAGAATTTGCTGGACTGGCAGATGCTAAAAAAATCTACATCACTGTAAGAAGAAAAAAATCCCAAATATGAAGTATAAAATTATTCAAAAGGTTAATTAAAAACTGAACATTTATTAAAGTTCATTTATCATGATCTAGGAACTATATAAAAATCAAAAAGACCTCAACCTTGCTACATTTCAAGAATGGGAAATTGCCCAAATAAAGCATTGCCCATGATGCCAGTCTAATCTTTCATGGTTTAAATTGAAATTTAAAATATAATTCATTAAGTTAACTGTATATTTAATTTCTTCTGCATTATAAAAGCAAAACATATTCTACTTAATAAGAAAAAGGAAATAGTTATTCAATAACCATCACAATTGTATTCTACTTCTTCCTTTCCTGAAAAGAATGCTATTGTTCTGATAAATTACTTATGTCACTCTTCAGTGAGCTATTAGGACTTCTTTTTTTTTTTTTTTTTTTCTGGAGAATTTGCAGGTGTGTTTATTCAACATATGTACATTTTATTCCTATTAACCAGTGGAGATTAATGCTATAGGAATGTTCCATATTCATTTCCCATATTTTTTTTTTTCACAGAAAGTCTCTTAACTGTATATTTGTAAAGCAAAACAAGCTAAACTTTATCAAAGGTGAAACAACCTCAGCCTAAAAGCTTTTTGATAAATTGCTATCAATATATACAAGGTGTGCCTGTAGTTTTCAAACATGAATGTCCTCAAAAAAAGTATGTGCAGTGCATTTTCTACATATCATTCATTAGTTTTTCTCCTCTTCCATTATCTAAGGACTGCCTTCACTTATTTGTGGAACACTTCGTTGTAGAACTTGATCAGACTATTAATTAGATGTATCAAACAATATGGAATGAAAAACAAAACAAAAATAGAAACACAGCAAACAAAAACAACACTTACTGAATTCAAGCAGCAGATGATTATTGTCAACATACTGAGTAAAGTTCAGTGATGGAAATTGTTTCAATAATCAAACAACACTTTACTAACAAGTTAAGTGTTTAGTAATCTCACAGTGTCTGATTAAGCACAAAGACTGTTGGTATCAACTGTCAGCGTATTGAAAATTATTTAATGTAAGTATTAATTTAATAACAGCTGTTTATAATTACATATTAAAGGAGGGCTAATTTTGATACATGACATGGACTTTATTCTTGCTTCCAGCAAGACCTTCTGTGCAGAAAGAGGTTTGCGGTCAAGATGTGTAGCTGCAACTCAAACCAGCAAACTCTTTAGATTCAACTTAAAGATACATTATTACTGCAAAGCCCCTCAAGAACAAGCTGCTTCTATACAACAGTCATACATATAAGCTCACCCTTGTTTTGCTGAGGTGAAAATTATCCCCTATACCCATATGATACAGATGATTTATGATATGATCTCTTGTAAGAAAAGGTTGAGAACAACATCAGTAACTATCCCTCATGTTATTTCATAGAGGATATTGATGAGACACAAGGACTATGCCTTTTCCCCTACTACTAAGCAGTACAGCTTCACCACAAAGTAGTTCTAACTCTTTGAAATATGGGCTGTGGTTTTTAGAACCTTGTGATATAGAATATGAGCATTATTTTAACAACTATTTTAATTGTCAGTCAGTATTTACCAATTATTTTGCTAAGTGATATAAGTTGACAATGTTACAGTCTTACCTTCTACTTCACATTCTCTGTTATGTATAGAATAAATAGCAAAACAATTTTAATCAGTTCTTTCACACGTCTGAATGTAGGGTTGGCACAGATGACCATTTAACACAACAACGAAAGTATTAGTTTTTTGGTTTTGCAATATCTTTAAAAAAATGCATCTCATTTTAATCTATTTTCTGTCTCCTAAATGAAGATTACTAGTCAATTCACAGTAGTAGTTACTGGCATCATCCTATAGGAAATGAGAAATCTAAGGACTTAAAATTTATGAGTTCTTTAACAATACCTCTACAATCAACACAGCTAGTGGCTTGTGATTGTTTGGGTTTTCTTTTGAACAATACTAAGTCCATTTCTTGGGAAATATTTTTTTCCAGTCTGCAGAATATTTCATTACTGTATTTAAACTAATGCTTCCTCTTTACATTTTTCATTTTGTATCTGTACCATTGCTATAACTGCTGAACCCGTTTGTGTAAGTAATGAATGCCAGTAGCTTTTTTCTTTTTCAAGTACATGAGTAATGTTATAGTAATTTTTAATATTCTCATTCTTATAAATATATGAGTAGAAATCTCGATCTCTGAAGCTCTAAATAGATAATACTAGCCATTCTTCAAATCACTTGCACTACAGGACTGACAGAAACTGAAAAATCCAGATATAACATTTTAACCTTGAATGAAACCTTTTTATATTGTTTATAGAAATAAACGTATGTCAGTAGAAGAGTCTCAATGCAGTAGCAAGGAATCAAAAAGAAATGCCTCAAGCCAGACTTCAGCAGCTGTCTGCAACCTGTTTCAATGTTAATACAAAAGAACCTTTCCTCTGGCATGGAAAGAAATACAAGGAAGCTGCTCCGAAGTGTAATATTGTATTAGTATAATGGTAACAATAATAAAGATTACTTTCAAACTGTTATTGCTTTTACTGTTGAGATATTAACTATTCTATTTATTTAGACATACATTAAACTGATCATAATGTAAAAGTATTGTCATCCTTTTATCTATCTCAGTTTTAATGATACTAAACCTCTTATCACAAAATAATAAAAGATTCTCATGATTAACTAAATTATAAGGTTTGATTACAATAAACTTTTAAAAGAACTGTTTTTGAAGGAAGAGTGTACCTTGGCCCGTTATGCAATAAACGGTGTTATTTGATTATACCCTAGTTAAACCAGCTTCTGCTTATCCTCCTTTTTGCATGGATAGGTCTGCCTAATGTTTGCTGCTGCAGTTGAGGTATCTAAGATATAATAGATAAGATATTATAATAAGATATAATAAACACTAACTTGGTCATATGTTTTCATTTTAGTGTTGTGGAAGCTTAGTTTCGGTGATATTAGGTGAAAGAGTAGAGTTTTATCAGATGTTTAGTAAGAAATGGAAGATGGGCTTTCTGGTTTAGTTAACTTGTCACTTTTTATCCCTCTGGGATCATGTCTTTGTACACCTTGGAAGATGGAATTCAGTGACTCTCTTGGGGCCTACACTGTCTCCTAATCACTGTTGTCTTATTTTCTTCAAAATGTGTGTTTGTCTCTAATTGCCTATAGACATTGTGATAGCCATGAGATACATATTTTTATGGTTACCCAGACAAGGCAATAAGCAAACTAATAATAGCTTTATGTGATCTTTTTTAGTACAGTATGCAGTTTCTTTTTATGGCAATTCAAGCATATTTTAACACTGATCCTATCACCTCTATTAGTGCTTTACTTGTGACTCAGCTGTGATTATTAGCTTTGGTACAGTGCCATACTGTTGTTATATTGCTTGTGAAGCAAATCTGTCTTATGTCAGATCAGCTCACAATAGGAGCAAAAATAGATTACTCCTTTTTATCAAATATTTATACACAGTCTGAGAAGCTTAACTTTTCATACCTCCGTGTAGGCAGATTAGGTCATTTCTAGGGGTAAAAGATTCCACTTCAAAGTCAAGGAATTAAGTGCCTAACTCCTCCCTCCCCGCCCTGCCCTGATTTGTGGGTTTTTTTGGTTTTTTTTTTTAATCTGGCCTGCTTTGGTGTATTGTGTATGTGGAAAGTATTGATTTAGATCAATTTAGGGCCAGATCTTCTCACACTTCTGAATAATAATAAAATAAAATAAAATAAAATAAAATAAAATAAAATAAAATAAAATTAGGTTTACACTTTCATTTGACAATATTTTCAAGAGAGTATTTTCTTTCTGCTTTGTGAAAGGAAAAATAGAGTATTAAAAGTTCATTTTAATGCTGTGCCAGAGGTCACACAGTACAACTGATGGAAGAAACCTGAAGTACAAACTAGATTCCTAGTGTTTCAGGCTGGTGTTTTACTCATTCAACCATGCTGATCATATTTTTTTGCACATATTCTCTGTAATCTTCTTCATTTTAAATTGATAACTTCAGAGTTACGAACCATTGTTCTTACTTATAACCTCCTCCATGAAAAGACAAAAACTTCCTGAGATTTAATTCCCTACGATTTTAAGGGAACTTATTTGTGGTCTTAAAACACACACTAATGAGTTAAAAGTAATTTTCATGAATTTATGACTGTTGATGTTACAATGCATAAACCCTTTGTATAGGCAGAAGCTGATAGTAAAGAAAACATAAAATAAATATATCTTTCTCTTTACTCAGCAATATCTTGTGGAATTCCTAAAGCTCCATTAAATGGTGGGATATTAACCACAGATTACTTAGTTGGCACCAGCGTTACGTATTTTTGCAATGATGGGTATAGACTATCAGCTAAAGAACTTACTACCGCAGTCTGCCAGCCAGATGGTACCTGGAGCAATCACAATAAAACACCTCGCTGTGTAGGTAAGTAACATGTTAAAACTCTCCAGTGAGTAAGAACATGGCTGTACATTTTATTTATTTATCTAAGGTACAAGTCTTCATATTACTTAAACTTTCAGCTTCAGGTTACTTTAATCTAGAGTAATTGCTGGTATTAAATTATTGTGAAATATGTATTCAAAATGTGTATATCTGAGATATATATTGAAACTTTCTGTCACAGCAGAAGAAATACACTGGAGACCATGTAATACATTCAAACTGATAATTAATTTACAGAGAAATCAAAGTTAATGGTTGAAGAGGTTTATGCAAAAGCCATCTCTTCGGTGAGAGCAGCACATTTCATGTACTGATAACAAACCCTGTTTACTATTCAGGATTGTAAAGTCTCTGGTATTCTGTGATACTTGTTTGAAACTGCTGCTGATTTTTTATATTCAGCCCAATATTATAATCATACACCATCTAAACTTGGGGTAACATTACTGAAGAGAAAATGCATGTTCAATCCCAAAGAGAAGTGGATACCGTCAGTTGTAAATGCAGTATGAAAACCCAAGTGATTGTAAGACTGATACAGAAATGTCAGAGTGTCTGATACACATTAAGATTTGGATTATCTCACCCAGTGAATCTTGGAAAGGAAGGAAAACATGCCTTTGTATAATTTTCAAGGATTCTCCCTTTTGCCTTTTTTTTTTTTTTCCTGTATATCACATTTCCTCATACCTTTTCCTCAATCTAAAGAACCAATCTGAAAGGTAAGAAACAAAGTAGTACCCAGTAAAGACTTTCCTGTGTCTTTTTATCATAGAAAAAAAAATGTTGTACGTGTTAACCTTTTTCTATTAGATTAGGGTGGTAGAAAGTTTTTGTTTGGTATTTGGAGGAAGAACACATAGAATTAAGACATGAGATAAAAAGGTGTAGCTTCTGAAAAATCATGTTGTTTGTGGATATTGTTTTATCTGTCACCAATGTGCAATCTCTCCATATGGGTCTTTAAGATCTCAGAGAAATTACCTGGATGAGCAAATAATTCCTTTATTGAAAAGCAGTTAAAATTTTAGTAAAAATTCTTATGTCTGACATAAAATGTCACAGGAGTGACAGTGAGTTCAACCATTGTATTGATTCTATCTACACCAATTGCATAGCTCTGCATACTCAGTCACTGATCTGTCTGGGCCATTGATCATTATTAAATGAGACAACTTGTAGCTACTAACCACAGACAATTTCAGATACAGCCTTACTCTGCAAATATTATGTCACTGTGTTTAAAATACATTTCTGAATTAATAATGGTACATATTTTCCTAATTTGCCTGTACTAAGCCACAAATAACTATGTGTTTTTGTTATTTTGGAAGTTGTTACATGTCCAAGCATAAATTCTTTTACACTGGAACATGGAAGATGGAAAATAGTGAATGGGTCACATTATGAGTACAAGACAAAAGTAGTTTTCAGCTGTGATCCAGGGTATTATGGTTTGGGACCAGCATCTATTGAGTGTCTTGCTAATGGCACCTGGAGTTGGAGAAATGAACGACCTTACTGCCAAAGTGAGTACATATTGTATCTCCATCTGCTGTACAGATTTCAGATATAAATATTTTATTTAGCTAAATTAGAAATTAACTAATAAATATTAGGATAAGTTAATTAGAAAAAGTTTCCTGACTGGAATTCCTGGTTATCCTGAAGGCTGATACTTACAAATACAATCCATTAGGTTCAGTAACAAGGAAATATCTGTAAGCACAGTTTCGGAATTTAAAGGTTCCTAAATCTATAGAGGTAAAAATAAGTAATAGAGAACATTTTCCTATTATTTTTCTAGGTCAGGAAAGCTGTATAGTCTAGAAATGCAAAACCTTTGTATCCTGTCTATAAACTTGATAAATAAAATAATCTCTCCTTTCAGCTGGTTACTGTATAGTGTGCAAGTCTACATCATTCTTTCTGTTGGCTGGTATTCTGATGACCTGCAATAGCTACTTTTGAAAAAAATAAGTGATGATTATTCAGACACTTTAAACAGGTTAAATGTGTGGTTAAAATTATGTTCCCCTCCTCCACTTCTGTGAAAAGCAGGTTTATTTATTTATTTAAATTTAGACATCTGTTTTTCAAAAGTGTTGGGTTTTGGATATACTGTGAAACCCCAAAGTTCTTCTTCATTGTGAAACACCACATGACATACACTCTGAGAGAATGGGATATGACTATGAGTTTGGTGCATGTATCTAAACTGTGTGTATCTGCATGTATGTATGTAAATCCAGACATGTTTAAAAAACAAAAAACAAAACAAAACAAAACAAACAAACAAAAAAAAGCACAGATAAGCCAAATAGCTGTGGGTTAAAACGTATTTAGAATTTATTGATATTTGAAAATAAAAAGGGGGCTGGAGAATGCAACTCCAAAGGCAGGTAATTACATTGGAAATTAAGTTCTTTATAACATAGTGAAAATTTCATTTATAATTTAGCTGATTTTTAAAATTAATTATGATATTTTTCCTATACCAGTGTTAAAAATACTGTATATGCATCTGTATCTATGTATGTCTCTGTGTACATAAATATTTTAAATACTGTATATGTACTTGTAACCTTTTTTTCTTTAAAAAAACAAACATATTTTCACTATATTTTGGGAAGTTCTGTTTACAGTATTGTCACCTACATTTCTTTTAGCATAAAGTGCACTAAATGTTTCATCCTTTGGTAATCCACCTCCTTGTTTACTAATGATAAAGTTCTTTTTACTAAGTCTTAAAAGAAAATTATTGAAGAAAAAATAAGATTTTTTAAATAAAAGGTGCTTTGAATTGTAAATTATAACAGGGAATTCCATACACGTCATTCACTTATTGTAACAATATATTGTGTGAGTACTAGGAAAGCATTTAATTACGAACTAGGAGATAATAAAGACGTCTTCCCAGGAAACCATAAAGACAATTTTTAAAATGGCAACAACTGTGTTATTCTAATATTAAGAAAAACTTATTTATAAAATCAAAGTAATTAAATAGCAATTTAAATATTAAGTATGTATTATAATAAATATGGTAATAAATATATTATATAATAATATAAATTTTATATACTATATGTTATATGTTATATTATGTATTATGTATCATGTATTAGATACAATTTATATATATTAAATAGCTGTTTAAAGAGCAATATTCTGAATGGTGGGGGGTTTAAAATTTATAGAGACAATTTTAATTGGTTCTTCAGTATTATTTCCGGGGAAGTCTTTTTAATGCAGAGTTTTTAATCTATTTTTTCTACTGAGCAAAATACTTAAAGCTGTGAAATTTATTTATCTGTTTGAATGGTATAATTGACATTGCTGGTTGATAAGTGTTATTGTATGTATTTTGTGATACTCAACTGTACATTTCTGTTTTGATTTTTTTTGCTATTAAGTTATTTCTTGTGGAGAACTTCCTACACCTCCAAATGGGAATAAGATTGGAACTCAAATCACATATGGATCTACCGCTATATTTACTTGTGACTCAGGATACATGCTCGTTGGCTCTGCAGTGAGGGAATGTCTGTCTTCTGGACTCTGGAGTGGAATTGAGACCAGATGTTTAGGTACGGATGCTACTGTCATGGCTTCTCTATTTTGTTTATTTCTGGTAGACAAAAGTAAGCAAAGTGAATCAGCTTATCTCTTTCTTTTGTCCGAGACATTGAAAAGAGTTCTGCATTTTAAGAAATGTGTGTGGCTGGGCTGTTTTTCTCATCAAATTATAGCTATGGTTACCTTTCAATATCTCTCCAGTGTGCAAAGACTGTGTCACTGGGTTGCTGAATATGTCTCTAAAGTTGAATATAAAAGAATATCCATAAACTGAGACTTTCATATAAATCTGAACTAAAATATACATTAAATATAGGGGTTTATTACAATGTCACTTTGTACAGATTACTCTTCACCTTTCTTGACTACTGTCCATCTGAAATAATTTTCTTTCCATACTTCAGCATTATTTGGTGCAAATTTTCACTTAAGCTTAATCTGAATGACTCATGAATGAGCAAAAGTGTTGCTTATGAAGCTACAAGTCTGAAGCTGGAATGTATCCTGACATATAACTGAGGGAAACAGATATGATTTGAGGATCAGGATGAGTACTTTTTTTTTTTTTTTTTCCTATGCTAATGTAGCTTACCAGGAGAAAATAAACAGACATTTCCAAAAGTGATGAAAGTTGAGGTGGCAGAGATCAGTATGTGCTTAAATGAATGCTGGAATAAGTGCTGAAATAGTGAAATAGTCATTTGTTGGCTCTTAAAATGTTTCCTGTATTACTTTGCTTGTAATTTCAGAAAACCTAGTTAAAACAAAACAAAACAAAACAAACAAAACCAAACCCAAACCCAAACAAACACCACCACCAAAACCAACCAACCAACCAACCAAATCCCACAACCAAACAAGGACAAAAAACCTGGGGTAAAAATAAGAAGCAAAAACATAGCATGGTTTCAAAAGCCATTCTGTTGGATTCAATCCTTCTTAAAAGCAGGAGGTGTTTTATTAGATTATTCCTAATGATTATGACTTCTTCCTAGAACTTTTTACATTGATAATCTAATGTACAATGTTTTGTACTTTTTTTTGGGGTGGAACTGAGTTCCTCTCAGTTGTGTTAGTTGTGTTAAAAAAAGTAATTTTAGAAGATGGTTAGACATCATATGAATGAAAACCATGTGAAAACTGGGACAAAATATTTTCAACCAATTGTCAGACTCATTAGAGATATCTCATACAAACTTTTTGTTGTTGTTGCTATTCATTGATAAACTTACTCCAGCTTTTCACATTGTTTCTTTAAGTTGTTAATATATCCTCTTCAACTCAGCTGGATGACACTTAAACCTGATGTATTGATTCTTTCTTCTTTCTGAATCCCTTCTGACATCTAAACAGATCTGTTGATACTCTCTCTCTCTTATTTACCAAAAAAATATTGCTGTCATTTACTACATATGTGCTAGGAAGAATTAGCAATTGCAGAAATGATAGGTGGATTCAGTTCTGTAAGTCAGTATTCAATCTGAACTCAAGATAAACAATTTAATTTTTAAAGGTCTGTAAGATCTTATATTTTGTTGTAAATCCTGTTATTATTAAATGATGTTATATTTAGTTCACTTGGAGAACTAAACAGGACTTTATCAAATGCTAAGTTTCCGTATGAATTAAAATGCAAGAATGAAGAATGGCATTGACCTGATCAATAAGATGTATAGATATTTGTTTCCAATACATGATTAATACTAGAAGAGTTTTCAATAAAGACAGACAGGTAACAGAAAAAAGCTAATTGTGTTAGAGTGAGCATTAAATGTCAGCATTTGTCCACACTCACTCTATTATAGTATCAAGGACATGTTTACGTATGGTTCAGAGAATTTTCCTTGGACAGTGTCTGGTCTAGTCTTCTGGGCTGAATGTTATCATTACTTATAGGGTTCTAACTTGTCAAAAACACCTGTCAATAATTTTGACCTCTTTGCCTCCAAAAGGAGATAGAACACTAGTTTTGTGCACCTAGAGTTGAGCTTCTCAATGTGCTTCCTCTGAAAGGAAGCTAATTTTTTCATATCAAGACCACTCATCACATTTAAAAGTTGCAAGGAGGATCTGAACAAAAATGCTAATGTAGACACAACCTGAGACGACTTAGATGAGAAAATTTTACCCCAGTTTTACTCACATTTCTCTTCCTTTGTTTTTATATAAAAATATAAATTCCAAACACTAATGAGTCATTAGTGACAGCCTGCTGCTCACAGAAAAATACAGTGACACAGGAGAAAAATGTTACCCAGTAGCTCTGTACAGAGCAAAGCTGTCAAGGTGGTAAAAAGAGTAGGAGACATACCAGCTGGGGCAGAGCAACCATGTAAGCTGATAGTGAAGAATATGCAGTACATGAATCAATCAGTGTGTGGGACAGATAAGAATCTGCCATTTAGTTCCTCCACTCCATTCATAACTGAAAGATAATGTGATAAGGGATAAAAAGGTGGTGTTTTGTTTTGGTTTTTTTATAAGACCAGTTTATAAGATGTGTGTACATTAGTGAATGAAGGAACCAGTGGGAAGGTTAGATAATCATCCTAAACATACCATTCATCCTGAACAGTTTTAGTACAGCTTGAAGAGTTGGTGAGATGAGGAACTTCTGAAACTAGCAGGAGAAAGACACCAAACCCTGTGTTGTCCAGGGTTGTGCTAGTGTCATTTCAATACTGTGATTTTCTACAGAAGATGATGTTTGTGAACTGAAGGATGCAAAAGAAATATACCTTTCTGAGAAATGCAAGCCCTTTAGTAAAAAAACAAATTCCAGCAAATAATTCTTCCCTGCTCAGCTGAGGTCATCTTGACAGGTTAGTTAACTTTTTTTAATAACTCAAATCTCTTTTTGCAATAATATATTGATATGTAGATTTCTTTCACGTCTAGGCTCATGTTGGGCATTACTGACAGCTAAAATAAGCATAGGCACGTTTTTGCCATTTAGTGTAAAGATTCTCTATTCATTTATTCCTCTTCTTGTATCCCAGAGAATAACCTTCAGAAAAGAAACCTAATTTGCAGCTGAGGTTTCAAAGGTTCTGACACTAAGTTATTATGCTCATTCTTCATTGCTAGAGCTGGTTTTCATGTCAAGTTAGGTAATTTATTTGGTGCTCACACATTATTAATACCCTTCATTCCTATTTTTTGACTAATTTTGATTCTTAATAATAGTTCGTGTAGTTATTCAACTCAAGCTTTGCTAGACTTTGAAAACTTTCCACATTCACAAAAACCCATTCAAAACCCTACACTCACTATTTATGTATGTATATGCACCTATATATATAGATGCAAGCACATAATACACAAAGCATCAAAGGCTACAGAATGGCACTTCAAAAATACATTTCAGAATGTTAAAAATGGGAAGTAAATATCTTTATTTTTCACAAATCCTTTAAAATAAGACTTTAAAAGGAATGTTCTGAAAAACAACAGCATAACTGATCATAAAAGTTACCAGGATATACAGTAATGAATATGAGCATGTCCTTAATGTATAATGAACATTTTGGAATTTTTCACAGGTATCTTAAGAGAAAAATAACAAAAGAGCTGAATTCTACTAATAGTAATGAGGAAAACCAAAACAAAAAAAACCCACTAGCTTTTAGAAAATAATACAACAAAACTAGAATAGAATGGAAGAGAAAATAAATAATAATTATTCCTCCAGATATGGTATGGGTGTGGATGATAGAGGGGGTTTTTGTTGGTTTGGGAGGTTTTTCTTGGTTGGTTGGTTGGTTGGTTTGTTTTTTTGGTTTTTTTTTTTTGAGTTTGGAGAAGTAGTGATAGCAACTATTATAAGTGAAAGGTCTGTCTATACTTCCTCTGAGGGAGACCAACTCTGTGGCTGTGTGAAAGAGAATTGGAAAATAAAGGAAACAAAGAAAAAAACTTCTGGAAAAGATTAGTGAGTCTCTGACTTCATTGCAACGTAAGGAATTTATTCAGTTGCATAAATTAGTGAAAATTTCAGTCATGTTCCCAAAAGTTCTCTTAACAATAGCTACGTATACCATTACATACACTTTCAGTAGGAAGCATACAGAACAACTTACCACATGCACTGACACGATACATGGTATTTTGAAAATTAAACAAATACATCTGAACCTATCGGGGTTTTGTTTTGGGAGGGTGCATAGCTGGTGTTTGTTTTGAAGTTTATTTTAATGTCTTAGTCAGACAAAACTTCCCCTGGAAAGCAGAGTGAAAACTGGAAATGAATCTTGCAAATCTCGAAGGGTTTTCATTTGCTTTTAAAATGTAGATGAAAAATGTGTCACAAGTCTGGCATATCCTGTTTTAAAATGGTATTTAATTCCTTAGCACTGTCACTATAAGTTTATTTAGAACTCTGTTGTGATAGAAATCCAGTTTTATAATATTATTCATAAATTTAGATTCCTTTATTTTTTAGTTTAGAAAACTTACACATCCCTGAGGAGGTTGTTTCAGTGGATGCTTGTTCTTATTGTAAAATGTTGAGATAGAACCTCTCCCTTGTCCTCTCCATGTGAGTCCTTGTGAAGAGAAAGTGTCCATCCTCTTTCCTGTGATGAGGTCTCCCCAGAGCCTTCTCTTCTCCAAGGACTAACACCTTCAGCCTTTCCTCATAGGGCAGATTCTCCAGCCCTTCAGTTATCTTCATGGCCCTCCTTTGGACCCTCTCTAGACTGTCTGCATATTTCTTCAGTGGTGGGGACAAGAATGGACACGGGACTCCAGATGCAGCCTGACAAGTGTTGAGTGAGATGGTTACATCTCCATCTCTGCTAGTAATGTCCCTGCACACAAGGCCCAGGATCCAATTTGCCTTTGTTGCTGCCGGGTGCATTGCTGACTTGTGTACAGTTTGTTGTCTGTCAGGACCCTCAGGTCCCTTTCAGCATACCTGCTACCCAGCCACACAGATTTTAGCCAGCACTGGGATCTTTGATTATTCCTTCCCAGGTGTGGGACCATGCAGGTCTCTCCGTAAGACGGCTTTCCCTTCTGATGTGTTCACCTCACCACCCAGTCTGGTGCCATCAGCAGACTTGGTGAGGGTGCTTTCAATCCCATCATCAAGATCATTTATGAAGATGTCGAACAGCATGGGACCCACTATTTATCCCTGTGGATCCCACTTGTGGCAGTCTGCCAGCCTTAGTAAAAACCATTGATCACTGTCCTCTGAATGTGGCCTGTTAGGCAATTCCTTACCCTTCTTGCAGACCACTCACCCAATCTGTACCTTGCCAGTTTGTCCAGGAGAAGTCTGGGGAAAAAAAGTGTCTATTGCTTTACTAAAGTTCAAAGAAAAAAAAAGTAAAAAGAGAAGAAAGCAAAAAAAGAAACTCAAAACTCAAAACAAGTTGTCAAACCTAGGGTCTGAGATGTTTATGACAGTGAGAGGAAGTAGGCTGAGAGGATGGGAATTTCAAGTAGTTTTAAATTTTCTTAACCTAGACAGAGATGTTCATGGAAGACCTACGGATGATTTACAATAAAGTTTTCACCTGTTGCAGCTGTGGTTAGTTTGTTGTTTTCTGTTGTTGTTTTGTTTTATTTTTTTTTTTTAATGTCCATGCACAGCTGTAGAAACTATAGTGTCATCTTTGTCACCTGATGTGTTGAATTACTTCAATTTTATTCCCTCTGCACAGGAGCGCTTGACCTTTCTGGTGATGTATTCGTCTTTCACTCTACGGCCATAAAGCAACACTAAAACAACACTAAAATCTTAATTAAGAATAAGATGAAATTTTGTAATTAAATGCAATTAGAAAATTATTTCCTTGGACATGATCTGTATCACTGCAAACTATGTAGTTGCAGTTCTGATAGAAACTGAAGTTTTGCATCTTGGTTTTTACTCCTCATCTGGTTAGTCCTATTATCATCACAAATGGGATAGGATTGGATAATTGGGCCCTTTGTGTAATGTTGAAGAAAGTATACTATGTACTGAACAGAGTACAACATTCCTGGAGAATCAAGAAGTACTCTGACAAAAATTTTATAAACATGTATTATGCTATCTTATCCTAGAAAATATAAAACAAATTTCAAGTACACCTAGTCCTTATGTAACATTGGGGGAAACAGGGGTGAATAATCGCTTTAATAGTACCGGATTTGGACTCCTCTTCCTTGTACAGAAGTCTTACTGCACTCAACAATTTAATCTCTGTGAAGGTACACATACAGCCTATATTGTGAATTTGGATGCTTTTATCATGATTCATACAGTAAAATACTATATGAGGCTTAAGATGTCAGATGCAAGTTATAAGAAAATCTGAGATTTGGCTTTTTTTTTTTTTTAAATAAGAATTTTCTAGCCCTGAAAGAATTCAGCAAAATTCAAAAAGTTACATCAGAGTATTACGAACAAAGTTCAAATGAAAAAACAATCCAAACTATATTGCATCTAAATGGCCTTTCTTCTTAGCAACCTCATGTTTTGGGGGTTTGTTTGTGGGGTTTGTTTGTTTGGGGTTTTCGTGTTTGTTTGGTTGGTTGGGTTTTGGTTTGGTTTTTTTTTTTTTTTTTCAGAGAAAGAGAGGAGAAAAAGAGAGCACAGGAGTTCAGGTGGCTGGTGATTTTTTTTTTTTTTCAGTAAGGTAGTAGCTGAAACACTACTTGTTTTCCTTGTTTGCTTTACTGTTTTTGCAGTGAGTTCTGTGCCATATGTCACAGTCTCTATGAGGTCAACCATTCTCAGGGGATTTTACATTAACACAGTTTGCTGAATCACAGTGCCCATTTTCTAGTGTTCATTAAGAAAAATAGTAACAAATGACACATGGTTCATTCTTTTTCCCAGCCTCTCTCTAGATTTCATATCTCTTTGTGACTTTCATAGTGTAATCTTTCATAGTTATTTCACATATTTTGAGAATATAGGGTAGAAGGTTAGGCTAAGATGTAGAAAGGTATTTGGTTGCAGGACATTTGGATGTAGTTACACAGACTGCCTTTAGCTCGAACATCTCTTCGAGATTCCTTTGAGAAAAATAAGGCAGAAAGAATGGAAAACAACCCAGAGAGTCAGATTCCAGCAATAAATTGTCCAAGTTCATTTGTTTCCATTGTAAGAAGGCTGTACTTATAACATCCACATGGATTGATATTTATAATATTATTTTTATTTGCATTTATATGCATTTTTATATAATGGTATAATGTTGTAATGTTATCTTTATTAAGTTTAGTCTTAATCAAAATAAAACTAAGGGGAATAATATAGAATTTTATAGGTTTTAATAAAAAGGAGTTACTCATATTTTTGAAAAGAGATTTGATAACATATGTGACATTTGATCTCTTTGCTATCACTGTCTTTTTATATTTTTTTTACGTGTCCTACCTATACAAATGTGATACTGCAGTTTTCCTCAAGTTAATAAAAATAAACCTTTGAATGAAGTCAATAAAAAATATTGAAACATATTCGACATTTTTTTGTTTTAATTATGGAGGTATCTTTAAAATTTATCTGGCATATTTACTGATCATTTTTACTGTTTTTTTGTTTTGTTGGTTGTTTTTTGTTGTTGTTTGTTTTGGTTTGGTTTTGTTTTGTTAATTTACTTTGAAAAACCTAGCTGGTCACTGTGGTATTCCAGATCTTATAGTCAATGGTCAAGTAATTGGAGAAAATTATGGATATAGAGACACAGTTGTATACCAGTGCAGTCCTGGTTTTCGACTGATTGGTTCTTCTGTACGAATATGTCAACAGGATCACAACTGGTCTGGTCAACTTCCATCCTGTGTGCGTAAGTAAGCGTGGCAACACATACAGATTTATGTTACAGGATAGATATTTCAGAATAGCTCCACTTGAGATCAAAGGTTCAAATGAAGTGTAGAAAAATAGTCTCGCATTTATTTATTTAAATTCAGCTGTTTAATTTGAATTATTGTGATTATGTGTTTAAATGTAATGATTCTGATTTTTCAATTATGAATTCACCATTCTTCGTGCTTGTACAGTAGGCAGACATGTTACTACTGTTGTGTATTACTACTGTGTGGGTATTATCCAAAATTTTATTCAAATTTCATGTACCTATTTACACAAAAATTATTTTTATTGTTATTGTATATACATTAAAAAAACATGTCCATGGGCTGAATGTATATCTTTGCTTGACAGCTTTACAAATGTTCACAGTTTAATGTATGATGCCAATTACTCTTTTTGGGAAAAAATGTGACTCCTTATACACAAATTTCTTATACCAGTAACATAAAGATAATCTATGTAATCAAAATAACTTAGTGATATTAATGGAACATACAGAATTCATTTTAACTTCCATTCATAGAATATATAGTGACTTTTTTGTCGGGGATTAGTATACTATACTAGAGGTTAAGGCTTGATGTTGCTTAAAAAAATTATTTTAGTTTAAATGAAGTAGTTTATTTTGTCATGATAAGCCTATTATACACAGAGAAAAAGAAAGTGTATTTGTCAGACTTAACAAGATTAATTTAGAAAAATAATAAAGTTTCTAGAGTTATAAAAATTTGAGAGTTAACTAATTTATTCTGTGATTATTTTTTTGTTTTAAATTACTGATGAACATTTTATTTATCAACAATTGGAGTTTGTTAAAACATAGAAGATAATATTTACACATTTTTGAATTATTTTAGGAAAATTAATTTGTGCTTTATTTTCTTAATATTTTTGCATCCGGTCTTTGTGAGCAAATAAAAGGAACTTTACCTCCTGTAACCAGGTCTTGTATAAATACAATAAAATTTTCACAATGCCCATAATGTTTAATGTATGCAGTCATGAATTTATAACTTCATTAACTACTTAGGCCTCAAAGATAAAACAAAGCGTGTTGATGCTAAAACATATTTGCAAGAAATAATACCTGAGGAACAAACTCACTGAAATATTTCAGTTTCAGACCATATGTAATGAAAATCAAGTGCTTGCTTTTCTTCTGATTCTTCAGAAAATTTTTCTTCAATTGCCTTGATTACTGCATGGCAAAATCTATTCAGTTTATTTAAATATTTTAATAAGTACTTGAACATTTGCTAAAATATGTCTTAGTTCTTATTCAGTTTAGAGAAATGTAAATCTTTCACAGAAAGCACTCAGTATTTTATCAAAACTTTACTGTTATATGATTATTGTAATGATTACTATATCATAAATCATGAAAAGTGTAATGGCATGTTTTGTTTGGTTTCTGCTTTTTTGTTTTGTTCTGTGGTAGCTGTTAGCTGTGGTCACCCTGGTAGTCCTATTTACGGAAGAACAAGTGGAAATGGTTTTAACTTCAATGATGTTGTGACATTCTCATGTAATACTGGGTATGTTATGCAAGGACCAACCAAAGCACAGTGTCAGGCTAATAGGCAGTGGAGCCACCCACCTCCAATATGCAAAGGTAAGAATGCAAACATTTGTAGGTTTTTCAAACTTATTTGGAAAATTAAGGCTGAAAAAATAAGCTGAAGATAAAGGGACACCGTCAAGACAAAATAATGCCTCTTACTAACAGGCATCAAATTATTAAAGATGTTTCATGATTCTATGATTTTTCAGTCAGGTATGTTCTACATTCAGTTGCCAGGACACTTGTTGCAGAGAAACTTTCTTATGTGTCTGTAGTGTGTACTGATTTTTTTTTAATGGTTTCTACAAGTTCCTTAAGCAAAATTACGCAGAGATAATTAAGAGCTTAAATCCTCAAAAAATATTATCTTCATTTTTAGCCAACACGAAGCAATGTACCTGGTTTCCCTTTTACATTTCCATTGACCATGACTTTTAAATTTTATTCTAATTTGTTATTATAATCAATTTGGGTTGGTTCTCAACACTTCAAGATATTATATTTACATTTATTTCACTGAAAAGAGTATTCTGAAATCAGTCAGGTTTGAGTTTTCATAAGCACTTTTAGAAATGTTTTATCACCATTGTCCTTTTTAAGTCTGCTGTTATGTGCTTCTTAAATGTTTTAATTGTTCTGATTTAGAAAAATGTGTTTATTGCTATAAACTGCTTTCACATATACCAAAATTGTATTGATTCTTTTTCAGCAGCTTCCAGCAGCTTCTGTGGATTTTTATCAGTATACAGCCTAAGTCATGTTATATATTTCTAATAATTTTATATACTGTATTTTCCTTCCAGTAGTTTTTTTTTCCACTTTCTTTTTGCCACTTTGCCTTAAACGATACTGCTGAATACTTTACAAAACTGAAATTTCCGAGGACATTTTGTTCATGAGAAGTTATTATTTTTAAAATTTACAATATTAAACATGTGTTGTTTATTAAAGGTACCTCATAAATCTCATTTTCAGTCTAGCTGCTATAAATCACCTCAGTGTTCTGGTGTTGCAGAATAATGTGCCAAACTCTCTGATATGTTATTGGCCTGTAGGAATCAGTAAATAAAGTGATCAGGTTATTCTCTGAAATTTTACATAGTCCTGAAATCTTCTATTGGTTTTAGAACAAACTTTAAGAATAAAAAGAAACATCTTTGTATAGAAAATTAT
Organism: Nesoenas mayeri; assembly: GCF_963082525.1. Taxonomy (NCBI): domain Eukaryota; kingdom Metazoa; phylum Chordata; class Aves; order Columbiformes; family Columbidae; genus Nesoenas; species Nesoenas mayeri. The sequence goes on from NC_137543.1 coordinate 18,519,028, forward strand.
TAGTGATGTCTGCAATGTGCAGTGAAATCAATTCTGATTAATACTATTTTGTTTTATTTGCGTTGAAATTGAATTAAAAAAATAAAAAGATGTTACCCTGTATTTGTATACTGCGGTAAGTGCAATATTATAGAGAAGGCTTCAGTCCTTTTAGAAAGCTAAATTTGCAATTGCTGTATGAATTCAGCAGTGCACTTGCTCTTGTTACATTGTCTACAACTTTGCTGAAGTATAGCCAGCTAAAATAATAGTGGAAAAATATTGGAATGGTCAAAGCTGCTTGTATTTTCTTTCAGGCATTCACTACACCAGATTTACTAATAAAAAATTTTCATCATTTAAGTACACGTTTAATAATATGAAGATGAATGTTCATATGTTATAAAACATTTGTCTACAAAAATGAAATCTGATAGAAATACAACTCAGATTTTCCTCCAGGAAAAAAATAACAAGTTTTCAATAGTGTCCATCAATATAACTGAAAAAATGTTTGTCATTTAATGTTAAAGAAGCCAAATTCAACCAGAAAGTTACTTCTATCAGAAAAAAATATATGTATTCTAGTCTTATGTTACCAATATTTCAGAACTCCTAAGAGGAGAGTATAAACAGATTACAACATTTAGGATAGCGACTAGAGACAGTAGGTGAGCCATAAAATGACTGCATTGAGTGATCTAGGTAGGAAAAATTATCTTAAATTGCATCTGGCTTTTTTTTATTTTTAGACTACAGAGCTTTTTAACATATTTTGATACTTTTATGAACACACATCCATGCACACACACACACAGATGTGTAAATTTGCATGAAGATACATACACATGTATGCATGTAAACATGCAGTTGATTATAAGAATATAGGGATAGTAATTTTTACATGAACTGCAGTTTTCTAGAGGCACTTTGAGTAGGTAATGATGGCTATACTTGACCAGAGGAGTCTATTGGATGGAAACTTAAAAAAATCTCCATGACTCCCCTGATAAGTAGATAGCTGCAAGTCGCAAAAAAGGGGAAAAAAAATCAACTTCAGTGATTTTCCAACATATGAATCCTAAAGTAGTTGAGGACTCAAAAAATCCACCAGTATTCTTAACTACCAAACTATATCCCTATTTTTAAAGGTAAATACTCATTTGTTGGGATATTTCCCCGTTTTAGCAGAATCACCAGTCTTACCCAACTGAACATGTGCCTTTTTGCTCAAAACCTCTGGTGCAAGGGTGCACTACTATCAAAACGTTAGGATAGGAACAGAAATATGTTTGCACAACTGTGTGGGTTAAACCAAAGGCACATCTAGCCCCACTACCTGTTTCCAACTTTTTTTTTTTTTTTTTTTTCACTTTTAGTGGTAAATACTTTAACAGCAACATCACAGTCTGTGAAGAAACATTTCCTTTTATCTTCTTTGAGTTTAGCATCTCCCAGTTTTAGCATATCCTGGTTTAATATTAGCTTCCTAATTCAGTATCATTATATATAAATTTGGGGTACAACACATTGGAAGTTTCTCATACAAGGAACAGGAGAACATTTAAAGACAGTTTTAGTAGGCTGTATTTGCACAACTCTCAAATCTACGCTCTTTTTCTTTTTAGTGGTCAATTGTTCTGATCCTGGAATTCCTGCAAATTCCATAAGAGAAAGTAAAATCGAACATGGAAATTTCACATATGGCACAGTAGTATTTTATGACTGTAATCCTGGATTTTTTTTATTTGGCTCTTCAGTTTTAATTTGTCAACCAAATGGCCACTGGGACAAACCTCTACCTGAATGCATTAGTAAGTAGATAATGTGTATTCTGCTATAAAAAATGTGAACAAGATTAGGTATTATTTTATACAACATTTCCATCAGTCTTACGACAGCAATTAGATTCATTGTGTTTATATACATTTGTGTGTGTGCAGTAATGATGGAAGGTCTAAGGAGTGTGCAAACTAACTGTTGGATACCCTTATCTGCAATCTGTAAGTGGAAATCACAAAAATGTCAAGATTAAGAGTACTAAAAATTAATTATAGTGTGGAAATAACTAGCAATTAATGATCAAAATTTACCCAATAAACAACTGATAGAGAGTTTATCTATGACCATTTCTATGACAGGGATTCTAGAGAAATAACCTTCGATTATTGTACAATTAATATCAATGTATGATTCCTACAGTGACTTTGGCAGATTCTGTCTTTCTGTATTTTTTCTCTGAAGAGCAGATTCATGAGTGTGTGTTTGTGTGTGTGCGCGTGTATGTGCATGTGTTCTTGCCATAAAGATCAACTTCATGAATGAGTGTCTTTGGATATCAATATCTATATCTAGAATACCTTTTTGACATCTCTAAACATTTGTTTCACAGCTTTTGGTCTGTAATATTATGTATTTTGCATTTCTAATCACATAATGTGCCCCCTTCCCACAAACCCTAAAAAGGTCAGCCTCTTCACAAAGTTTATGTGTGGAGTGATGAAAATGATAACTACAAACTGTTTGAGCAGTGATAATAACCTTTTTTTATCTCCAATAATTATGCATTGTAGTGATTGACTGTGGCCATCCTGGCGTGCCTCCTAACGCGGTCCTGTCTGGAGATAAATATACATTTGGGTCTACTGTTCATTATACCTGCACAGGTAGACGATTGCTGTTAGGTCAGGCATCTCGCACATGTCAGTTAAATGGACACTGGAGTGGATCTCTTCCTCATTGCTCAGGTAATATTTTTGAATTAATGAATGTGCTCTGGTTTTGAATTTATTTTGATTTTATCAGAAGGCCATTTTAAAATCTGGAAAATCATGTATAAAACTGTCTCAATAGAAGTAAAAGTTAAGTTAAAACTATTAGCAAGAATATAATTTGTGAGAAGTAGGCTTTCTCAGTGACAGGAAATTGCACATTCAATAGAATGTTAAAGGAACTGGTTTGTTTTGAAAATATTTTCTCTGTTACTTCTGGCAAGAGTATTACTTTCCACAGGCAAACCTTGCATCATCATCTCTTCAAGATGATGGTTGGTTTTTGGTGGTTTGTTTGTTTGTTTGTTTGCTTTGTTTTGTGTTTAGTTTGGTTTTTGTTTGTTTCTGTTTGTTTTTGTGTTCTTTTGGTTTTGTTTTGTTTTGTTTTTCTAATTTCAAAGTATCTGCTGACTTTACATCCTAGGAATACAACTTAGTTATATATTACATCCGTCTTTATAATAAGGCCAAGTGGGTTCAACATAATTTCGGGATAGCATGCTCAGGTTTAGAGGGAACACTATCTAATCCTTGTAATAGATTAGCCTTCACTTGAAGTCAAGATATGTTTTCTGATCAACTTAATGCTTAGGGAAGTTCTATTTCACAATTTCTGTTTGATTAACAGCAATCATCAAGTGAAAAACAGAAATCCAAGTTACACAAAAATTTGAGATTTGTCTAAATCCCATTTCTTATTTTAGGATATATAAACATGGATTATGACAGAGGTTAATCATGTTGTCAGTTTCAATTCTCAATTACTACTGGAGAGAGGTTGTTTCTTGTAATCCTCATGTTTCCATTCTATAGTTTAAACAAATCAGTGGGATTTTGGACCTTTTTTTCAGATCTATGTATTTCAGAGTACTTAGATATTTTCAAAGGCTGAAAATAAGAAGAAAACAAGTAACAAATTTCTTGTGTTGCAGCTGTGCCAAAGCAAGAGTTGAAAAATAACCAATAGGCAATCTGACTGTGTTGCTATACCACTATCACTAAAAATATGAGGTTCTTAACAGCATCAGTAAATCTAGAATTAAAGAACAGTTTGAGTCAGAAGTGACCTCTAAAAATCATCTAGTCCAAGCCACCCAGCCATGGGCAAGGACATCGTCCACTAGAATAATGAAATAATGGAATCACAGAATAGTTTGGTTTGGAAGGGATGTCCACAGATGACCTAGTCCAACCCCCCTTGCAATGTGGATGGACATCTTCAACTAGATCAGGTTGCTCAAAGGAATAGGCTATCCACAACTTCTCTGGGCAGCCTATTACAGAGCCTCACCACCCTCATCATAAAGAAAATCATAGAATCATAAAATGGGTTGGGTTGGAAGGGTCCTTTAAAGATCAGCTAGTTCTATCTCCCCTGCCACCAGTTTGGACACCTTCCACTAGATCAGGTATATCCAGTATAAACCTACCCTCTTTCACTTTCAGACAGTTGCCCCTTGCCCTGTCACCACAGGCCTTGGTAAAATGTCTCCATCATTCTTATGCATTTTATATATTGAAAGTCTTCAATAAGGTCTCCCAGGAGCCTTTCCTTCTCCAGGCTGAACATCCTCAACTCTGTCAACCTATTTGCATAGGAGGGGTGTTCCAGTCTTCTGATCATTTTTGTGACCTATGTCTGGACCCACTCTTGTGCTGGGGACCTCAGTACTAGATATAGTACTCTAGCTGGGGTGTTACATATTGCAATTATTTTTCTTTTTCCTCCTGCCTTCATGTCTTCAGTGAATTCAGATATAAACTGATTGTCAGCTATAGTTTCAGAATTTGAATTTTTAATGCCTATGACACATGAATGATTAAAAATTAATGACATATATTAAAATAGTGCTTCTTGCTTAAAATCTTGGACAACATTCTGAAAAGAATAATTTTTCAGTATCTGGGCATTCTTCTGAAAACTTTTATGAAGTAGTTGCAGACAAGGGCAACATAAATATTTTTAAGTTGTTCTGTGAGTCCCTCTTATTTCAATAATCTGTCATTACAACCTGAAATCTGATGGAAACTAGAAAACTGGAACACTAAATTTAATCCCTAAACGTTCCATCTTTAAAATCAGAGGGAAATTTGTCACAACGGAAACAAAGATCAAGTTCTTATAACGTATGATATTTAGAGCTATGCACTAGAAATAAAAGCTTAATGCAAAATAATATTACTTAATAAAGAATGATATATTAATGTGAATTGCAAATGCAAACTAGTTTCATTAAAAATATTTTTACAGCTAGTATGCATGCATTTTTGTTTGGGGGAAAAAATCCTCTTTAGATAAAATCTAAGGCTACTTATTACAGTTTTCCATAGAGTTCATAAGAAAAACAAGGAAACAAGCAAAACCCCAGTGAAATTAAAAGACCAAACAAAACAAACATGCACACCCCCCCACACACACTAATTTGTGACTTACAAAAACAGAAAAAACCCAAAAAAATAGAAATAGACAAATGTCAAGGAATACAAATATGAAACCTGAAAATGTACATGAAAGTATCTAAGAAACCTTGCTGATAATAAGACTATTCTATAATCATCCTATTAAATTAAATTAAATAAGTGTTCAAATATCTTGTGATAAGTGTTCATAAGTGAGCTACATTAAAATAGATGTTTTTTGTTTTGTTTTGTTTTTTTCTAATGACAATTTCAGTAGCCAAGGATAGGAAACTCTAATCAACTCTAATGAATACATGAAGAAACACTTTTTGGACATAGATTCAAATGTTAATCATAGGGAATAAAATTCTGACAGAAAACAAATGTCATTTTCTTTATGTGTACTGTACTAAACTACAATTCTAGATTAAGAAAACTTCAAGATTTTTATTTCAAAGCATGTATCTGAAATCCTTTAAAATATTTGTAGTTTACTGTAAAGAATTTCCATATTTTGTATCTAAAACATGTGAAACCATTGGCTTTCATTACTAGCCTTGATAACTTTATTTCTTCATTTTTAATGCATGTTAAAGCCATAAACTTTGTATTTTTTGATAATTATATTAATAATAATAATACAGAATGTTCAACTGACAAAAGATACAGTATGCTTGTTCTTTTCATATATGGAGATGAATTCAAACAGAAAATGCTAAGTCAGCTAACATAGTGTAACCAAATTTTGTCACATCATACCTAAGAAAGTTTCCTTTCTGTTACATGGCACTTTCATGTTTCACTTCCTAGAGCTGGAAGGAATTGTCATGTCCCTTTGATATCTATTGGCAGTGAGAAACACAGTTTTCGCTCATCACATGTGTATCAGCTGGTGTCAGAAATATGCAGCCACTTAGAATTCCTTGTAGGTGCAGCAATGGCTGTGTACTTACTGAAGTGGTCTAAATACCCTCCTTGTTATTAAGATTAAATGCCAGTTGAGAATTTGTTAAACATGTGGGTGAAGAATGGCTCATAACTGACTGTGAAAATCATTTTGTTGAACCTCTGCATAAGGCAATAGAAATATGTTGTTATGATATCATTGATTATATCACTGTCACTTCATGATGTGATTAGTCATTTAGAAAACTAATTTCTGTAACCTTCAATCAAAAACTGGTGGGTAACTTCCCTAAGATTAAAAGAATAATAATTCCCAGTAATAATTAGGCTTTAGGAAATAACATATTATTTCTTTTACAAGAGAGATATGCAATTTATATTTGGCATAGCAAAAAGCCTGTTTTCATTTTTTCATCATAAAATTATTTAGGCATAATGCCAAGCGACTTGGTGAAAACTGAGCTGTTATTGTAGACACTTTACAAGTACAGAATAATTTATAGGTCCAGGCCCAAATTCTTCTTGGTCCAGATAAATAATACTGGAAAATGAAAGATAAGGATTCAAAAAAAACAAAAACCCAAACAACCAACCAAACAAACAAAACAAACAAAACTTGATCTAGGACATTTTTAAACTATTTTAAAAATATTTTCAAACTAAAGGGTTGTTGTCACCTAACTATCTATCTTGGACATGGAGTATTTTGAAAGCTTATAAAATTATTTTACTTACTATAATTTGAACCTATTTACAATTTCTTTTTAAATAGGGCTGGCAGGTTGCTTTACTGATCTGTGTCACATAATGAAATGTATAAACAGAGAAGAACCGAAACTTTTGAGTCTATGATTTTGAACCAGACAGTCAACTAGCTCTTATACTTACTTGAGTTGATTTATTATTTCTGAACGCATCAATATACATAGGACCACGTGTTTTTGCACATACGTTCTATAAAAGTTCACAATGTAATAAACATGGCTGCATTAGTTTGATTGTTCTTAAATTAAAAGGTTTAGTTTAAGGTGGGTTAATTTAAGTAATGATAAAACTGGTTTCTGAAGTAGTAAGGGTAGTTCACAGTCTACTCTGTCAGCTGCTTCATCACAGGGTTGGATAGGATTGGTTCTCTTTTGCTATTCCAAGCAAGGTTCCACCCTTATCTATGACTCTACAGATGTGCCTTCAGATTGAGGCTCCATGGCTACACTATTTTTTCAAACAAGCCTTTATGAGTTCTGCAGATCAGCTCCTGTAAGTTATATTGTTAGCTATATTGTTTTTAAATGAAATTGTGGGGAAAGAAAAAATAATGACCTATGTGAAATGAAATTAAAAATAGTAAACATGACCTACAAAACTGCAGGTTGGCACATGAACTGCCTTAACAAGTGACAAAAATTTGGTCAGCTTGTTGGACATATAGGACTAAATGAAGTATTTGCTAATACACCATAATTCTCAAAGCAAAGCAACCTAGTTCTACTCTTATTCCTTTCATTATTCAGTACTGTACATGCTTTTATTAGCAAAGAGATGTTTCCAACCAACAGTGTCACTCCAACAGTGTAGTTTACACACACACACTACCAACCAAGGCAAGGGAAGCTCTGTTTTTCCCTTTATCTACAACTCCAAGGTCCTAACTTCCCATAGAACCCTTAGATAGTGAGTTTGTCAAATTTAGTCTTCTGGGTAATTGAAGCAAGCAACTTTGTTTACTACTTCTATGTAAGACCCTCTCTTATTACTGTCATTTAAGCTTAGATAAATATCAGAAAATATGGCTATTCTACAGAAACCATTCTTTGCATAATTTGTACAGATATTTTAATATATTGTGTCTCTAATGTGAAACTTTAATAGGAGGTTCTTCATTAGTTAAATTAAAGCTTTCTAGCTCATTCTTAAAATAATTCTTCTTTATTTACATTAGTGTAACTAGGTACAAAATAATGCAAGTATGCTCTCAAAAATAAGGTACAAAATAATGCAAGTATGCTCTCAAAAATATGAAGATGTTTGAGTTACTTTTTGCATAGAAGAAGTAAGCTGTCCATGGACAAAAATCTGAATGGTGCAGCTCCAAGAATTCTACAATTCAAATATTTTGTATTGAAACTTAGTAATACAATATACCTTAATCTCTTATTACATAGAAAGTTAGCTTAAAGACCTTTAAAAACATGAAACAGCAGATCCTAAGTACATATTAAAATATTTAAACAACTGACCTGCTGTGCAAATACAGTGTTTCCTAGAAGTTCCTAAAATTTCTCACCATAAATAAAGAAATTGATGTATAATCTCAGAGATAATGGTGGTTGTTGTTGTTATTATCATTATTGTTATTATTATATTTTAACATTGATATAAAACAGATAGTAGAAAACATTAACTCTCTATCTTGGAATTTGCTTAAACATTTCTAGCTGAGGAAGACTTCAGCTTTCAGGCAGTCTTGAAATGAACTTTCAACATTTCTAAAAATCAGGGAAATTCTTCATGCCAGATGTACTTAAAATTGTTGACTAGAGCTTTCATTCAATAGCAAAACTTTTACAACTCTAATGATATCATAAAACAGGAAGTATTTTATGAACGTTTGTTATAGGCAAACAAGAAAATTATCTTTATGATCAGAACCTTGACTTCACTCAGAATTTCTGATTTTAAAAGAAAAGTGACCAATGTTTTGTGTCTTTTTGTTTCTCTATTCTTCTTTGATGATTCTGTTACCAAAATTTAATGTGATCTAAGGGGAATCTTGTAATAAATATAACTTCTGTTCTGTACTTATATAAAAAAAGTAAAAATAAATTATTTGAGAATCAAGCAATTTTGTAATTACAGATATTCACACCCACCAGGATATATGCTTATTTCTAAAAATATGAATATAAATTTATTTATAAATACCTAGAAACATATTTTTTAAATGCAGCATCATAAGATTTCATATTTATTCTAATCTTTGCACTCTAAATTCTAGGTGATACAGCTGGTTCTTGTGGTGACCCAGGTATCCCAGGTCATGGATCTAGAGAAGAAAACAATTTTAAAATTAAAAGCACGGTACATTTCAGCTGTGATGTTGGGTATATTCTCCATGGCTCAGAAGAAAGAACATGTATGGCAAATGGAAGCTGGACAGGAAAGCAGCCTGAGTGTAAAGGTAAATCACAGAAGATGTACTCTTTGCTTGAACAGTCTTGCTAAAAATATTAATCAGAAAAACAATTCTACTTTGTTAGTTTTGTGTTGTGAACTGTATATAGTTGGTTTTGGACTGACTTTTTTTTTTTTCTTAAGAAGTTGTTTGAAATAAGTTCCTGGCACCTATGAAGCTGAAAGTTTTCAAAATTTTAAGAAAAAAAAAATATACTGAGTGGCTGTTTTCTACTCATTCTTATGTCAGCATCAACTATATGTGTCATCCAGTACAAAAAACTAAGCAGGAAAGTAGACAAGTCCTCTAAAATTCGATTTTTGCTGATTTTTCCCTTAAAAAAAATCACTATCACCTGATCTTTAATTACAAGGATTGTACATCTGAATTTCAGAGAAATTATTTGCTTAAAAAAAATTATTTACTAATGCTGTTGACATTATTATTTTTGGTTTTCAATCAAAAATGAAATGCTGCAACAATTTTTTTTTTTTTTTTAAATATCACTTTAGAAATTTCAGGCTAGATGTATTATCATAAAAGAAAATTCTAACAGGATTTTTATTGAGAATTATTTACTACCTTAATTATCTTGATTCAAAAATAGGAAATAATACCCAACAGACCTTCTTCAAAGAAAAGCTTTTTGAAAAGCAGGAAGTAATTTGAGAACCTGTACTCTCATTATCCACTTTATCACTGTTGACTGCATTATCTGTATGAAATAGTGATCTAATTTTAAATACTTATTTCACAAGCTGGTTTTGTAATATCCCTTCTGCTGATCCTGACAGAACCATAAATGTATATATGTATTTTTATGTTGGTATTGTTGGTATCTGAAGGTATATGCTTAACCCAACTGAACTTTCTGCTGTTTTCCTTTGATCTTACAGAAATGAATTACACCTTTTATACTTTAAGATACTTCTGGTGTTATTTTTCTCCTTAAAAATCCATTGAAATGATGGATCGGGTTCACAGATACTGGTTGTGTTTAATATGCACACAGGTATATTGCTCTAGTTAGGGTCATATAGGTTAGATGTATCTATGTAATCACATAAGAAAGACACATTCAAATTCCAAGTTGAACATTGAAGCACTGGGAAACATCAGGCTTAAACCTCCCTATGAAACAGGATTTTGACTCTGTCCTGTGCTTTGAATTAGGCAGGGAACATACTTTGGTGGTGCTATAAATGTATACATACAACAGAGTCAAATTAAATCCACAGTGATAACTGTAGATCAGGCATTTTCTTGGGAGTTTGTCTTTACAGCTAAACTAGATTTCCTTTAATGCAGTTTTTAAAGGTGATTTTGTAGGCTGTGTTTCCCTACATACAAAAAGATAAAAGAAATAATTAATGCAAACAGCTATTTACTGTAGAACGTGCCTTACCAGTAGGTGGTGAAACTTACATTTTTCAAGATAACAGCACAGATTTCTACCACATAACACAGCTAGCAGCAAGTTTGTCCTTAGACATTACTAATTAAAAAATTAACCTTACTACATTTGAAAGTTATTTCACATTTTGTTTTATAGCTGTGCAGTGTGGTAACCCAGGAACAACCGCTAATGGAAAAGTATTTCGTATTGATGGAACTACATTCTCTAACTCGGTAATTTATTCATGCATGGAAGGATACATACTTTCTGGATCATCTGTAAGACAATGCACTGCCAATGGAACATGGTCTGGATCCTTGCCAAACTGCACAAGTAAGGCGAACCTCTAAGGAATAGACTTTCTTTATTGTCTGAAAGACAATAAAATAAAATATGGAAGTTGGATGTGATTAAAGTCTTCAGCATTATTTTGCACTACTTCATGCATAATTTCATACATTATATACTTTTTAAAAATGTAGTGCTACAAGAAGATTAATATATTTTTCTTTTTAATGACAGGCACAGTATAGTAAATTGTATAGACTGCTGTTACAGTTTAAGGGATCTGTATGGTTACATGATCTACCCACTTTAATTTTTTATTAGCATCTGTTTTTACTCTTGTTTATATTTTATAATATGTCATATCTTTTCCTTACTGCTCTTAACCCACCTCTATGAACTGTTCTAATGTTACATCATAGTATTATGAAGAATTACTCTTGTTCTCCCCAAAGTATTTTTTTTTCATGCAATTTTTTTTTTTTTCCTCTAGTAAGATAGACACTAGTAAGTACAAAAGGGCAAAAAAACACATGAAAGAAAGACACTAGTAAGTACAAAAGGGCAAAAAAACACATGAAAGAAATGAGGATTTTTTTTTTCTTTTTCTTTGAAATATAGCTTGAAAAGTTAATGATAAGAAGGTAGGAATTTTGAGAAGGTAGAACAATCTAAAGATCCGCTAAAGCCATTGTAGCTCTTGCTGTTTAAGTGTCAGTATGTGGTAAGGTTACAATCTTTACAGGAAGAGTGGAATACTCTTGATACAGGAAAATCTAAAGAGATGAAACTAGGATCAGGGCAAAAAAGGTAGAATATGTATTTTATTATACTAATGTAACTAAGAGAAACAGTTTTGTCTTTCACAGCTCTGTACTTTTTAAGAATGACAAAGAAAAATCTGTGACTTTTGAAGTTTAAAACAAAATTTATTTATTGTGTTATATTTAAAATAAAATAGGCTGATCTCAAATTTTCTTTGTCACTGTACTACCTACCTTTAGACTAACCCCCTGGTGTGTTTTCTCTTCTGTATCTGTAGATAGCAATTGTGTGGACATTTTTTATTTTTTTTTTAAATAATTGATACATGCAGCTTAATTAGTATCTGCTCACTCAGACTATGATAAGCTGTAGAACAGTTGTACTATATGCTTTGAATTTTTAATTCCCCAATTATTTAAATCAAGGGACCTGACCAGAATGCACTACAAACATGTAGTCACGGGTTTTCTCATCTTTGAAACCAGGATACAGAGACAGTGCCATCCATTTCACTCATGCTTTGGCATTGAGTTGGAAGTGGCCAGGAAGTGTTTTCTGCCCAGGAAATTGCTGCCCACAATTACTTAGAAGTAATAACAATACTATAGGACAAATGTTTACTATAAGACAAACTGTAAAACACATGGGGGATATATTTTGTATGAACTAGAATTTTTCCTGATGTTTGATTATTTCTGAAAAATAACAGTTTTTTGTCATTGTCACTAGGGTTCTCAAGATCTCTTACTCTGAAAACTGTTCTAGAAATTGATAGATTCAATTTACTAGATCTGACAGAAACTTACTTATTTTAATATTATTCTCAGATTATAATAATATAACTCTTTATTAACTCCTTTTGAATATTGAATCTCCTTAGGAGATTAAATTATCTCCTGACACTAGAAGTCACAAGAGGTTTTACAACTATTTCCACTCACTGAAGTACTATAGGCCTAATTTTGTCATAAGCTGTATCCCATGTTTGGGTATTGCCTCAATGTTCTCGACTGTTCATGTGCATATTAACCACATGAGCACTTACAAAGTGGTAGCCTTTTGGAGACAGATATCTTGAGTTTTCCAGATTCTCTTTTTTTCAGGATGTGCCAATGGAAAAGTAAACTACACAACAGATATCTGCTTCTTCAGAAATGAAGCTCTGAATTGATAGGAAAATTTCAGTGTATCAAACTGTGGTAAAGACATGTGGATTGTTTCTGGAGTTTTTTTCATTTTATAATCTTGACATTTTACTGATCAATATTGTACAGTCTATTACTTCTACTCTTAAACAGGTGTGTTGATATTCTCCAAATGTAACTGTTATACAGCTCCACATGCTGTGTTTGTCAACTAATTCAGATGGCATATATGTTTATCTTGTCTTGATGGAGATAAGGTTTATGACACTTCTCTCTTTTTCCCCTATAACTTCCTATTTTTGCCCTAGATTTTTCCTCTCACACATAAATAAATCACGTTTATGTTTTAAAACTTATTCCTCAACCATTCACTTGCAGTTATCAGTTGTGGAGATCCAGGAGTCCCAGCCAATGGCATGAGATATGGTGATGATTATGTTGTTGGACAAAATGTTACTTACATGTGCCAACCTGGATACACAATGGAACCAAATAGCTCCTTAATTCGCACTTGTACTAGCAATGGCACCTGGAGTGGAATAATCCCAACATGTAAAGGTACAACATTTATTTTCATTGTCAACTATTTCTTCTAGGGCATTTTCATCCACTGTTTATTGTAATGACAACCAAATATTTCCACATAAATCAAAATTTACTGTTTTTATGAATGCACTGGATTGATTTATTGGCTGCACAAACACTGGCTTCATCTTTTGCTTCTTTTCCCTTTTGTTTTTCATACCAGCCCAGTATGCTGAACAGTTTTTTGTTGCTTTATAGAACATTTAATTAATTTGCTGCTAAACTGAACTAGCCATTATGAAATTATGGTTTAGATTTGTTTGCTTCTTTGTTAAGGTTAGTATGTCATACCAAAAATGACCTTATGTATGTCCCTGTCAACTTAGGCATGCGATAGACACCTTTGGGAAAGGTTTGCATACATACAACCAAACTTCGTCAAAAGCAGAATGTTATGGGTTACCCAATCCATAATACTATGATTTTTCTCTGATCCCTTCTTCATTAGGAATACACCTTTGAGCATCACTGTACTGTATTGACATAATCAGCAAAAAGACTAAATCATTCTAGCAAATTTCCTAACAAACCTTTTTATGCTTCATGTGATTTTCTCCATGGTGAAAAATGAAAGACTTAATCTCAAGATCTTCCTTTTTTCTCTTTTATCACCTTCCTGATTTTTCTGTTTTATTGGAATTTTTAGTGATCTCTGTTGACATTTTAAGAGCAAAAAATCTGAAATTTACTAAAAGACCACCTTATCTCTGTCATCAAAACAATTTTGTCTGAGAAACTTGCTTGCTAAACCCTAAACCAGCTCTCTGGAGTTACTTTTCTCACTCTTCCTGATACCACATGTGTAGAGAAGCAGCATTACCATTTTCTTGTTTTCTTTCTGATTCATACTAAGTATATCTGATCTCTGTTCTTTTAAACTTAGTTGGTTAAGTTTATACTTACTTTGAGCTCATTCATCTTCCTTCTGTTTTGTTTTCAGGAAGTATGGTTACATATCTGGTCAGCAGTTCTCATTTTCTTCCCCTGAATTTCATTCATCAAAAAACATCAAATAATTTTCAGATCTCCACTCCATTTGCAATTTCTTTCCTTACTATGTATAATCCTCCCAGTATCTTACGAAGTCCAGTTTAATTCTAATTCATCTTTGATAATGCCGTTTTTGAAAGTTATTTTCACAATACGTTCTTGAGGATGTCAGACTTCAAGATGCTCTTAACAATTTACTTTTTATTTTTCTATTTGTATTCTATTTCTATTTGTGTAGAGGCTCTTAGCCATCCTCAGCTTCAATTACAAAACTCATTTTAAGAACAAAACAGCCATACTGGTCCTATTGGCCAAGAGTCTGTCTGTCTCCAAGAGCAGCTGTAAATGAACAGCTAGAAGACCATAAGACAATTAAGTATTTATGATATAGTCTCCCGACCTCAAATTCTTGGAGATCTAACTCTGATTGATTCAAATAGAACCATACAAAGAAAGAGTTAGGATGTCAATTTTGGTCTTGAGCTTTTGAATCTTTCCGGTTTTAGGTCACACATATTTACAGATTGTATAAAAACTAAATAATGATCATATTCAGAATCTCTAATGTTCTCAGAATTTTGTTATACTCTACACAGATTTGTGTGAGTTCACTCAGTAAGTTAAAAACTCCCATTTCTTTGACTGTGTAATTAAAAGTAATATATAACATGCAGTTGTGTGTTTTAAATGTACAACAACTGGTTCCTACTGTCAGGAGGAAATGCCAGTGTTCTCTGGTACCATTTTGTTAAAATAATTGGAAAATGAACTAGGCAGAAAAGGGATGCATAATTATCACAGTGCCATTGAAACAGAAGATATAAATAATTCTCTAGCTTTGCCTTGTTGGAAAAGGATGAATATTCATCTGTGGTTAAATATTCAAGTATTCAAACAGTGTCTTTTCTGCATACTTACATTTGTAATATACATTCAGTCCTTAAACAGAGAAATATTGCTGTACATATTTATACTTAAATCTCTGACCAAAATATTCAGACGGGCATTCTGGCTTTTTGCTGGGTATTGTTCTGATTTTCTGATTCTAAAATTCTGATATTACACCTACTTTCATGCTACTTCTTCTGTCTCCTTTCCTAATTATTGACTAGTATTTTTTCCTCTAATGTTCAGCTCAGAAGTAAAAAGATACAAATCTTTTTTGAAAGGACTAATCATGAAGCTCTTGGAGAATGCAAACAGACTTTAACTGCTGAGAGTGCTTATATTGACTTATTAAAGTATCATGAAAGTGTGGCAAAAGCTACCATGCCCTTTTTTTGGGTTGGTTGTTTAGTGTATTTTTTAGGCTATGAACCAGAGTAAGAGAAATAAAAAGAAACAAGAATAGGGTCTTAAAATTTAGTTTTGGTTTACAAGTTGGTAAGGTATTAGTATTTGATAATAGTACTACTTTCATCCAGCATTCTCAAACAGCCATGAGCGATACTGCAGCACATTTTGTGGTGTAAATAGCTGAGATTCTCTCATTAAAGTGTATTACAAGAATGGAGAAATGGTACATAGTGAACCTTCCGCAGATCACATTCCAATACACGGTACTCTTGATCCAGTGCCTCTGACTTCTTTTGAGTCTGCAAGATGACAGCAGTCTAAACATAAGTTTGAAGGTTATGAATGCATCTTTTCATGTCCTCTGTTCTTATGATCTATGTTTTCTGCTTTATTTTTAGTTACCACCTCTTCTCGTTTACCCCAACTGTCTCCACTAAAATAAATCATACTAGTTGCATTTCTTTCCTTTCTCTTTTACTAATACAGTTTCTGCCAACCTTTCTTTTTTTACCCCCTTTTCTCTTTCTCATTCATTCTACTAACTTTGGCCTGAGTTTTCCCCTTTCTGTTTCCAATTCAGATTTTTTTTTCCTTTAACTTCTTTTATAGCTTTTTTTCCTTCAGTTATCAATTAGCAGTTGCCTATTACTATGCCATTATCCAGTGAATAGCACTTTTTATCTTCATCACCACAGTTATGTCTGTTTATTTCTACTGTCTTCCTGTGGTGTTTTTCAGTCCTCTTTTCTACAACTAAGTAGAAGATGTTTCTGTTTCTTTCCTGGAGGCCTGGAAATGAGAAACTATACTAAAATACTTCTTGTTGGCCTTCTTAGAGGTAGCAACACTGACAATTTCAAGATGTTACAAATCTTTAAATTTTCTTTGTCTAGCTAGAATTTAGATGCTTTTTGGTGATGACCTATTGATGAATAGGTTACCTCACTTTGGTACTTAGAAACAGGTTTTCAAGTAATATTTTGGAGAAATCATCCTGGATTTTAACCCCTGGGCAGTAAAATCTAGCAAATGCCTAAGCTGTTTAACAGGAAGAAAGTATTTGACTATTGACTATTATTGACTATTACCACATTGACTATTATTGACTATTATTGACTATTACCACATTACTAAAGATAATTATACTCTCTGTTGTCTAAACAGACAAAACAAACAATTTTGTAGTGTACTATGAATAAATGTTGCATACTTCATAGTTTCCATAATGACTTTTAGGTAGTCTTCCTATTTGGTTTCATAGAGCTGCCTGTTTTATTTAAGACACTTCATCAATCAGCCACTCTCTCCTAAGTGGAGGAAATCAGAAGTACTAAGAAGTACTAAGAAGTACTAAGTTCAGGGAATGTAGCAAGAATACAGTGAGGAAGATAGCATGTCCTGACTACATTGTCCTCTAAAAAAGGTGAAATTAGCACATATGGTTCTTCTAGTAATTGTGTACACTAGGGATATTTACAGCAGCTGGGCCTAATTATTTTGAATATTATTGCAGCTGTTACCTGCCCAACTCCTCCGCAGATCTCTAATGGAAGACTGGAAGGAACAAACCTGGACTGGGGATTTAGCATTAGTTATGTCTGCTCTCCAGGATATGAACTCTCTTTTCCTGCTGTTTTGACTTGTGTTGGGAATGGAACATGGAGTGGTGAAGTACCTCAGTGCTTGCGTAAGTATTTATTTTATGCTTCTGTATTTCGTTAATCAACTATATTGCTCTTTTTCCTCTTTAAAGTTTTCATTTTTTTTTTTCCTTTCCTTCCCCGAATCCCCCAATCCCTCTCCTATCAGTGGCTCCATTCATTTCAAACCTGGGATAAACACAATCTTTCTATATTTTCCAAAACTGTAACATAATTTGTAGATTAAACTGTAACATAATTTGTAAACTGTAACATAATTTGTAGATTGAAGAAGATGTAGGAATATCTGTAGATCCTTTATGAGCATATAGGAAGCCTTAAACACAAACACAAAAAATATTGCAGACAATGCATACAAAGGATCAAGATTGCATACAAAGGGTTAAGATTGAAAGGTAGTGTCTTATTTTCAGATCCAGCTACATATAGAATAGAGGAGGTTTCATTATAATCTCTCTTATTTGCTCATTACTCATCCTAATTTTTTCTCTGATATCAGAGCTTTTTTCTGTTGGTAATATTGACTTGGCCCCAGGGTGGTTCTTGATTCTGAGAGATATTCAATTGATTGCACTGAATAAAAAAGTTCTCTATTTATTTGTAAAATATCTATACCACTGAAACTATGTGATGGTCTTGAGCAAGGAGTCTAATTGAAAGAGGATAATTTCATCTTTGTGGCTTTATAGTTTCTGAAGTTTAATTTGAGATTGCTAAGTATCTGAGCTTGCCAAATGGCTTGGTAACGTTGCAAAACTCAGTTCCCCATTCTTTTACTATTTTCTGCATTGTTCATCTCTGTCTTTCAAAAATGTTCTCTGTTTTGGCTATATCCTACCACTATGAAAGCATATCATATAGGTGATATTTTCTTTTCCTCTTTTTCATGATGATATTTTCATATCATCAACAATGGTTGCTGATTGCTGCTGAAACAGTATGTGCTATAGCTGGAACATGGTGAAAGGCACTTCTTCTGGAAGAAAAAAAAAAAAACAACAAAAAGTTTATTGTTCAAGTTCTCTAGATGGAGCTCTTCTAGAGTCCACTATATTATGAACATCAAAGACTGTGTAAAATTATTTTCATCATTTTTTTCTTGATTGAAATATTGTGTCCTTACATTCACTTTTGGATATCATAAATTATTCATCATCTTTTAGGTTAAAATACTCAATACTACAATATGCTGTGACAAAGGGGCTCCACCTTTAAACTTTTTAAAAGGTATAGTTAGCACAGAACGCAGCTGCCTGGGAATTAAAGGCTGTTTCATCCAGAGATTGCATTAACTGAATGTTGTTGATGGGCAATGGTTACTCGTTGGCTTGCAAGAGAAAACAATTGGCAGCCAGTGCTTGTCAAAGAGCTTAGACTGGCTGCCATCTGGCAGAAATGAGAGGGAGCTGTTGAAAGTCATTTTCAATGAACAATTGTTAAGCAGTTCTTAACATCAGAAATTTAGTTTCCAGATTGGTTCCGTAGAGCCTGTAGCTGAAGACATGCAAGGTATAGTTATAACATTGAATAATTATTCAGAATGGAATATAGTCACATCTTTGAGTGTTTGTCATCTATGACACAGTAAATTTGTCTGCTTAATTATTCATATAGTAATTTCAGTAAAAGACTGTTGTTTTTATAAGCTTGGCAATATACGATTAAAAAAAAAAATAGGCCTAAGCCTGAAAATTCCAAACTACAGATATAACTTGTTAATCAGTTAATGTCTTTGAAGAATGAGACTTACCTCACAGCCCCAGTGCCAGAGCTACATGGTCCTATCACTGTCAAAGGCTCTCAGAGTCCACAGGAAAATATCTTCATTGGGAGTGGGAGCACTCACAGAACCTCCAGTTTGCTGAAACCATAAAACCATGATCTGTCAATCAGACAATGAAGTTCACTGTGTGGCACTATTCCAAATTCATGTATCTTTTCAGAATTTGGCCTATAATTCTGCAGACAGTCCCATTCCACTTAAAGCCATTAAGCAGTGTACATTTCTGGTATGTATAGATTACTTCCTTTTTCTTCAACAACTTATGTGTGCATGGATTTCCCATACAGTCAGTGTCTGCAGGAAGAGGAAGAGGGCAGAAGCATTTCATGTGAGCAGGTCCTTTGGGAAGCTTAAGGCATAGGTGATGAAGATTGAGATCTTAGAAATGTATTTTGAAGGTGATTGTTTTAAGAAATGTTATTTAAATGTTGTTTGTAGAAGATAAAGATAGAGCAGAAAATTCCACTGTTGCTACAACATGTCTTTTTAGAAATATGTGATTGCAAACATCTGTGTTAGTGTTTTCTTTTTTGGGGGGTATATTCCAGCATTTTGTGTTTGGTATGAAAGTAGACTCTACAATATTAGAATTCATGGTGTGTCAGAGAATAATGTGTCTGATGGCATAGGGTTTACCACAGCTGATTGCATTTCTTGAATCATTTTTTCAAAATCCTTCTTCTGACAGTAATCAATACTATGTACTGCAGAATAAGGCCAGTAAATTTGTCAGCAGTGCATTTGCTTAGTTATGCTATGCTATAGAAATAAGGACTCTTTAGGAAATAAAGTAAGAAGATAAATTTAAGAATATGTTCTCATTAGCCAAATTCATCCCACCTAACACCAGTTTATTAGTGTTTGACTTGCAGATTGCTGCTGAAATGCCTTTACTGTGTTTTATATTTTTTTGTTAACTGTACTGTCAAGTCTTCTACTTCCATACATACCAAATGTTATCTTTCAGTAAACAATGAGGAAGCAAGAATGTATGATTCCTAAAACATGTCTGAAAAATCCTTTAATCATACAAAAAATTTTGAGCACTGGCTAGGTGGGAGGAAGCAGGAGAAGATAGGATATTGACATGAAGGTTTGGTACACTCTCTGATTGCTGCCTATAGGAGGATTTGCAGATTTATGTGGTTTGGGACAGTGGTAAACTGTGGATATTTGGGCCTTAATAAAATACATTGTGTAACCTTGAGTGTCATTTTCAAGCTACTGTCCAAGCCCACAATGTAGGTATTCTGAACTGCTAGCAAAGCTACTGCAAACTGAAGCAGACTAAATATTGCCTATCGTCTATTCTCTCTTGGAATTCCTATTAAATGTTTCTGTATTTGACTTGTATTTAATAAAACAAATATAACATTCAGAGTAACTGCTTCACAGAGTTCAGGTAAATGTTACTTTTGTGTATTTTAGTAAATGACACATTCCACTTCTATCATATCTTTTCTCACAGCAAAATTTTGTGGTGACCCTGGAGTACCTGCTCAAGGGAAAAGAGAAGGCAAAAGCTTCATCTATCAGTCAGAAGTGTCTTTCAGCTGCAATCCTCCTTTTATTTTGGTTGGCTCTAGCACTAGGATTTGCCAAGCAGATGGCATGTGGAGTGGTTCTTCTCCTCGATGCATAGGTAAGGTTACACTCATATTATAGAAATTTATTGAAACACTTATTATTCCTTTTCCGGCTAAGTTAATCTAGGAGTTTTCAGCTATTTTGAATTATCCTGGTGGTGTTCTATACTCTTTGAGAATCAAGTCACTTTATATTAGTTTCTCCCATTGGCTTATTGCATTTTGTTGAAGAAGTTTGATTTTGTGGTACAATCATTTATTGCATTAAAATACTGTAATTTGTTTTGTCTTTAATATATTGTATTTTTTTAAGAACCTACTCGTACAGCATGTGAAAATCCAGGAGTCCCAAGGCATGGGTCACAAAACAACACATTTGGCTATCAGGTAGAATATACTTTTTAAAATGTTCTTTTAATTAACTTGCATACTAAAATATTTTTATACTACCTTAAAGTCTAGAAAGTTCTGATTTGAAGTCCAGAAAATGTTCACAATATGAAAGAGCTGGCTGCTGGAGTGTTGCTGTGTTTCCTTATTTCTAACTGTTGGATTACATAGGCCTTGTTTCCCTGTTAGCAATGTGCTACCTCAAACCCTGGTGATAAGAGTTCTGCTTGATTTCACCACGAAAGAGTTCAATATCTCCACACCAATATATAAGAATTCCCTATGGTTTATCAAGTATTTTTTTTCTCCTTAAAAGTGTTTATACAGTGTAACAAACTGCTAGTCTAGACATACTGTAAAAAACAGTGCGTTTTTGTTTTTGTTTTCTGTTTTTTTGTGGGTTTTTTGGTGTTTTTTGTTTGGTTCATTGGTTGGTTTGGTTTGGTTTGGTTTGGTGTGGGTGTTTTTGTTTGGTTTTTTTTGTTTGTTTGTGGGTGGTTTTTTTTTTGTTTTGGTTTTAGTTTTGTTTTTGTTTTTTCCTGACAACAATTCTTTTGTTACATTTAGAAAATATGTGACCATAAAAGAATTACAGGGTCAGAGAGGATGACAAGCACCTCTGGAGGGCTTCTACACCAATCCCTGCTTCTCAAAGCAAGATCAGCTACAGCAGGTTGATCAGGGCTGTATTCAGGTGGTTTTGAGTATTTCCAGGGATGGAGACTCCACAGCGTCTCTGGGAAACCTGTTCCGAGTTTTATCATCCTTACAGTGGAAAAGTTTTTCCTTATTCCTAAACAGAATTTCTGTGCCTATTTGTGCCTATTGTCTCTTGTGCTGTCACTGGGTGCCACTGAAAAATAGTTTCTCTTTATCGCCTTTCCTGTCCCCAGTAAATTTTAACACACACTAATAACATTTCCCTTGAAACTTTCTTTTGCAGTCTGAACAATCTCAGCCCTTTCAATCACTTCTTGTATTCCAGATGCTTTAGTCTCTTAATCACCTTTGTGGCCAATCACTGGACATAGTACAGTCTGTCCCTGTCTCTCTTGCACTGGTAAGCCCAGCACTGGGCCCAGCACCCACTTGTTTCTCACTAGTGCTGAGCAGAGGGAAAGAATCACCCTCCTGACCTGCTGGCAATTCTCTGTTTGCTACAGGCCAGGAGGATGTTGGTCACCTTTTCTACAAGGGAGTGTTCTGGCAAATGGTGTTTGTATATGCTTCTGTTAGAAGCAGAATTGTGAAACTGAAAATGCTTCTGAATTTCTGATCTTCTGAATCGCACAAAACAGTGATGTCAGTGAGATATTTTCATTGGTGAATGCTGTACAGATGAAAAAATGAGCCCTAAAATTTGCTAGAAGTCTGATAAGGCAGCTGGAAACAAACTAAAAAAAGCATATAACTATCATGCTACATCTGTATTGGGTGCCAGGGCTGAAAGCTCCGGACATGTGAAGAGGACTAGGCAGAAGAGTAAGCTAGCAGCTCCCAGGTTGTATATGATGCTGTGGGTAAGGTTAAGAGGGTAAGAGTTAAATAAAAACTGCAGATTCCCAGAAATGCAAGAAAGGGTTGTTTGAAATTTAAACAGATTTACAACATTAAATTAGTTTTTAAATTCAAAGATAGCAGCTAATGACTTTTCAAAGTTTCATGGCCAAAAATATATTTGGTTTGTCATTTTGGTGGCCTTTACACAGTACTCATTGTGCTTAGTGATTGTGTTAGCAATCTTTGGGTTTTCAGATTGTGCTAGATTGCAATCATATGTGAGTGGTAATACAATTATCTAGGTTTTCTCCAGAGAATGGAGTGCGGTTTCATGGCAAGAAAGAATATACAGGGGCAGTCCTTGGGCTAGCTTCCTTTGGGTATGGTACAGTATTAGGCTAGAGAGCAAGTCTTTATTCACCTGTGTAAGAAATGAATGATTGCAAAGACCATTTTCTACAATTTCATTGTCACAGTTTCTCTGGCATATTAATGAGTTTTCTGTCACTGAAGAGCCTAATGTAGACTTTTCTCATTTGTCACGTAGTTGTTGTAGTTGTGAATAAAAGTATCACTCACAGCTCACATGGAACTGTCAAAATACCAAGCAAAATGTCAGCTGATAAATAATTTTTAAAAGAAGTGTAATTGCTGGCAGAGTTTACAGCCTTGATCCCACAGATACAAGGTTAGTGCCTAGCAAACTTAAACTGTGTGAGCTATTGTCTCCTTACCTAGCAAGCAGCTTGTCCTCACACTCATACAGAGAATTTGGTTTCACACAGTAACTAAATGTCTGCCTACAACTTCTGGTTACTCCAAATATGACTGCTTAGTTAATACGGAACAGGGTAGGACTATCTTTCACACAGATGAAGCTGAGTTTAGCTCTTTATTAGGTGAAAATCACAGTGGAAATTATAAGTTCTAGACAAGTTATTGTCTGTAGATCCTGGAAATAAATATTACATTACTGTATATCCAATAACATTATGGCTTCTTTAAACCATGAACATATCATAAATTAGTTTATTTTATGCTATAATTAATATCCTGTATGAATGGGATAACAGTGACTTTTATTTCCATCTGTAGCAGAAAAGTAAAGAATTATTCCAAGTTATGCCACAATACTGAAGATGACATGCCTTTGATTTTTATTTTTTTTTTGTCTGATAGATCTATTGCCTATCATTTGAAAAAATAGTCCTAAAGAGCTTATGCAAAATTAAGCAAAATGTTTTGCAGTTGGAAAATGCATAACAAGGTGTTGTTACTGCTGAATACATAAGAAGATTTTCTGACTCAAACAAAAAATGTCCAAAGAAGGAAAAAAAGTACAGTCTGGGTTAATTGTTTTTTCTGGTGTGTTTGTCTTTTTTTAATTTATTATTTTTAAATCTCTTTAATACTTCACATTTAAACTAATACTAATATGGTCACTTAAGTGACTTAATTTTTAATATTAAAATTTATGTCTTTGTCTCATAAAAAAAATCAAGATATAGCCTGACACTAGAATTCAAGTCTTCACATGTGGAGCCCTGTTTTAAGTACTTTGCAAAAAAATGACAATACTTCCTCTTTTACCAGACTATATGACTGAGTGTCACTTGCTCTTCTCAATACTAATGTCAAGTTGTGAACTTCCACAGCACTTTATTTTTCTTGTTGTTGTTTCCCCCACTATTGATTATCTATTTTCCCATCTCATTGATTGCATTGAAAGTTCAGGCACATACAACATAATTCCAGGCTTGACTCAAAGGGTTATCAAAACCTAAATTCCTGGAACCTACACTAACAAAAGCACGAATATCACCATCTCACATTTGAATGTGTTTCAACTGTTAAATAGGAGCTGTGTTACAAAGAGGTAACAGACTTTTGCATATATTTTACTGTTTGGTATTGATTTCAGCAGGCAGAAATAGATCAGGTTCTTGTGTGGTCAAATAACATCAAAGTAACAGTTTTGTACTACTTCGATATCAGGCATGGCATGGAAATGAGTAGCATTACCTGCTTTAATTGTTATGAATATGTATTTGTAGGATACTTACCTTTCATCTGAGTATTCTTGGTTTGACAGATCTACCTTAACAGTGCATTACAATGAAGACAAAATGTCTTTAGAACTTAGTGGATCCTGACTTCATCTGTAATCTTGAAAAAAATTTCTCTCTTGAAAGAAACTGTGGTTTTGAAACATTTTTTCAGCTATATTACTGGTAGCATAGAAAATTGCTTATAGCACTTTTACCATAAGCTACTGTAACACAAGAGACTACTGAATTGAAGAAACAGTTTAGAATGGCTTATATCAATCAGTCATATACGTGATTTATTACTTCTTATACTTTTCTAGCATATGTTTTTGTAGAAATTCAGCTGTTTTCCGCTACATTAAAACCTGAAGGAAGCCAAAAGGCAGTCTGAATTTAGAAAGTAAAATAGTCACATTTAAATAGTAGTAGCCCTATGTTAGCTCTCAGGTTCTATTTTATGAAATTCCATATGAAACTTGATCTACAGATGTTGAGAGCAACCTTGCAAATAATCTCCTTCTGTGAATGTAATACTTATAAAAGCATTAGTGTTGATTGAATTGTAGGATGAAATTTCAAGAGAAATGCTGTACTACCACAGTATAGCTGTCTCTATTAGCACAGTTGGGATCATCACTGCATCAATGAAAATGTAATTTAAGCCTTATCAGATACCATGTAATTTTTCTGGTTCCTTCTGCTTCAGTCTAGTGTCAGTGGGGGATGTTAGTGTCAGAACCTGGAGTGATTAACTGACAGGAATGTGATTTTGACTCTTTCCCGCCCCCACTCCCCAGTCTCTGTCATTCTTGATTTACCTGGCATTTTATGTAATGTTTCTAACACAGTTTTACACCACTCACACTGCATCTCCACATTATATTTGAATCAAATGCACCTATATAAGGTGCATTTCACCTGTGTTAGATACTTGTTCTTTTTTACTCCTGAAACCTGATTCTGTTCAGGGCTGCATTTCTTTAAGAGACCATGGATAAAGTTCTTCACAGTACTGCAGTCTCTTGTGCTGAACCTGTGTTACATCTCACAGAATCATAGAATGTTAGGGATTGGAAGGGACCTCAAAGATCATCTAGGCCAATCCCTCTTCCAGAGCAGGAACACCTAGATGAGGTTACACAGGAAGGTGTCCAGGCGGGTTTTGAATGTCTCCAGAGTAGAAGACTCCACAACCTCCCTGGGCAGCCTATTCTAGTGTTCTGTTTCCCTTACTAAGAAGAAGTTTCTTCTCAAATTTAAGTGGAACCTCTTGTGTTCCAGTTTGAACCTATTACCCCTTGTCCTACCACTGGTTGTCACCAAGAAGAGCCTGGCTCCATCCTCATGACACTCACCCTTTATATATTTGTAAACATTAATGAGGTCACCCCTCAGTCTCCTCTTCTCCAAGCTAAAGAGACCAAGCTCCCTCAACTTTTCCTCATAAGAGAGATGCTCCACTCCCTTAATCATCTTTGTTGTCCTGCGCTGGACTCTCTCCAGCAGTTCCCTGTCCTTCTTGAACTGAGGGGTCCAGAACTGGACACAATATTCCAGATGCGGTCTCACCAGGTCAGAGTAGAGAGGCAGGAGAACCTCTCTCGACCTAATAACCACCCCTTTCTAATACACCCCAGGATGCCATTGGCGTTCCTGGCCACAAGGGCACAGTGCTGGCTTATGGTCATCCTGTTGTCCACCAGGACCCCACGTCCCTTTCCCCTACACTGTTATCTTATCTCTTATCATACTCACACCTGTAGTCTTTTTCACAGTATCCTGTGCCTCCAATTCTCAAGAACCTTTGCTATTGTTCCAGTGCCAGGCCTGTATTCTTCAGTATCACATCACACTATTGGTAAATAGCTTAGTCTGCACGTAATAGCTTATTGTTGAAACAAATTAGAAGGCCTCAAGACTGGGACCATAGCCGTCTGTATTGTAGCGCCACCTGCTGCCTCTGGCACAACAATATTGCAAAATAAACTCCAAAAGTAATTTGCATATTACTTTTTAAAGTCATTAGTATATTTAGTAATTACATATCATTGTAGGTTTTGTTTTAGGGGCAGGGCGCCTCATTTATTTGTTTATGTATTAATTATTTTGAATGGCATGGCAGCACTTCCAGAAACTTGTTAATTACTTGGGCAACTGTTGTATTTTTTGTGATGCTCTTGGCACTTACATATGTAAAGGTTGTATTTCCCTAACAAGGATAATACAGGTGTCATCCATTTCTTTTTTGAGGAAATAAGGAAAACAGTTTCGCCAGCAGTTACTCTTTTGGGTAGAAAAGTTGGTATTGCAATAGCTGGTTGCAATATAAACAGTGGTTTGTTTTGAGATTTCTTGGGGCGGGGGAGAGGGTGGGGGTGGGGGGAGGTTGTGTCTTTGGTGGTTTTGTTTGTTTGTTTCTTTTAAATTCTGGAATGCTAGCAGCTCAGCCTTTCCACTTACTTGGCAACTTGAGCCATTTCCTTACCTCACTGTTCTACCGCAAAATAACTGGTTTGATACTTAGGTAACAAACAAACAAAAAAAAACCCCAACAAACAAACAAACAAACAAACCAAAACCTGTGTATTTCTTGGTTCTTCTCTTTAGGTGAACAGTTTTCCTTCAATTTATCTGTCCAGCAGAAGACTCAGTTCATAATCCAGAGTCATTAATAGGCAGCTAAAGAAAAGAGATAAATTACAGAAAGTTAATAAAAAAAACATCTCCTTTCTTTTTTCACTGTTACACATAGAGTCCTGTAAGTGTAAAGACTTTGTGGACTTAATTTTCCAGCCCCTTCAACTAAAAAAGTATGAACTTTCTGCTCAGACCATTCCTGATGAGTAGAATCACAATATATTGAATTTTGCTAAATATACCGATTTTTTTTTTTTTTTTAATGTATTGACTTTTTATTCCTCTAAAGAGATTCTGTACAGTGACAAATTTATTTTAGGTAATATCCTGCTAAAAAAGTAGGAGAAAATTACAAGATTGCAGTTATCTGATTAATTAAGTATTGCCCATATTTAAATGTTTTTGAGCTAATATATGAAAAATAGTCACATTGTGAGAACTGTCAAACTCTGGAGACACTTTAAAAAAAAAAAAAGAGAACGTAACACATAAAATGTTAATTAAAAGTAAGTGAAGTAGTGTAGTTAAAGTTAAAGCCATACAGTATCTATTTCTGGAGTTGCTGTTGACTACTAGAGCTTGAATCTCTAACTTATTTACAGTTTAAAATGAGGCACCTGAGTGTAAGTGCCCAATTAACCTGCTTACCTCATTGACTTCCAGGATGTTCAGCTACTCCACATCACAAAACAATTATATTTTTTTTCTTAAATATTTTATATTCAGGAAGATCATAGAGTCAGCTTTGAAAGAATAATGTGGAAAGAAAATTGAATACTTATTCAGATATACATGAAGAAACTATATTTAACAGTTAAGCTGAGATTTGGTTTTGGTTGGATTTTTTTGTGAGAGTGTGGCAGAATGCACTCTCTCCCCCCTCTCTCCCCCTCCCTCCTTCAGTATGGAAGGAGTAGGCACATCTCCCTCTCTCTCTGCTACTTGAGGCTAACAGCTTCTTTTGTTTGGCCCCAGAGCACCCCGGCCAGGGCCATTAGGAGAAGGGAGTGCCGAGGGCCACTGAGCTGCTGGGCATCCACAGCCAGTGTGGGGGTGGAGGTGCAGAAAAGCATCTAGAATGCCTACAGTCAGATCTGATCAGCCAATATAAAAACAGGATTCTCGTCCAGACTCCACCCATTGTCGCGGGTCTCTCGGAGCACGAGCAAGATGCTGCTGCCGAGAGCCCCCCTTCCTGTGATGGAGACTCTGCTTGCCGTGCCGCCACGGGTGTGAGTAAAACCCTCACAGGATTGCGAGTATATATATATATATACTCCGTGCACATTTGCACGCTTACTTTTCGTGCTTAATACAAGCACGTGTACTTTCCGTGCACATTTGCACGTGTAACTTTCCGTGCTCAATACAAGCACGTGTATAAATTATTTCCTCACACAATCGCGAGTGTATTTTCCTCCCGTGCTTCCACATAAGCACATGTAGTATTCCGTGCACATTTACACGTGTAAGTAAATTAACCCTTGCAGGATTGCGAGTGTATTATAAATTTACCCTCGTGGAATCGTGAGTGTATTTTCCTCCCGTGCTTCCACATAAGCACGTGTAGTATTCCGTGCACAATTGCACGTGTAAATAAATTAACCTTCGCAGGATTCCGAGTGTATTATAAATTTACCCGCGCGGAATCGTGAGTGTACACTTTCCGTATTCACTACGAGTACGTGTATCTCTTTAAAAATAATCCCACACCGTGTTCAGGCAAGTGTGTATTCGTCTCGGACTCAGGGCCGGCTCCGGCATTGTTTTGAGTGAAGCCACGTGCATGCACACTGTGGACTGCCTGTTGTATTAGTTGCTGCCCCTTAATAATTTTCCTCAACTGATATCCGAACCTTTATTTAAGTCACTTTGGAGTGCTAAAACCCTGTTTCTCACCGGTTTAATAAAAGTTGTTTTGGACCCTGTTGTCCCTTAAGCTAACTTCGGGGTACCTCCGTGACAGAGAACAATTGTGAAATGGTCCTGGTTTTAGAAACATCATCAAAGTATTGTCTTCCTTGATAGCTAAAGATTAAATAGAACAGGTGTTACTTCCATAGCTGTGAATGGACATTGCTTTGACAGAGGCAGATTACTGAAATTAACAAATCCTTTATACGACTAGTACTTGTTTTAAAGTAATTTATTAGTGGTGGTTGTTTTAACTAAGATCTTTACTGCACAAAAAAAGTACTTCTGTTTCTGCTTGGTGAAACTTCTAAAACTTAGTATTTTGCCACTTCATACTTAATTGTGAAAATGATTTAGTGTATTTTCTTCAAAAGCTTTTAAAAGTAATTACATAGTTCAGTGAGCACAGTAAAGAGGTAAAAAAGGAGAGTTCAGTTTTAAATTATGTACTGTATTGAAGAACTACTATTCATAGTTCATAGGTTATTATTAAATTTCATTCTGATGAGAAACTTGAGCTGAAATGGAATAGTACTATAAAGTTTCAAATGACCAGTTGTAGCAGAGAAATGCTGTATCCCAGGACTAAGCTATTGTTGAGGAATTCACTTTTTTCCTTTGAATATCAATTTGAATCAAGTGTTATACATTTATACAAAATAAGGAAAAGAAAAAAACAAATCAAACCAAGCAAACAAAAACCTAACCAAAACCAAACAGCAACAACAACCAACAAAAAAAAAAAAAAAGTAAACAAAACAAACCACAAAAACAGATCCATAAATGTGCTGTCACAGACAGTTCTAAGTTTTCAATTTATTGATTAAACATGAGTTGATAAATACAGTTCAGTGTAGAAGAGTAGATGTGATCTATGCACCTTAATATTTGAGTTAATGACACACTGCATGTAATAAACTACTCTCTGAGTGATATATTTGTAACATAATTTCCCTGCTTTTGATGGAAATGGAATTATTTGCATTTTCATCAATGTCACCAGGACTGGACATGCTGAACAAGTTATTCCATGTTATGTTTGTGCAGAAACTGTTATTGACTAAAGAATTCTATTTTATTTTTTATGCAACACATACCCATAATAAGAATAATAATTAAAAATTAATCTCAGATGAATTGCTATTGTAAATTTTGATGTACCTGCGTTCCAATTTCTATTATCTGTGTGGTATAAAGAACAATTCTTTTTTTAGCTCTTGTCATCAAAAGACAAAATTAAAATATTATGAAGCAGTATAGTTTCTGAAACATAAGACAAAGTTGTTGACCAGGTCTTGTATAATGTAACGAAATATTTCTCATTATAATTTGTGAATTCATCCAGCATTCCACAAAAAGGGGATCTAGTTCAGGAAAGGTCCAGCAGAATCTATTACACATTTAAACTCTGTGACCTCTCTGGTTTGCTGCAAGATTGCCTGACTGGCTCCTCCTTGGTCCAGAGCTAGAAAGTCACAATAAGCTTGGTTTCCAAACTCACAGTGCCCTAACTGTTCTGAGCCCAAACCAATATACCAGGAAGACCACAGAAGACAAGATTTAGATTGTCTTCCATGGAGGACTTCAAAAGAAAATATACTTATATTTCCTCATAAAAATATTACTGTGTTTTCTACTTTTCAACAGGTAGGAAATGTTGTTCAATTTCAATGTAAAAAAGGACACCTTCTGCATGGTTCAACAACAAGAACTTGCCTTCCTGATCTTACATGGAGTGGAATCCAGCCGGAATGTATACGTAAGTAAATCATAGATTTTTGATCTATCTTTTCTTTTTTTTTTTTCTTTTTTTTTTTTTTTTTTTTATCTAGGCTATTTAATTACAGGAATATTTTTATAAAGTTAACTTCATTGATATAGTTTTATTAACTTAGAGTTAATAAAAATTTGCATTGCTAGCTTCCAGCAGCAAGAATTGTGATTTTGTGTGATTTTTTCTATGAACGGCTGTAGAATTAAAAGAAACACAATGCAAAATAATGAGATTTATATACATCTCTTCGTCCAGAGAGATGCTGAAATTAGTTTCTATCTAAGAGGTAGCAACCCTTCCAATGAAGACAGTGAAAGAGTTGGGAGGAGATGGTTAGAATAGGATATGGAGGAAAACTCTGCACAACCCTAACTTGTACTGGAGTAGATAGTTACAATCAGTTGTAGTGAAGTGTTTGAGGTGTTTCCCATCTAAGGAGTCAGGGTATTTTAAGAAGAGCGGGAAAAGGGTTTGTAATTTGAATTTTTTGAATCTGAAATTGGGTGATATTCTTACTTGCTACAGGAAGTAGCATTTAATTTCTCAGATCTTTAACACTTTGGTAAATAGTGTTAATATACTGAAGGTATAACATAATGGTTAATCTTTGTAGTTTTTCAGCTAGCCAGCTGTATTTTTCTGGAAATAGTCTTACCTCATAAGGTCTGACCTTATAGAATCACTCTGGTGTTTGAAGTGAATTTCCACAGAAGAAAACTATTTTAATGTTTCAGTTGGTGCTAGCGTTCCCCCTAAGCAAGCAGCAAATCACTAGCTTAGTGTGTTGAAAGGTGAGCTCTGCTCTTGGATGTATGCTGTTTTTGAGATAACACAAGACTCCCAGATTCTTGTTGTTAAAGATATAAAACACTTTCATGAGATTAGAAACTAATTAATTTTTCTGCCTGATATTTAAAACTTGCCTCACAATTTTTCTTTGACCTTTCATAGTGTGTTCCAAATGATCCATTTATTTACTGCTACTCAATGCTACCCATGATTGCTTTTAACTGTGATAACATGCACTGTTTATGTTCACATATGCACACAATTAATTTTGGTTGTGCAAGTGCATTTAAGTTGGCTTTTGGTCCCATTAAATTGAAAGGTCCATTTTCAAGAGTGTATTTACAGGATCAGGATAGTAATTTATAGACTATGTAGTAATTTTTAATGTGAATCATAATATATTAATATATGTATTGATGCCTTTTTCTTCATAAGTTACCTGTCAGAATGGGTAGAGATTATTTTTCCAGAACTATTGTCACCATTTTGACTGAAGGATATTTTCTCTTTTCGTTCTAGCTCACAGCTGCAAACAGCCAGAAACACCAACTCATGCTAATGTTGCAGGAATGGATCTTCCCTCACTTGGTTATACACTGATTTACACTTGTCAGCCAGGCTTCTTCCTGGCAGGAGGATCAGAGCATAGAGCCTGTAGGTCTGATGGCACATGGACTGGGAAGGTTCCAGTTTGTGAAGGTAACTTCTGTTTCCCACTGTATCTCTCATCGATCATATTTCAGTGATGTTCTTATAGTCTAATCAGTTAAGGGAGAATGGCAAGGACAACAAGGAAGGAGAATATCTAAGAGGATAATTCTAATCCTTTGCCAGTTGTGTTTAACGGGACATGTGTTTTTGTGTACTTGACTTTAATTTGCATGCTGAGAGGTGTCAATTCCAAATAGAACTTTAGAGGCCAAATACTTGAGTAACACCTGCTTTTAGACTTCTGTCAGAGTCAGGTGTGGACTACATTCTCATAAACACAGTGGAATAACAATCCTGATGCTTTCATGCATACATACTAAATTTAGATCAGGATAATTTTATTTACAGAGACTGTATCAACTGCAAGACAACTATGACAGTTTCAGTACTACCATGATATAGTTGCCATCACAGAAATATGGTGGGATGACTTGCACAACTAAAGTGCTGCTATAGATGGCTATAAACTCTTCAGAAGGGATATGCAAAGAAGGAGAGATGGTGGGTTAGTCCTGTATGTTAGTGAGTGGTTTCACTGTCTAGAGCTTGATAATGTGTTGATAGGCTCAAGTGTTTATGGGTAAAAATCAGGGGAAGGTCAAAAAGTCAAATATCATTGTGGGCATCTGTTCTAGAACACCCAACCAGGATGAAGAGGCACACAAAATATTCTATAGGCAGAAAGGAGAAGTCTCACAATTGCTAGCCTTTGTTCTTATGGGGGACTTCAGCTTACTGACAGTACAGAGAGCTTTGGCTGGAACTCAGTAATAAAGGGAGAATTTATGGTCTTTGGAAGTAGCGGGAGGCAACTCAGGAGGACTACAAGCATGTTGTGAGGTTATGCAGGGAGAAAATTAAAAGGGCTAAAGCCCAGCTAAAATTTAATGGAGCTACTGCCATAAATAGACTTTTTTTTTTTTTTTTTTTTTTTTTCTGTAAATACATCAGCAACAAAAGGAGGCCTAAGGAGAGTCTTCATCCTTTATTGGATGTGGGAGGAGACACAGTGACAACAATGAGGAAAAGGCTGAGGTGCTTAATGCCTTTTTGTTTCTGTCTTCAATAGTAAGACCAGTTGTGCTCCAGGCACACAGCCCCCTGAATCAGAAGACAGGGAGGAGAGCAGTTTGAAGCCCTCATAATTCAAGGGGAAATGGCTAGTGACCTGCTACACCTCTTAGACACACACGAGTCTATGGGGCTAGTTGGAATCCACCCAAGGGTATGGAGGGAGCTGGAGGAAGTGCTCACCAAGCCACTTTCCATTATTTATCATCAATCCTGGCTAATCAGGGAGGCCACAGTTGACTGGAGATTAGCGAATATGATGCCCATCTACAAGAAGGGCTGGAAGGAGAATCTGGGAAATTACAGGCCTGTCTGTCTGACCTTGGTGCTGGGGAGAGTTATGGATCAGATTATCTTGACTGTCATCATGCAGCATGTATGGGACATAGTATCAAGCTCAGTCAGCCTGGGTTTATGAAAGGCAGGTTCTGCTTGACCAACCTGATCTCCTTCTATGAGAAAGTGACTCACTTAGTGGATGAGGTAAAGGCTGTGGATACCTAGGGAAAGCCTACCTAGACTTCAGTGAAGACTTTGACACTATTTCCTGCAACATTCTCCTGGAGAAACTGGCTGTTCAGGGCCTGGACAGGCATACTCTTTGCTGGGTAAAAACTGGCTGGATGCCCAAGTCCAAAGAGAGGTAGTGAAAGGAGTTAAACTCACTTGGAGGCTGTCAGAAATGACATTCTGCAGGGCTCAGTATTTGGGCCAGTTCTATTTGTTGTCCTTAACAATCATCTGTATGAGGGGATCAAGTGCATCTTCAGTAAATTTGCAGATGACACCAAATTGGGTGAGAGTGTTCATCTACTTGAGTGTAGAAAGGTTCTACAAAGGGATCTGGACAGGCTGGATCAATGGGCTGAGGCCAGTTGTACGGGGTTCAACCAGGCTGCCTGGTCCTGCACTTGGGTTACAAAGACTCCATGCAACCTTAGAGGCTCGGGGAATAGTGGCCGGAAAGCTACCTTGCGGGAAAAAGACCTGGGGGTATTGTCAGACAGACAGCAAAATATGAGCCAGCAGTGTGCCCAGATGGTCGAGAAGGCCAACAGCATCCTGGCTTGTATCAGAAACAGCATGTCCATCAGGATTAGGGAAATGATTTTCCTCCTGTACTTGGCACTGATGAGGCTGCACCTTGAATCCTGTGTTGAGTTTTTGGCTCCTCACTACACGAAAGATATTAAGGTCCTCGAGTGAGTTCAGAGAAGGGTAACAAAGCCGATGAAGGGTCTGGAGCACAAGTCTTATGAGGAGCAGCTGAGGGAACTAGGGCTGTTTAGCCTGGAGAAAAGGAGGCTTCAGGGAGACATTGGTCACTACTACTACCTGAAAGGAGGTTGTAGTGAGGTTGGTTTCTCAGGTAACAAGTGACAGGATGAGAGGAAGTGGCCTCAAGTTGGGTCAGAGGAGGTTTAGATTGGATATTAGGAAAACTTCTTCACATAAAGGGTTGTCAGGCATTGGAACAGGCTTCCAAGGAAAGTGGTTGACTCAATATCTCTGAAGGTGTTCAAAAGATGCACAGATGAGGTTCTTAGGGACACGGTTTAGAGGTGAACTTGGAAGTGGTAGGTTAACAGTTCAACTCCATGATCTTAAAGGTTGTTTCCAACCTATACACAATTCTGTGATTCTGTGACTCCATTCTAATATTGGAGATGCCTAAATTCCAAGTAGATGTCCAAATCCCTGTACTGAATCAATCCATGGGGTTTAATGAGATTTTATATTTGTATGTACACAGCAATATACTTCTTGCGAACAAAATGTATCTACCTATTCTCGATGTTCCAACATAGTATTTTGTATCTAATTTTTACTACATATGTTATCATGGCAGGGTATGAAAAACCTCATGGCAGAATCATGGTGATAATGGTGTCTTTCATGCGAGATGGCAGAGCGGTGGATGTGGTCTACCTTGACTTCAGTAAAGCATTTGACACAGTCTCCCACAGCATCCTTACAGCTAAACTGAAGGAGTGAGGTCTGGACGTTGGGTAGTGAGGTGAACTGTGAACTGGCTGAAGGGAAGAAGCCAGAGAGTCGCAGTCAATGGGGTGGAGTCTAGTTGGAGGCCTTTATCTCATGGAGTGCCTCAAGGGTCAGTACTGGGGCTTGTATTATTCAATATATTAATCAACTATTTGGTTAAGGGAATAGAGTGCACTATCAGCGAGTTTGCTGATGACACCAAGCTGGGAGGAGTGGCTGACATGCCAGAAGGCTGTGCTGCCATCCAGCGAGACCTGGACAGGCTGGAGAGCTGAGCGGGAAAAAATTTAATGAAATACAACAAGGAAAAGTGTAGAGTATTGCATCTGGGTAGGAACAACCCCAGGTTCCAGTATAAGTTGGGGAATGACCTATTAGAGAGCAGGATAGGGGAAAGGGACCTGGGGGTCCTGGTGGACAACAGGATGACCATGAGCCAGCACTGTGCCCTTGTGGCCAGGAATGCCAATGGCATCCTGGGAACTACTAGAAGGGGGGTGGTTAGTAGGTCGAGAGAAGTTCTCCTTCCCCTCTACTCCGCCCTGGTGAGACCACACCTGGAATATTGTGTCCAGTTCTGGGACTCTCAGTTCCAGAAGGACAGGGAACTGCTGGAGAGAGTCCAGCGCAGGACAACAAAGATGATTAAGGGAGTGGAGCATCTCCCTTATGAGGAAAGGCTGAGGGAGCTGGGTCTCTTTAGCTTGGAGAAGAGGAGACTGAGGGGTGACCTCATTAATGTTTACAAATATATAAAGGGTGAGTGTCACGAGGATGGAGCCAGGCTCTTCTTGGTGACAACTAATGGTAGGACAAGAGGGAATGGGTTCAAACTGGAACACAAGAGGTTCCACTTAAATTTGAGAAGAAACTTCTTCACAGTAAGGGTAACAGAACACTGGAACAGGCTGCCCAAGGGGGTTGTGGAGTCTCCTTCTCTGGAGACATTCAAAACCCGCCTGGACACATTCCTGTGTAGCCTCATCTAAGTGTTCCTGTTCCGGCAGGGGGATTGGACTAGATGATCTTTTGAGGTCACTTCTAATCCCTAACATTCTGTGATTCTGTGATTCTGAGATAAATCCTCAAGAATAGAAAATATTTGGAATTATGTTTCCTGAATAATTAAACCACCTTTCAGATTGCTGGTACCCAGGCCTCTTTCAGAGACATTCAAAGGCTATATAACCAAACACTGCTACTTGGAAGAGAAGTAGGAAATTAATATTTTGTATTAATAAAAACAAGTGTCCTGGAATTACATGCCAGGCAAATGTTGGGGGAAAAGAGAGCAGACCCTCGGGAAAATAGTAGAAAGCAAGCTGCTAGAAAGCTCATGACTTGTTCAGTACTCAGGAAGTGCTATGGAAGGCCAAATGTGATTGTATTTTGATCCAAGAATTTTCTGCTTATGATATTAGTATTAGCTGTCCTTTCTGACAGTAAAGAACCTTTTTGAGAATTTTTTTTTTTAATTATTTGATGGTACCTACAACTGTATCTACCTTGGCATATAACTTAGTTTCCCAGTGCCCTGATAAAATGTTACAGAAATGCAAAGCTTTTAAGATCAGAGTTCTCACTTCTTGCTCTTTAGCATTAGAGAAGAATGAACAACATATTGCAAAGTATTAATTCTAATTAGACAAAGTAAAATATCTTCTAAATTTTTTCAGTCTTATGTGTTACAAATAAGTGAAACATTTACCTCTTATGGAAGACAGAAGAGCACCAGGTCAGGTTGTTCACCTGTGATTGTGAAATTTGCAAAAATAGCTTGGAAATGGATGAAAAGGAATAAAACATTTGCAGTTGAGAGCTCTAAAAGGATCTGTAGGGGAATTCAACCAGAATTTGGTCCTTTAAATACAAAACTGCAATCTTGAAAGTCCTACTCAACAAATATCTGGATTTGGAAACTTGAACTCCATAGATAGCTTTAGTTTTAGGTTTGTATTTAAATTTTTTATGTTAATTTTACCTTGCATTTAAAATTTCAGTTCTGTACTTGACTAGAAATTTATCTACCTTGACAACATTGCTTGACTTGGCAGCTTTTTATACTAAAGCCCTTTGGAAAGTATGATCTATATATTTCTAACCTGATCTTGATGTAGTCAAAAAGCATAGGATGTTGAAATACACCCTTCATGTTAACCATGTTCAGTGAAGTTCAGTAAGTTTCTTTTCAGACAGAGAGGAAATAGAGATTAGTAACAGGCCATGAGAACTTTAGGCTTGAATTCCAACCCCTGCCCTTGTTTCTTGCCAGTTTTAATCAGAATATCAAGAGCAAGCCTTCTGTAATAAGGTAAAAATTGCTCTCAAGAAAAATATTCTCAGTGCTTCTTGCTAAACTTTCCTTTCTATGCAGAAAAATACTCCACTCAGAGAGAAAGAAGTTTCTTTTCTCTTCTTTTTTTTTTTTTTTTTTTTTGTTAGAGTATAAATCAGAGAGGAAAGTCCTAGGTTCAAAGACAATTCCAAAATACAAAACACAAAATACAAAATATTGGAGCAGGGAATGGAACTTAGTATTGCATGAGAGTATTCTACATTAGGAGACAGCATTGTGTGTCTTCTTTATAGCCCAGTGAATGTGAGTTAGTTTCTGCAAAATAAA
This sequence comes from Nesoenas mayeri, assembly GCF_963082525.1. Lineage (NCBI taxonomy): Eukaryota > Metazoa > Chordata > Aves > Columbiformes > Columbidae > Nesoenas > Nesoenas mayeri. Next base: position 18,557,209 of record NC_137543.1, read on the forward strand.
ATAGCTTTAGTTGCAGGAAATGACACTGTCCCATTGCATTTAGTTCATCATCTTCAGCAGTGGGAGAGTTACTGCTCTGAGCAGAGAAGAAATTAAATTCTCAAACTTCCAGTGTTCAAATCACCTGAGCAGCTGGAGATACTGTGAACAACATCATTTGTTGCTTTCTTTTTGTTACTTATCTGTTTTTTAAAGAAACAATGACCTTAGCCATTGTTATGAGATTAAGTATGTATCTTCAGGTTCTCAGTCTTGAACACAAGATGTCTCACTCAGTACTGTTGAAGATAATTAAGTCCTGGAGAGAGATGCAAATTATAACACTTTTGTTATGTATATCTTAACTGTTTGGTTTTACATTGTTTCCAGTCAAAGCACTATTCATATTGCTATTTTATGTGGATCCTGATTTGAATGGCATAACTTGCCTTAATTGACATATTGAAAGACATCTCACATATTATATGAACAGTCAAGGACTGTGAATTCTGAAATCTGGATTCTGAAGTGAAAGCTTACACTGTCTGAGTATTTCAAAAGATTTGGTAGCATTCAGGTAACCAACTTAGGAGAAAATGTGGCAATAGAAAAAAACAATGGGCATGTGCTCTTGTGATACTTATATATATCCTTCATAACATTATGAAGCATTATGGAAATTATTTTCTTAGTTTCTGAGTAACATATTTGCTACTGATTTATCTTGTTATCATTCATTGTTTCTAACAGCTGGTTCCAAAATATTAGTGAAGGACCCCAGACCAGCTTTGGGAACACCAAGTCCCAAACTAAGTGGTAAGTACTTTGAGGTATATATAGTTTTAAACAATTTATATAGAAAAGACAATGAGAATTAATTTGGTGAGACTGCACTGTGTGTCATAGTATGAATAAAGGGTATTAGAATAAGCATTACACTAACAGAACAAAACCATCATTGATTAAATAATGCCCCAATGTTTAAGTCCATGTAGACTACATGATATTATTTATATCCATATACAATTTCTAACTGTTATGTGATGAGAGTTTTATTGTTTTCAATGAAATCACTATGTTCTGAATAAGATCCAATGCAATTTACCTATTCAGAAACTGTATTACTAACCTAGAGATAATTTAAAGCCTTTGCGTTTCACAGTTTTTTTCCACAGCCTTGGAGTTCTTTTACATATTGCTAATTTAAATTGCTTTATCTAAATGCTTCAGTATTAACCTTCAACTTAGCCTCCAAAAAAGCTAACTTTAACCTAGAGAAGGTAGTCTCTCTAACTCTGGCTAAAGTGAACTCCAATTTGCTGAAGAAGACTATCTTTGGATGTCCTGACTAGATCCAAGAGGAGCGTTTCTCTTTCTACTGAAGAGACTTTCTGAAGAGAGAAGGCTCCTTAACTAATATTAGTCTTTGACTATAACCTTATTAAATGTCTACCAATGAATAAAAATTTAAAAGTAATTCCCTAGCATAGGGAGCTTTGGGGGGCTTTAAAAAAAAATAATTGCAGGTTGTACACCACTTCAAAACTGTATTCATCAATGACCTGCTGCATGATAGTCATATTTTATTTTCTTTTCTTTTTTTTTTTTTCTTTCAGAAGCTTTTTGTACAATCCCAATTAATTGCAAATAAAGTACATAAAGATCAGTTTTCCTGAAAGTAATGAAATTCCAGGCAGATCACCAATCAACAGCATCAGACTGTTTGCACCATGCAGTTTGCTTGCTTGTGGCTTTCAGCCCCAGTACCTAGGTGTTTTTCTTTTATGTGTCTACTTGTCAAAAAATATATGCATATATATACACACAAAAAAATACAAGTAAAGCTCTTCTATCCTCCATGGGGATTACAATCTGTCTCTGTGACCCATAAAATAAATGATGAAGGAAGACTGTAGGGTATTCCAGTATGCCCCAGTCTTAAATTTTGGGATATACTGAGAGAAGAAGGGGTAACTACTCTTCTGTGTTTATCTGACATCAGATGCCAATGCATACATGAACTCAGCTTTAAGATCAGTGTGAGTGACCACAAATAATGTGAAAACACTGATTTTAAATAATGATTATTTGTTAAAGGGCTAAGTTGGATACCCTTCCTTTGGAAAGTGCAGTAAACCCATTCTAAGTCACCTTCAATTTAATTGTTTAAATGGTAGCTTCTGTTAAGATTTTAAAGATTTGCATGTATCTGTTTTTACTGGATAGGTAACATTTTTTTTTAGTCATATTCTTGCTGGAATAATGTTACGTAACATTTACAGTTAGATAATAATAAATGTTAAATGTTAAAGTATAAGTCTAGCATATTTATTCTCCCTGCAGTCTATGACTTCTTTTTATGGTGAAGCTCATAATATGTTTACACATTTGAAGACAAGACAAAACTGCCTATATGGGGTTTCTGTTAGAAAAATGTCTAGGTAATAAATAAAATGCTTATAATCTTGTAATAGAATTTAAATATGCTTGTAAAATTTTTTGATATCCAAATTGATATTAATTTCTACAAAATGTAATCCTAACTGTATGTCCCTGCCTGTCTGTGCTGGCATAGAAAAGATCTAATCTTTTGGTTAGAGCTGTTAAATTTGATTTTGTGAAACTGGTTTAATTTTAGGACATGTCCCTATTTGAGGAAAAGAACAAATGAAGGTACAGTTGTTGTTGGGTTTTTCAGTACTAATACATTTCTTTCATATATATTCATGCCAGGTTTCTATGCTTTATATGTGAAGATTATGCTTAATAGACTGAAAAATAGCAAGGGTAAAGCAGAGAAAATGCTGATATTTATCATATATTTTATTGGATGTTTGACTTCATAAGTACTACATATTGCAAAATGATTTGAAACATGTTTGATGTCTGTATAGTTCCTGATGATGTATTTGCCCAAAATTATATATGGAAAGGATCTTACAATTACAAAAGCAAGAAACAGCCCATGACTTTGACAGTCACCAGTTTCAATGCAACTTCAGGAAGAGTAAATGCAACACTTACAAACAGTAATATGGAATTGCTGCTATCAGGTATGGGACAAAAACCTTATTTTTGTTTGTTTATATTTGTTTGTTTGTTTGTTTTGCTTTATATATATTGGTTCCCTGTAACTTTATGCATAATACCCGGACTTTTAACATCTTCTTGAAACTTTCTTAGCTTATCAAAGAAATTTTCATTCTAGTTCAGCTCCTTTTCAAACATAGGGATTTTTCCACCTTTTCCTGTTTTTTAAAATTTCCCAGGTTTCTATTATATTTGGAGCTAATAGTCAATAAGAAATGAAAGAATCATCGAAATTCTCGTACTTCTTCCTCAAATATTATGTATAAACTTAAATTATTGTTCCTTAATTCTTAATCATAAAATTTCCCTACAATAACTTATTAATGACTAATAAGCAGTATGATGAGGTCGGTATGTGTCAACCTAGCAAGGCAGAAATACTTAATGAACATGGAGCGCAAGGAGAGATGACACTTGTTAGACTAGCTGATATAGTTGAAAAAATTAGCTGCTCTTTGTGTTGTGGTTTCAGAAGCAGCCTTGGATTTCTACCTTGGTTTGTGATATTCTACAGTCTCTGCCACACAGAGCACTGTTGCCACGCTTATGTTGGCACAATATGCACAGTTTTCTATGCTGTGAACTGTTAGCAGAAACTACAGATAAGACTTGACAAGCAAGCAAACAAATATACTTAAAAAAAATATTTGGGTTTATAGTTTTTGTTTGCTTTTCAAACTCTGTCAGTTCCTTGATTCAGACATCTCAGCCACACAGACAATGGGCCTGTCACACCAGAGGAGTGGCAGGCTATAGCACAGGGATACAAACGAGCATAGAAAAAACAACTGAAATCTATATTATTACTCAGAACTTAGTTTCTTGAAGTTTCACCATTTGTCTACAATGCTTTTTAAAATGACTGAAGAAGCCTAAAATTTATGTATAGTTCTGTATAGGCTGGACACTGATGGTTTTAATCTTATTTATCTCTTAAGAATTTCTTTGAATTAGTTCAAGATCACTCTTTATCCCATAGGTGTTAGCAAGGAAAGAAGTGACAAAACATTAACCTGTTGGAAAAAAAGAGTGGGGAAAGTTCTTCCCGTATGTCTCTGAGAGAGGTGGTCTATGGAAAGCATGTAATGGACCAAAGGATCTGTGTCTGCTGAGCTCTTAGTTTCTAGTATCTGGTAGAGTGGTGAATTTTTTTCACTAGGTTTGTCTGTTGAAGGTATTTTGTAGGTGTCCTTTGAAGAGACACTTGAGAAGCCATAGATGGACTGAGTGTTTCTTAAAATATTTTCTGAATGGTAACTGTGCTTGTCTTGACAGTGTGTGTGAATTTATTCTATCATATGCTATCTGTTTAGTTTCAACCATGTAATTTCTATGAGACTGTTAGGTATGGCAGATGTAGTATTTCATATTTTTAGGATTAGCAAAAGTAAAAGCTGTAATTTCTCACCCAAACTACTTGAAATAAAAAGGTTCCCTCAACTGGACACAAAAGTGATTACAAATGCCCATTTTTTTTGCTCTACACACAGGTATTACAACATCAGCAGGTAATTAATATTATTTTCTTCCCTGTTTTGCAGATACCAAACCGAGATCCTGTATATTGAAACAGTTTCTTAAGGCCAGGGAAGTAGGGATGGATCATAAAAGACATTTAGATGCCAAGAAGCTGATTTATCCTATACTCAATCTGTCGGTTTCTGAAATGAAGGGTAGTTCTCTCCTCATGCAGCACTTACTGTTTTGCATTCCACCATTTGCTGCATCTTTTTTTTTGCTTTTTTTTTTGACACCTGTGCTTGCTGTAATTATATAATAGCATACATGTCTGTCACAGGATAGAACTGTGCATGTTCTTTTGATCATTTTAGAATTACTGACAATAGCAATGCTATCATTGGGATTAAGAGAAGAGAAAGGTACAGATTTAAATTGTTTGGCTCAGATTAAACAGTCTCTTGTACACTGGGATACCAGTTTCCAGCTCTGAAGAAGTACATTGACCTTTCACCAAGAAATGCTTGTGAATCCACCATTACAAATTACCAGAGAGCAGTGGTTCCTTGGCTTGTGGGATAATTTTTCTCTATGGTCTTGTCTGAGAGTACATAACCCATGTTTATGCCCATGTACACACACCACAGCCCTCAATGACTGCCCTCAGCCTTGTGCAAGTATTTCATACTGTACATTTGTAAGAGACATGGCAGACGTCATTGATTTTTTTTTTCCCAAGTTCCAAATGATTTTTAGATGTACACTATCCAAGCTTGTGAAGTGAGCAAACACTATGTGATAATGTTAATGCAGTCCTGAAGACAAGAAAATAAACCCTATCTTACCTAGATGCAGCATTAACATGAAAGTAAGTCTACTTGTTAGCTCAGAGGTGATCTATATATAATGACATCTCCTATAGGGCAATCACCTATCCTCAATGTAGAGAAGGCTTTTGTTCTGTGAATTTAGGCATGCAAATGAGAAACAGGAGCTGTGTTGCCCTGTCTCTTACTACAGCTTCTGAAAAGAGCTAGGAGGTTTGCATCTTAACATGAACTGAACTTCTGAGACATCCATCTCACCACAGTCTGTAGTGAGAATCTAGAGTGAATAAACAAAGAGAGAGGATAAAATTAAATGTCTTCTCTTAGTGGAGATATATCTGGGCATGTAATCTATTTCTGTTTTATAAGTATTTGCTTTTCTCAGATTAGCAGCCAGCAAGACAAATGTGATCATGCTTTTGCTTCTCTGAAACTCATTTTAAAACAAAACCATCACCACATTCTTCTGACCATGTACACAAAACTCTTAGTCTGAAAAATCTGCTGTCCTCCAGATCATATCTTTGCAGCACTGCAGTCCAATATTAAAATGCTAGTTTGTGCCAGTGTTTCTTCCTTCTCTGCCTTAAGATGCAATGAGCACTAAGTATCAGGGTATTTCCTTCCTTCCTTCCTTCCTTCCTTCCTCCCTCCCTCCCTCCCTCCCTCCCTCCAGTGTTTTAGTGCAGCCTTAGTTACACTTTTTCACTGAATAGTGTCGCGTGTTGACTTTGGTTGCACACCAGGTGCTCACCCAGACACTCTATCACTCCCTCTCCTGAACTAGACAAAGGAAGAAAAATATGATGAAAGGCTTGTGGGCTGAGATAAGAACAGGGACAGATCACTCACCAATTACCAGTACAGGGAAAATGGACTTGACTTGGAGAAATTAATTTAATTTAGTGCCAATCAAATGAGAGTAGAGTTATGAGAAATACATGAGGTCATAGCCTCATTCAGGCATCTAACTGGTCCAGTGTGGACCTCCATGGGCTGCAGGGGGACAGCCAGCTTCAACATGGTCAGCACCATGGGCTGCAGCGGAATCTCTGCTCTGGTGCCTGGAGCACCCCTGCCCCTCCTTCTTCTCTGACCTTGGTGTCTGCAGAGCTGTTTCTCTCACATATTCTCACTCCTTTCTGCTGACTGCTGGTGGTGTTGCATAGTTTTGCTCTCCCCATCTTCTTAAATACATTATCCCAGAGGTGCTAGCACTGTTGCCGATTGGCTCAGCCTTGGCCAGTGGCAGGAGCCGGCTGCCTTTGTCTCAGTTGGACATGTGGGAAGCTTCTGGCATTTCATCACAGAAGCCACCCCTGCTGTCTCTCCATCGCCAAAACCTCACCACACAGTCCCCATACAGACAAGCAGTACTTTCTCCTACGTCTCAGTGCTGTCTTCAGTTCCTGTTCACATCACAGAATTTGGATGAACATGAAAATGGGAAATTACCAAAATTAAGGGTACTTCTGTGTTGCTGGAGTTTTCAGTTAATAAAAAGAAGTCTAGTTTAGTTCATGTATAATTAGCAGATACTAAGTCTAGTCTGAAGTCACCCACATTTGTTAGTCAGTAAAAATTAAAAAAATAAATAAAAAGGAAGGGATGAAAGCCAATGTTTAAGTGTAATTCATTTACAGCATGAAGTTTGTTCTGTGATGTATTGGGTCAATAAATCAGTGAATTTTAATTTCAGTGTAGTGGAATTTTCTGCAGGTAGAAGTATAATTCTTTAAGGGTATTCTTCCTTTTTCTTGGTTTTGGTTTTAATCCTGTTTCTGTTAAAGTTTTAGCCATCGCTGGCTTTTGTTCACATAAAGTGCAATATAACCTTGTGTGGTTCTACAAATAGAAGATTTCATATAAAATGAATAATAATTTCCATGCTCTGTTAGAAGGAAATGATCATACTAGAGAGGTCTCTTATTTAAAATCTGAAGTTTAAAACATTAATTGATAACAATGGTTAAAAATGTGTGGTGAGGGAAATCTTTACTATATTGTCATTATTCACCATTGTCTCTGTAATCACTAAGCATATCATACTATTTTATTTTCATTCTCCAAATTAACAACTAAGGTTATTTTTTTTTGATTTTTTTGATTTTTTTTTTTTTAAGAACTGAAAATAAGTCAATTAATTATGCCTACAATGTAAGGTTACATACAAGCCTTGTCTGGAAGAGACTGTGTTGTATTATTGACTGATGAAGAACAATTCATTTTTTGACATATTTTCAAATTTAGAATTTTTTAATTTAGCACCAGGTTTTGGAAAAGAGTTTAGATGTTGTTGTTCTTATTATCACCTTCTTTACCTCATGACTAAATTACAAATACTGAAAGTGGGGATGTGAGGTTCAAATACACTCTGCCTGACTCAGAACAGTATTTTCCATCTAAAATCAGATTACTGTCAATGTTTGCTTTATAGAAGACTTGTTACCATAACTGTTAAGTAATAGCTGTGTGTATAGTTTCCTTTCTGTCCTCTCTACAAGCTAAGCTAATAATGGTTTCTATTGAAATACTATAATAATTGAAATAATTTCACAAAAGTATGCATCTTTAACTAAAATGTGGATAACAGTGCTACCTATTCTTCCTGCTTTCTCTTTTCAAAGCAAGAGATTAAATGCTTATTCTTAAAGATGAAATTATTTATCTACTCAACACAAATATACATTTTCAAAATTATATTCTACAGGAGTGTATAAAAGCCAGGAAGCTCGGCTAATGCTGCACATATATCTCATTAAAGCACCCTCCCATACTTCTGTGAGCAAGTTGAAAGAGGAAAAATGGGCTATGGATGGTTTTGTGAGTATATTTCTTCTACAAAAGAGATTTCTTTGTTTGAAATCATGCTGGTGTTGTACACTCAAAAAATCTGGAGACATATCAAATGGGAACTTGTTATCAATGCCAATTCATTGAATGAAATGAAAATTTCATTGTAAGATACAGACCAGTCTGAGCGAATATATGAGAATAGTCATACTGTGTAGGGACAATTATAATGCATGTTAACACAGAAGTCTTTCTCTTACTTCTCTTTGAATTTTATTCTAATATATTGAGAAATTTTATCATCATAATAATATACTATCAACTTTTAATAACATTATAATATATGATACTAATATAATAGGAATTTTTATCTTGAGGCTGGCATTCATGTTTTACTTTTTGGTGATATTTTTAGAAACACCATGAGAAAGCTGAACTGTTACATATTTGGAGAAAGCAAAACAAATTGTTTCAATTAAACGTTAAGCCCCTTGGGGGTTCTGGGGCTGGGCTTATTCTTTAAAATGGAGAAGAGAGCACATATCTGAGAGGAGGAGGTGAAGAAGAGGGGAAAAAAGAAGCAGCAGCCCAGGTGGCTGGGATGTGTTTAAACCATGAAAGGGAAATCTCTTCGGAGAACAGACAGGAAAAACAAACATCACCCAATAGAAAGCTAAGGCTGGAAAAAGCTGAGTGTGCTGGGGGCCTGAGACACTTTATGTGCTAGACAGGAAAGTAGATTTTTTTCAGAAAAGAAAGGCCCTAACACTAATTGGATGATGATGAACACTCATAAAGCTGTATTACATCGTCTCTTTTTTCAACTAATCTGTCTGTTTACTTATGTTTCACCTGCTGCTCAAGTACTATAGGGACACCAGTATGGATGCACATGCCAAAAGAAGAGAAGAGGTGTACATTGAAGTGTATGCATAAATTTATACTTGCATAACTTGTGGCACTGCATCTATAATAATTTTTTAAAAGCTGCAAAACCAAAACAAACCCCCTATATTACAGATTAGATACTGCAAAATGGCTTAACTCCCTTGGTTTGTCCAAACTTTAGGTTTAATGAGCATGATCCTGAGGTAAAAAAAAGACATGGTAAAAGCAATAAATTTGCTTTCAGACTTCTAAATGTACAAAAGTACACAGTACAGTCCTTACATATGCCATTTGCATATTTGCATCGTGGTTTTATTTGACTTTTTTTTTTTTTGCAATAGCAGGCTGCTTTGCCGCAAAGTAAGAAAAAGTAAGAAATTCACCTGAGAAATGCACCCTTTCTTCTGTGAAAACATAGCTTCAGGTCATTGCTGAAGATATACTGTTGCCTTGAGAAAGGGAAGCTTAAGGGAAAATCTTGAAGGAACTTTCCTCAGGGCCACCAAATTTAAACTTAATATCTACCCTGGGAAGCAAGAAACTGTAAATTTGAATACAGTGTGTTCGTTTAGAATGTACTTACCTTAATAAGGGAGACATTCATAGGATTACAACTCTTTTTTCCCTCCCTCAAGTCTTTTAGGTTATACTAGCATATTTTTCTCTTGTACCAAAGCCTCATTCAACATTCTTCTGGTGAAGAGCTGTATAATTAAGTAATTATAGGGATAAGCACTAAGCAAGAACAAAGGAACTGTCAATTGAATGTGAGGTCTTTTTATTCAAAGTAATTATTATAACCTCAATACTTGCATCCTTATCTGCAGTATAAGTTTTGCCATCTACTTCCCAAACAAATCTCATAATTATGAAGTATGGCAGATGCTGACATCTTCAATTGCCAGAAACTTTAAGTTTTGTTGTTTTTAAAAAAATAGTTAAAGGTAGCATAACGTAGTATATATAACCATAACCTACCAGGTCTAAATTGTACCTTACACAGTTCAGTCTTTTCTTTTGACAGTTATGTATTTCTGAAGGGGAAAAAAAAAAAAAAAAGTAACTAAGTAACTCTTTTTAATGTGGAATAACAGATATGAGTCAAGCATATTAGGATTATTTCTCTTCCAAACAGATACTTGCAACAAACTTTTCCCCTTTTAATTCAGAATACTTTTTGTTTACAGGTTTCTGCTGAACCTGATGGAGCAACATATGTTTTTCAAGGATTCATCCAGGGTAAAGATTATGGACAATTTGGACTTCAAAGATTAGGTATTTAGCAAATTCTATGTCTAGTAGTATAAGGGTATTTGCAGGACGTTATCAGTATAGACATTTGATAATATATTGAGATATTAATATATGTAAAGTCTCATTTAAGTATTAATAGTACGTACAAATAATGTTTTGTCAGAAGTTGCAAAAACTTAGAGGTACTTTGCAATGCACTGCTTAGTATAGCTCTACATTTGTAATGTTTTGAACAATGTTTTCCTATGAATATGTGTAATATTCATGTAGTTTCACATCTTAATAACTGTTCAGAAAACCCATGTTATAGAACGATCTGCTAAACTGATCTCTTGCTCATGGTGCTGAAAACACTTTTCACCAAAACATTTGGTAGAAAACTGAAACTGCTACATATTTGCAAGTAAATCTTTACGTTACTCTTAAGAATAACAAGGTGTTACTCACCTGATAAGCATTTATTTTCTAAAAATTGAATTCTTGGTTCTATACATTCAGTTCTACACTAAACTAACAGCCTTTATTTACCCTTTCTTGGAGAAGACATCCCTGGTAACAGTCTGGTTTCAGGAAAATCAGGAAATTTTTTAATCCTTCCACGTGCTGGAAGGATTTATTGCTCAATGTATGAGATAAAGGCAATTTTTTTCTTTTTCATAGTTTCAAGCCACAGTGGAATGAACAGCTTGAGATCCTGATTCCTAAATTCTATACAAAAAAATAATAGTAGTTAATATAGTCAATAATACAGTTATGAAGAGATTTACAGTAATTGAAAATATTTTGTTTAGTATGTTTACCACTTCATTGTTTCATGCACACGAACACAAAAATAGTTTATCTGAAACAAAATATTTTGATTGCTGTTTCCATGCAATTTTTCTCACATTTAATTTCTTTTTCTGTATTTTAGTATATTGATTATATTTTTGGTTTTCTGTCTGTTTGTTTACTTCTTGAATTTCTATATTTTACCTTGTAAGATGGAGAAAGTAAAAAAATATTATGACCTACATAATTCTTAAAAGATCCAATTCAAAGGTTAAAAATTAACTTTGAAACTGCATTGGTATTCCTTTCCTCACATTAAAAATGTGTATATCTTGTCTATGTAGATAGTCTAGATAATGTGTTCCTCAGCAATGTAGCACATTGTATTATTGTTTTTTCATCAAT